>NC_087359.1:82979483-83280872 GCF_030014295.1 Loxodonta africana
GTCATCCTACTAATTAACGTGTTGCGTCAGAGGAATGCCTTTGCAATGGAAGGGTTTTCCGGCACCTTGTCAGGTCGGTGGGGGCTAGGGGACCGGACTGAGATCCCCAGGCGCCTTAGTGCGCTGGTGCCGCCCTAACAGAACTAGCACCAGTGCGTGGCTTTGACAAACAGAAATGTATTCTTTCCCAGTCGACCAGGCGACCAGTTCCAATTGAGGGCGCCAGCGCCTGGGGAAGGAGTTCCCTGCCTGTCAGCTCTGGGGGAAGGCCCTAGTCATCAGTCATCTTCTGGTCTACGAGCTTCTCAGGGCAGGGACCCGAGGTCCGAAGGACGCGCTCTGCCCCTGCCTCTTCTTCCTTGGCGCCCATTGGTCCCTCTCCTCTCTGCTAGCTTCTCTCTTTTCTCTCTCCAAAGGGACCGCCTGCCCATACAACCTAATCCTCTACATTGCCTCCTCCCTCATTGACATAACCCCCCCCCCCCCGTGCTCCTGCCTCATGAACATCATAAAAACCATCATCGAGGGTAGGATTTACAACCCCTGGGGTAATTAGGACAGATCACAAATCCCAGAAGGACCACACAAGTCTGGGAATCCTGGATTCCTTGGATTCTCAGGCTGCCAAGGGTCTTGACTCCGCAATCCTGCCGGACAGTGAGTTGATTGTGATCCCAGCGATATCCGGCCTATTAGGGCCAGGAGGGACTTTGAGTTTCTGAGAGCCTCTTTCCCACAGACGGTTCTATTGGCGGCAGATGTGCGCCTCCCCCAAGGTGGCTGCCCCCCCCCCCGCCCATCGCCTTTGCAGGAGGAGCTCCCTGCCCCGCTGACTGGCGCGCCTACACATCCCTCCGCTGGTGGAGCTGGGTTGGGGCTTTGGTGGGGGGTGGGGGGGGCGGGACGGGCTGGTACGCTTCCGTGTGCGGCCCACGCCCCTCCATCCCGAGTCCTCTCTCCGTCGCCTTCTCTCTCTTCTCCTCGCGGCTTGGCAATGCCTGGATAATTGTACAGAACGCACCGTTGTACGGAGGGTTAGTCAGGGTTGTTTTGACACCATCAGTTTCCCATTCCACGGTTTGTTCCAAAGAGAACGCCGGTGGTGTCCTCCTGGGGAAGCGATGGAGACCCGCTCTCTTTCAAAAAATCCCTTGGCACCGCCAGGTGCAGTTGGCTGAACCGCTTGCCCAGGAGACGTTCTGCCTTGCGGGCAGTAAATAAATGAAAGAATGAAGAAATAAATACGTAACAGGATGATTCATTTGAAACAAAAGCAAAGGAAATGAGATTCAAATCTCACAATACGGTGGCGTCTCTAGGCTTCGTGTCACGCAGTTCAGCAACTGAGGGCGTCACCCGCGCAGTCCACCGCCTCTCATGCCGCACCGTACAGAGTATTCAGCCTTGGTTTTTGTCCTAGTGTTAACGGTAAATCGTAATTCCCGTACATCGCTCCTTCTTTCACCTTATATTAAAAATAATTACAAATAGAATATTTTATATGCATATGTATATATACATAACTGAACCCCGCCTCGCAAATACTAATGCCCACAATATCCTACCTAAAAGAGCAGCAACTTTGGCCAAATCAGCGACTACAAAAAGCCCAGCGGCAAAGAAAGGAACAGCAGACAGACCGCGGAACCGCGCGTTTCCAAGCGTCCTCGTCATCGGGTGATCACGACATCTCTCCCCACAGTGCTTTATCAGCTTCCGAAGGGAGGTTCGCGTAGCTTCTTTAACCTTGTAGTTGCACCGATACACGTAAGCCCGGCTTGCGAAAAATGTTTCTGTACTAATGTGTAACTCCAGGCATATCGTTTTCAAACTAACCTACGTCTGCTGGAACGCATCGGCGACGTTTCTGGACAGTCGTTTTGGTGTGCCCCTCTGACAGTGTCACCCGGTTGGGTCCGCTTCTCCACAACCCCCATCCCGTGACTTCACTGGGAAAAGCAGGTCAACCCCTTTAGGTAGTTACGTCGGCGCGCAGTGGGCCCGGGATACATTTGCTCTCCTGGACCCACTGAATTTGTCGCGGACTCATTCCCGGACTCACCTCCCTGACCCTCCTTCGGCTGCCGCCCAGGCTCCGGGCCCGCCTCCTTGCCGCCCGCGGCCGCCAGAGGGCGCAGCCTCCCCTCGAGAGCGCGGCCTGGTCCCCTCCAAGCGCCGGGAGCTCCCGGGCTTCCCGCTCCAGCCTAGGCCCTTCGACAGCCGCCCTGACCTGGGGAGCAGGCCTTTGCGGAGGGCCTTGACACCGCGCGGACCTCGTCGCCTCCTCGAGCTCTCCCTGACTCGCTTCTGGACACACCGAACCCCGTCTGACCTATCCGCCCTCCCCCCCAGACCAGCGCCCCCACCTCTCGGAGGGGCTAATTCACGCTGAACCCGCCGCTCTCCGCCTGGAGCCTTTGAGGGTCCGCGAGGGCTCAGGGCCTCTGACTTTTGGCGTCATCTCATCCTCAATCCCGGACAGCCCGGGATCGCCAAAGCTCAGGCTCAGGAGGGTTTTGGTTAAGGTCAGGCTTAGGGCAACGGTTCAGGTTAGGGCTGGGGTTAGGGCTAGAGCTTGGGCTAGGGCGAGGGCTAGGGCGAGGGCGAGGGTTAGGGTCAGTGTTAGGGTGAGGGTTGGGGTGAGGGTGAGGGTGATGGTGAGTGTGATTTTGAGAGTGTGGGGCTAATTCACCCTGGACCCGCCGCTCTCCACTCGCGGCCTTTGAAGAGCCGCGGGGGCTTAGGGTCTCTATGCTCCGGCGTCATCTCATCTTTAATCCGGACAGCACGAGGTCGCCAAAACTCAGGCTCAGGAGCCCGGAGGGACCGAAGCAAATAGTCTCCTGAGTCACACATTCCTTCTTTTCTTCACTTCCCTTCTTGCTTGCTCCTTCCTTTAACCCGTTGGTTCCTTTAAGAAACCCTTCCGACCGACGAAAATCAAGAGATTCGGTAAGGCGCAAAGGTGGCCACGCTGTGGACAAACCGGCCCCTTCACGAGTGGCCGGCAAGCCATGAGGAGGCACAAAGGGTCAGACAGGCAGTGGCGGGCTGCTGGGACCAAATGCCTAAAAAAAAACGCCAGCAAAGGAGGAAACCGCAGGAGGAAGAAGAGCGGGCAGTATGACCTCATTCCTACTGGGCAAGTGGGGGAGTGCATAGGCGTCTGGGGTAGGGGTAGGAGATTGGGGTCATAGGAATGGGGCAGAGGCCCTGGAGAGGCACTTGTCATTTCCCAATCCTTTGTGCTCTGGAGATTTTTTTGTTTCCCATGCATGTTCTCTGTGTTCCAATAGTGGCATTTCGTTTTCTTTTGCTTTGTTTTTTCTGGTTTCCATAATCTATCTGTCCTACCAACGAACTCCTTCATCCGGCTCGATAATCTCTATCACCTTTCCGAGGCTACCACCTCCAACGACGATGGGAGGAGTCTCAGAGGAAAGACGATGAGAAAGAGGCCTGGTGTTTATGTATAAAAACTTAATTATGAATAAGTTGGGCAAGAGTCTGGACAGATATGAGCCGGAATATATGTACCTTACCCCAAACACGTGCGACAGCAATCGCATCGATACACTTTCTTCGGCGATGGAATGGTGTTGCTCTAACGCCTTTCAGTTCATTTTCCGTGTGTTGAAAGTGGCCCAAGGGCGACATCCGTTCACGGGGGGCGGTTGCTCTGGGACGTAAACTGTGCCATCGTTCCTTCGGTGACAGCTGTGGCACAAACTGTCTTCCGGTTCCCAATTCCCACCTTCACACCTAAGGGAAAAGAAACACGTTAAGAAAAAAGAAAAAGGAAAAGAAAAAAACCGTCCTTTTTAGAAAATCCCCTTATGAATAGAGAGGGCATCCCCTCTTTCTCTACACACCTACCCCAAAATTTCCAATCTGAGGGCCCATCTTGCCAGAAGGGAAGGAAGTTGAGATGTGCACAAGGTAGGCCCATTTCCCTCGCCGGGGTTCGCTTAGCAGTCGTGGATTGCACAGACTGCCAAGGAGGCGATGATGGCAGGGAGGAGTTCCGATCAGTCGTGCGAAGGCTTTTGTTCGTCTGGCTTTGGCCAATGGGTCCACCGCCTGGTGCCCCTGGTGCCCCCGGGGCCAAGACCGAGGAGCCTCCAAAGGATCAGGCACCCCAAGACTTGAAGATACACAGTCAGCGCTGCGTCCATGTGCTAGGTCGAAGTTTCCCAGAGTCTTATCATTCTTCCCGCGTTCCTTTGGCTCCGGAACACCGCGTCGTGGCTGTCCAGCATCTCTTTGAATCGTACGGATTCGTCCTCAAGGGATAGATGCCTGGATGTGGGTTCGGTCAGTCTTGCAGCGCGTCAAACAGGGCCCGAAAGTCAAGGTCGCCGAGGGAGAGTTGCAGTTGTGGACGGTCCTCCTCCTGTGGATCCGCGTTCAGAAAGCTTTGGGACTTTCCCTGCAACTCTGGGGCGGAGAGGAGTTCATCTAAAAGGCTCTCGGTTTCCTGGCAGTCTTGGTCTGGTGGACGAGATGACCCTCGAGCCGATTGTGCCGGCTCTGGCCACAGGTGTGCCTCGGAGTGTCCGGGCTGCTGGAGTGTCTCTTGGCTGGGTTCCCATCTGGCAGTCACACCCTGGGCCACCTCACAGCCCCATTGCGTGAAGGCAGCTGAGACTTGCTGAGCCGGAAGCTGCCATTGCGTCTTTGAATTGTCAGGCCGAGAAGGGTCTTGGGCGAGCCACCCTGCCGAGACAGCGTGTTGGTGGCGATCCTGGTAATTTCCCGGGTATTGGGGCCAGAAAGGAGCCTGAGGGCCTAACAGCCTCTCTCCCACAGTGGGTCCTGTTGGCAATTGGTTCAGGAGTGTCCCCGGGGCGTGAGAGGTCTCTGCTGTGTTCACAGTCAGGGCGGGCTGGTCCATCATGGCACCTGGTGCTTGGCCGGCACAGCCCTGGGTGGGTTCCGAAGGAAGAAACGGTGGACGGGACTCAGTGAGGACAGGTAGGATGGCTTGGTTGCTGCTGGAAGGATGGGAGGGTGGGCCGAGAGGGTAGGAGCTCTGGACAGAGGACAGGTGGCTTTGGTCAAGTGGAAGCGTGGCCGCATGGGTCGGGCTGTCTGCCAAGGACTTCGGCGGTGCACTCGCGCTCTGCACCGGCTTCCGAGCTCTTCGGTTCTGAAACCATACGTGAATTCGGGATCGCGGAAGGCCAGTTCGTTGAGCCAGTTCTTCCTTGGCCTCGTTACCAGGGTACCGGCTCTTCTCGAAGGCCTCGACTAGGAGACTCGTTTGCCATCTGCTGATGGCTGTGCGTTTTCGCCTGGCCGCTTTGGGGACATTTTCCGGAGACCAAGGCTGAGGCTCTCCCTGTCCCTGGGACGGCTCTTCTTCTGAGGCCTGTGCAGAGGCCGAGCGGCTCTTCCTTAGGGGACGTGCTCTGCGGTTTGCAAACCAAGTCTGAATGCGATCCTCCGCGATGCCAGTTTCTCTGGCGAGTTCTTCTCTGGTAGTTATACCAGGGTAGGGGTTCTGTTCAAACGCTGCTTGCAGGGTCTCTCTTTGACTGGCCTTCAAAACCAACCTCTCTCGGGGGCCTCGTGGATTTTGAGAGCGGCTCGAGGCGCTGGTCGGACCCATCGGGGCAAGTCAGCCGGACTGCACGGAGACTCGCGGCCAAGTGAACAGCTCCCGGAAACGCGGGACTCAGCCACACCCGGAATGCTTTGCGCAGCAAAGGAAGGCCCCAAGGCCCATGTGGGAAATAACCTGAGCCACGGGACTCCCTCCTTATATACCTGAGGCCTTGGAGGAAAGCGTTGAAGGGGAAGATGACTCACTCCTAAGTGGAAGTAGAGATTTCATCAGGGGATTTGGCAACGGTCATCCTACTAATTAACGTGTTGCGTCAGAGGAATGCCTTTGCAATGGAAGGGTTTTCCGGCACCTTGTCAGGTCGGTGGGGGCTAGGGGACCGGACTGAGATCCCCAGGCGCCTTAGTGCGCTGGTGCCGCCCTAACAGAACTAGCACCAGTGCGTGGCTTTGACAAACAGAAATGTATTCTTTCCCAGTCGACCAGGCGACGAGTTCCAATTGAGGGCGCCAGCGCCTGGGGAAGGAGTTCCCTGCCTGTCAGCTCTGGGGGAAGGCCCTAGTCATCAGTCATCTTCTGGTCTACGAGCTTCTCAGGGCAGGGACCCGAGGTCCGAAGGACGCGCTCTGCCCCTGCCTCTTCTTCCTTGGCGCCCATTGGTCCCTCTCCTCTCTGCTAGCTTCTCTCTTTTCTCTCTCCAAAGGGACCGCCTGCCCATACAACCTAATCCTCTACATTGCCTCCTCCCTCATTGACATAACCCCCCCCCCCGTGCTCCTGCCTCATGAACATCATAAAAACCATCATCGAGGGTAGGATTTACAACCCCTGGGGTAATTAGGACAGATCACAAATCCCAGAAGGACCACACAAGTCTGGGAATCCTGGATTCCTTGGATTCTCAGGCTGCCAAGGGTCTTGACTCCGCAATCCTGCCGGACAGTGAGTTGATTGTGATCCCAGCGATATCCGGCCTATTAGGGCCAGGAGGGACTTTGAGTTTCTGAGAGCCTCTTTCCCACAGACGGTTCTATTGGCGGCAGATGTGCGCCTCCCCCAAGGTGGCTGCCCCCCCCCCCGCCCATCGCCTTTGCAGGAGGAGCTCCCTGCCCCGCTGACTGGCGCGCCTACACATCCCTCCGCTGGTGGAGCTGGGTTGGGGCTTTGGTGGGGGGTGGGGGGGGCGGGACGGGCTGGTACGCTTCCGTGTGCGGCCCACGCCCCTCCATCCCGAGTCCTCTCTCCGTCGCCTTCTCTCTCTTCTCCTCGCGGCTTGGCAATGCCTGGATAATTGTACAGAACGCACCGTTGTACGGAGGGTTAGTCAGGGTTGTTTTGACACCATCAGTTTCCCATTCCACGGTTTGTTCCAAAGAGAACGCCGGTGGTGTCCTCCTGGGGAAGCGATGGAGACCCGCTCTCTTTCAGAAAATCCCTTGGCACCGCCAGGTGCAGTTGGCTGAACCGCTTGCCCAGGAGACGTTCTGCCTTGCGGGCAGTAAATAAATGAAAGAATGAAGAAATAAATACGTAACAGGATGATTCATTTGAAACAAAAGCAAAGGAAATGAGATTCAAATCTCACAATACGGTGGCGTCTCTAGGCTTCGTGTCACGCAGTTCAGCAACTGAGGGCGTCACCCGCGCAGTCCACCGCCTCTCATGCCGCACCGTACAGAGTATTCAGCCTTGGTTTTTGTCCTAGTGTTAACGGTAAATCGTAATTCCCGTACATCGCTCCTTCTTTCACCTTATATTAAAAATAATTACAAATAGAATATTTTATATGCATATGTATATATACATAACTGAACCCCGCCTCGCAAATACTAATGCCCACAATATCCTACCTAAAAGAGCAGCAACTTTGGCCAAATCAGCGACTACAAAAAGCCCAGCGGCAAAGAAAGGAACAGCAGACAGACCGCGGAACCGCGCGTTTCCAAGCGTCCTCGTCATCGGGTGATCACGACATCTCTCCCCACAGTGCTTTATCAGCTTCCGAAGGGAGGTTCGCGTAGCTTCTTTAACCTTGTAGTTGCACCGATACACGTAAGCCCGGCTTGCGAAAAATGTTTCTGTACTAATGTGTAACTCCAGGCATATCGTTTTCAAACTAACCTACGTCTGCTGGAACGCATCGGCGACGTTTCTGGACAGTCGTTTTGGTGTGCCCCTCTGACAGTGTCACCCGGTTGGGTCCGCTTCTCCACGACCCCCATCCCGTGACTTCACTGGGAAAAGCAGGTCAACCCCTTTAGGTAGTTACGTCGGCGCGCAGTGGGCCCGGGATACATTTGCTCTCCTGGACCCACTGAATTTGTCGCGGACTCATTCCCGGACTCACCTCCCTGACCCTCCTTCGGCTGCCGCCCAGGCTCCGGGCCCGCCTCCTTGCCGCCCGCGGCCGCCAGAGGGCGCAGCCTCCCCTCGAGAGCGCGGCCTGGTCCCCTCCAAGCGCCGGGAGCTCCCGGGCTTCCCGCTCCAGCCTAGGCCCTTCGACAGCCGCCCTGACCTGGGGAGCAGGCCTTTGCGGAGGGCCTTGACACCGCGCGGACCTCGTCGCCTCCTCGAGCTCTCCCTGACTCGCTTCTGGACACACCGAACCCCGTCTGACCTATCCGCCCTCCCCCCCAGACCAGCGCCCCCACCTCTCGGAGGGGCTAATTCACGCTGAACCCGCCGCTCTCCGCCTGGAGCCTTTGAGGGTCCGCGAGGGCTCAGGGCCTCTGACTTTTGGCGTCATCTCATCCTCAATCCCGGACAGCCCGGGATCGCCAAAGCTCAGGCTCAGGAGGGTTTTGGTTAAGGTCAGGCTTAGGGCAACGGTTCAGGTTAGGGCTGGGGTTAGGGCTAGAGCTTGGGCTAGGGCGAGGGCTAGGGCGAGGGCGAGGGTTAGGGTCAGTGTTAGGGTGAGGGTTGGGGTGAGGGTGAGGGTGATGGTGAGTGTGATTTTGAGAGTGTGGGGCTAATTCACCCTGGACCCGCCGCTCTCCACTCGCGGCCTTTGAAGAGCCGCGGGGGCTTAGGGTCTCTATGCTCCGGCGTCATCTCATCTTTAATCCGGACAGCACGAGGTCGCCAAAACTCAGGCTCAGGAGCCCGGAGGGACCGAAGCAAATAGTCTCCTGAGTCACACATTCCTTCTTTTCTTCACTTCCCTTCTTGCTTGCTCCTTCCTTTAACCCGTTGGTTCCTTTAAGAAACCCTTCCGACCGACGAAAATCAAGAGATTCGGTAAGGCGCAAAGGTGGCCACGCTGTGGACAAACCGGCCCCTTCACGAGTGGCCGGCAAGCCATGAGGAGGCACAAAGGGTCAGACAGGCAGTGGCGGGCTGCTGGGACCAAATGCCTAAAAAAAAACGCCAGCAAAGGAGGAAACCGCAGGAGGAAGAAGAGCGGGCAGTATGACCTCATTCCTACTGGGCAAGTGGGGGAGTGCATAGGCGTCTGGGGTAGGGGTAGGAGATTGGGGTCATAGGAATGGGGCAGAGGCCCTGGAGAGGCACTTGTCATTTCCCAATCCTTTGTGCTCTGGAGATTTTTTTGTTTCCCATGCATGTTCTCTGTGTTCCAATAGTGGCATTTCGTTTTCTTTTGCTTTGTTTTTTCTGGTTTCCATAATCTATCTGTCCTACCAACGAACTCCTTCATCCGGCTCGATAATCTCTATCACCTTTCCGAGGCTACCACCTCCAACGACGATGGGAGGAGTCTCAGAGGAAAGACGATGAGAAAGAGGCCTGGTGTTTATGTATAAAAACTTAATTATGAATAAGTTGGGCAAGAGTCTGGACAGATATGAGCCGGAATATATGTACCTTACCCCAAACACGTGCGACAGCAATCGCATCGATACACTTTCTTCGGCGATGGAATGGTGTTGCTCTAACGCCTTTCAGTTCATTTTCCGTGTGTTGAAAGTGGCCCAAGGGCGACATCCGTTCACGGGGGGCGGTTGCTCTGGGACGTAAACTGTGCCATCGTTCCTTCGGTGACAGCTGTGGCACAAACTGTCTTCCGGTTCCCAATTCCCACCTTCACACCTAAGGGAAAAGAAACACGTTAAGAAAAAAGAAAAAGGAAAAGAAAAAAACCGTCCTTTTTAGAAAATCCCCTTATGAATAGAGAGGGCATCCCCTCTTTCTCTACACACCTACCCCAAAATTTCCAATCTGAGGGCCCATCTTGCCAGAAGGGAAGGAAGTTGAGATGTGCACAAGGTAGGCCCATTTCCCTCGCCGGGGTTCGCTTAGCAGTCGTGGATTGCACAGACTGCCAAGGAGGCGATGATGGCAGGGAGGAGTTCCGATCAGTCGTGCGAAGGCTTTTGTTCATCTGGCTTTGGCCAATGGGTCCACCGCCTGGTGCCCCTGGTGCCCCCGGGGCCAAGACCGAGGAGCCTCCAAAGGATCAGGCACCCCAAGACTTGAAGATACACAGTCAGCGCTGCGTCCATGTGCTAGGTCGAAGTTTCCCAGAGTCTTATCATTCTTCCCGCGTTCCTTTGGCTCCGGAACACCGCGTCGTGGCTGTCCAGCATCTCTTTGAATCGTACGGATTCGTCCTCAAGGGATAGATGCCTGGATGTGGGTTCGGTCAGTCTTGCAGCGCGTCAAACAGGGCCCGAAAGTCAAGGTCGCCGAGGGAGAGTTGCAGTTGTGGACGGTCCTCCTCCTGTGGATCCGCGTTCAGAAAGCTTTGGGACTTTCCCTGCAACTCTGGGGCGGAGAGGAGTTCATCTAAAAGGCTCTCGGTTTCCTGGCAGTCTTGGTCTGGTGGACGAGATGACCCTCGAGCCGATTGTGCCGGCTCTGGCCACAGGTGTGCCTCGGAGTGTCCGGGCTGCTGGAGTGTCTCTTGGCTGGGTTCCCATCTGGCAGTCACACCCTGGGCCACCTCACAGCCCCATTGCGTGAAGGCAGCTGAGACTTGCTGAGCCGGAAGCTGCCATTGCGTCTTTGAATTGTCAGGCCGAGAAGGGTCTTGGGCGAGCCACCCTGCCGAGACAGCGTGTTGGTGGCGATCCTGGTAATTTCCCGGGTATTGGGGCCAGAAAGGAGCCTGAGGGCCTAACAGCCTCTCTCCCACAGTGGGTCCTGTTGGCAATTGGTTCAGGAGTGTCCCCGGGGCGTGAGAGGTCTCTGCTGTGTTCACAGTCAGGGCGGGCTGGTCCATCATGGCACCTGGTGCTTGGCCGGCACAGCCCTGGGTGGGTTCCGAAGGAAGAAACGGTGGACGGGACTCAGTGAGGACAGGTAGGATGGCTTGGTTGCTGCTGGAAGGATGGGAGGGTGGGCCGAGAGGGTAGGAGCTCTGGACAGAGGACAGGTGGCTTTGGTCAAGTGGAAGCGTGGCCGCATGGGTCGGGCTGTCTGCCAAGGACTTCGGCGGTGCACTCGCGCTCTGCACCGGCTTCCGAGCTCTTCGGTTCTGAAACCATACGTGAATTCGGGATCGCGGAAGGCCAGTTCGTTGAGCCAGTTCTTCCTTGGCCTCGTTACCAGGGTACCGGCTCTTCTCGAAGGCCTCGACTAGGAGACTCGTTTGCCATCTGCTGATGGCTGTGCGTTTTCGCCTGGCCGCTTTGGGGACATTTTCCGGAGACCAAGGCTGAGGCTCTCCCTGTCCCTGGGACGGCTCTTCTTCTGAGGCCTGTGCAGAGGCCGAGCGGCTCTTCCTTAGGGGACGTGCTCTGCGGTTTGCAAACCAAGTCTGAATGCGATCCTCCGCGATGCCAGTTTCTCTGGCGAGTTCTTCTCTGGTAGTTATACCAGGGTAGGGGTTCTGTTCAAACGCTGCTTGCAGGGTCTCTCTTTGACTGGCCTTCAAAACCAACCTCTCTCGGGGGCCTCGTGGATTTTGAGAGCGGCTCGAGGCGCTGGTCGGACCCATCGGGGCAAGTCAGCCGGACTGCACGGAGACTCGCGGCCAAGTGAACAGCTCCCGGAAACGCGGGACTCAGCCACACCCGGAATGCTTTGCGCAGCAAAGGAAGGCCCCAAGGCCCATGTGGGAAATAACCTGAGCCACGGGACTCCCTCCTTATATACCTGAGGCCTTGGAGGAAAGCGTTGAAGGGGAAGATGACTCACTCCTAAGTGGAAGTAGAGATTTCATCAGGGGATTTGGCAACGGTCATCCTACTAATTAACGTGTTGCGTCAGAGGAATGCCTTTGCAATGGAAGGGTTTTCCGGCACCTTGTCAGGTCGGTGGGGGCTAGGGGACCGGACTGAGATCCCCAGGCGCCTTAGTGCGCTGGTGCCGCCCTAACAGAACTAGCACCAGTGCGTGGCTTTGACAAACAGAAATGTATTCTTTCCCAGTCGACCAGGCGACCAGTTCCAATTGAGGGCGCCAGCGCCTGGGGAAGGAGTTCCCTGCCTGTCAGCTCTGGGGGAAGGCCCTAGTCATCAGTCATCTTCTGGTCTACGAGCTTCTCAGGGCAGGGACCCGAGGTCCGAAGGACGCGCTCTGCCCCTGCCTCTTCTTCCTTGGCGCCCATTGGTCCCTCTCCTCTCTGCTAGCTTCTCTCTTTTCTCTCTCCAAAGGGACCGCCTGCCCATACAACCTAATCCTCTACATTGCCTCCTCCCTCATTGACATAACCCCCCCCCCCCGTGCTCCTGCCTCATGAACATCATAAAAACCATCATCGAGGGTAGGATTTACAACCCCTGGGGTAATTAGGACAGATCACAAATCCCAGAAGGACCACACAAGTCTGGGAATCCTGGATTCCTTGGATTCTCAGGCTGCCAAGGGTCTTGACTCCGCAATCCTGCCGGACAGTGAGTTGATTGTGATCCCAGCGATATCCGGCCTGTTAGGGCCAGGAGGGACTTTGAGTTTCTGAGAGCCTCTTTCCCACAGACGGTTCTATTGGCGGCAGATGTGCGCCTCCCCCAAGGTGGCTGCCCCCACCCCGCCCATCGCCTTTGCAGGAGGAGCTCCCTGCCCCGCTGACTGGCGCGCCTACACATCCCTCCGCTGGTGGAGCTGGGTTGGGGCTTTGGTGGGGGGTGGGGGGGGGCGGGACGGGCTGGTACGCTTCCGTGTGCGGCCCACGCCCCTCCATCCCGAGTCCTCTCTCCGTCGCCTTCTCTCTCTTCTCCTCGCGGCTTGGCAATGCCTGGATAATTGTACAGAACGCACCGTTGTACGGAGGGTTAGTCAGGGTTGTTTTGACACCATCAGTTTCCCATTCCACGGTTTGTTCCAAAGAGAACGCCGGTGGTGTCCTCCTGGGGAAGCGATGGAGACCCGCTCTCTTTCAGAAAATCCCTTGGCACCGCCAGGTGCAGTTGGCTGAACCGCTTGCCCAGGAGACGTTCTGCCTTGCGGGCAGTAAATAAATGAAAGAATGAAGAAATAAATACGTAACAGGATGATTCATTTGAAACAAAAGCAAAGGAAATGAGATTCAAATCTCACAATACGGTGGCGTCTCTAGGCTTCGTGTCACGCAGTTCAGCAACTGAGGGCGTCACCCGCGCAGTCCACCGCCTCTCATGCCGCACCGTACAGAGTATTCAGCCTTGGTTTTTGTCCTAGTGTTAACGGTAAATCGTAATTCCCGTACATCGCTCCTTCTTTCACCTTATATTAAAAATAATTACAAATAGAATATTTTATATGCATATGTATATATACATAACTGAACCCCGCCTCGCAAATACTAATGCCCACAATATCCTACCTAAAAGAGCAGCAACTTTGGCCAAATCAGCGACTACAAAAAGCCCAGCGGCAAAGAAAGGAACAGCAGACAGACCGCGGAACCGCGCGTTTCCAAGCGTCCTCGTCATCGGGTGATCACGACATCTCTCCCCACAGTGCTTTATCAGCTTCCGAAGGGAGGTTCGCGTAGCTTCTTTAACCTTGTAGTTGCACCGATACACGTAAGCCCGGCTTGCGAAAAATGTTTCTGTACTAATGTGTAACTCCAGGCATATCGTTTTCAAACTAACCTACGTCTGCTGGAACGCATCGGCGACGTTTCTGGACAGTCGTTTTGGTGTGCCCCTCTGACAGTGTCACCCGGTTGGGTCCGCTTCTCCACGACCCCCATCCCGTGACTTCACTGGGAAAAGCAGGTCAACCCCTTTAGGTAGTTACGTCGGCGCGCAGTGGGCCCGGGATACATTTGCTCTCCTGGACCCACTGAATTTGTCGCGGACTCATTCCCGGACTCACCTCCCTGACCCTCCTTCGGCTGCCGCCCAGGCTCCGGGCCCGCCTCCTTGCCGCCCGCGGCCGCCAGAGGGCGCAGCCTCCCCTCGAGAGCGCGGCCTGGTCCCCTCCAAGCGCCGGGAGCTCCCGGGCTTCCCGCTCCAGCCTAGGCCCTTCGACAGCCGCCCTGACCTGGGGAGCAGGCCTTTGCGGAGGGCCTTGACACCGCGCGGACCTCGTCGCCTCCTCGAGCTCTCCCTGACTCGCTTCTGGACACACCGAACCCCGTCTGACCTATCCGCCCTCCCCCCCAGACCAGCGCCCCCACCTCTCGGAGGGGCTAATTCACGCTGAACCCGCCGCTCTCCGCCTGGAGCCTTTGAGGGTCCGCGAGGGCTCAGGGCCTCTGACTTTTGGCGTCATCTCATTCTCAATCCCGGACAGCCCGGGATCGCCAAAGCTCAGGCTCAGGAGGGTTTTGGTTAAGGTCAGGCTTAGGGCAACGGTTCAGGTTAGGGCTGGGGTTAGGGCTAGAGCTTGGGCTAGGGCGAGGGCTAGGGCGAGGGCGAGGGTTAGGGTCAGTGTTAGGGTGAGGGTTGGGGTGAGGGTGAGGGTGATGGTGAGTGTGATTTTGAGAGTGTGGGGCTAATTCACCCTGGACCCGCCGCTCTCCACTCGCGGCCTTTGAAGAGCCGCGGGGGCTTAGGGTCTCTATGCTCCGGCGTCATCTCATCTTTAATCCGGACAGCACGAGGTCGCCAAAACTCAGGCTCAGGAGCCCGGAGGGACCGAAGCAAATAGTCTCCTGAGTCACACATTCCTTCTTTTCTTCACTTCCCTTCTTGCTTGCTCCTTCCTTTAACCCGTTGGTTCCTTTAAGAAACCCTTCCGACCGACGAAAATCAAGAGATTCGGTAAGGCGCAAAGGTGGCCACGCTGTGGACAAACCGGCCCCTTCACGAGTGGCCGGCAAGCCATGAGGAGGCACAAAGGGTCAGACAGGCAGTGGCGGGCTGCTGGGACCAAATGCCTAAAAAAAAACGCCAGCAAAGGAGGAAACCGCAGGAGGAAGAAGAGCGGGCAGTATGACCTCATTCCTACTGGGCAAGTGGGGGAGTGCATAGGCGTCTGGGGTAGGGGTAGGAGATTGGGGTCATAGGAATGGGGCAGAGGCCCTGGAGAGGCACTTGTCATTTCCCAATCCTTTGTGCTCTGGAGATTTTTTTGTTTCCCATGCATGTTCTCTGTGTTCCAATAGTGGCATTTCGTTTTCTTTTGCTTTGTTTTTTCTGGTTTCCATAATCTATCTGTCCTACCAACGAACTCCTTCATCCGGCTCGATAATCTCTATCACCTTTCCGAGGCTACCACCTCCAACGACGATGGGAGGAGTCTCAGAGGAAAGACGATGAGAAAGAGGCCTGGTGTTTATGTATAAAAACTTAATTATGAATAAGTTGGGCAAGAGTCTGGACAGATATGAGCCGGAATATATGTACCTTACCCCAAACACGTGCGACAGCAATCGCATCGATACACTTTCTTCGGCGATGGAATGGTGTTGCTCTAACGCCTTTCAGTTCATTTTCCGTGTGTTGAAAGTGGCCCAAGGGCGACATCCGTTCACGGGGGGCGGTTGCTCTGGGACGTAAACTGTGCCATCGTTCCTTCGGTGACAGCTGTGGCACAAACTGTCTTCCGGTTCCCAATTCCCACCTTCACACCTAAGGGAAAAGAAACACGTTAAGAAAAAAGAAAAAGGAAAAGAAAAAAACCGTCCTTTTTAGAAAATCCCCTTATGAATAGAGAGGGCATCCCCTCTTTCTCTACACACCTACCCCAAAATTTCCAATCTGAGGGCCCATCTTGCCAGAAGGGAAGGAAGTTGAGATGTGCACAAGGTAGGCCCATTTCCCTCGCCGGGGTTCGCTTAGCAGTCGTGGATTGCACAGACTGCCAAGGAGGCGATGATGGCAGGGAGGAGTTCCGATCAGTCGTGCGAAGGCTTTTGTTCATCTGGCTTTGGCCAATGGGTCCACCGCCTGGTGCCCCTGGTGCCCCCGGGGCCAAGACCGAGGAGCCTCCAAAGGATCAGGCACCCCAAGACTTGAAGATACACAGTCAGCGCTGCGTCCATGTGCTAGGTCGAAGTTTCCCAGAGTCTTATCATTCTTCCCGCGTTCCTTTGGCTCCGGAACACCGCGTCGTGGCTGTCCAGCATCTCTTTGAATCGTACGGATTCGTCCTCAAGGGATAGATGCCTGGATGTGGGTTCGGTCAGTCTTGCAGCGCGTCAAACAGGGCCCGAAAGTCAAGGTCGCCGAGGGAGAGTTGCAGTTGTGGACGGTCCTCCTCCTGTGGATCCGCGTTCAGAAAGCTTTGGGACTTTCCCTGCAACTCTGGGGCGGAGAGGAGTTCATCTAAAAGGCTCTCGGTTTCCTGGCAGTCTTGGTCTGGTGGACGAGATGACCCTCGAGCCGATTGTGCCGGCTCTGGCCACAGGTGTGCCTCGGAGTGTCCGGGCTGCTGGAGTGTCTCTTGGCTGGGTTCCCATCTGGCAGTCACACCCTGGGCCACCTCACAGCCCCATTGCGTGAAGGCAGCTGAGACTTGCTGAGCCGGAAGCTGCCATTGCGTCTTTGAATTGTCAGGCCGAGAAGGGTCTTGGGCGAGCCACCCTGCCGAGACAGCGTGTTGGTGGCGATCCTGGTAATTTCCCGGGTATTGGGGCCAGAAAGGAGCCTGAGGGCCTAACAGCCTCTCTCCCACAGTGGGTCCTGTTGGCAATTGGTTCAGGAGTGTCCCCGGGGCGTGAGAGGTCTCTGCTGTGTTCACAGTCAGGGCGGGCTGGTCCATCATGGCACCTGGTGCTTGGCCGGCACAGCCCTGGGTGGGTTCCGAAGGAAGAAACGGTGGACGGGACTCAGTGAGGACAGGTAGGATGGCTTGGTTGCTGCTGGAAGGATGGGAGGGTGGGCCGAGAGGGTAGGAGCTCTGGACAGAGGACAGGTGGCTTTGGTCAAGTGGAAGCGTGGCCGCATGGGTCGGGCTGTCTGCCAAGGACTTCGGCGGTGCACTCGCGCTCTGCACCGGCTTCCGAGCTCTTCGGTTCTGAAACCATACGTGAATTCGGGATCGCGGAAGGCCAGT
This sequence comes from Loxodonta africana, assembly GCF_030014295.1. Lineage (NCBI taxonomy): Eukaryota > Metazoa > Chordata > Mammalia > Proboscidea > Elephantidae > Loxodonta > Loxodonta africana. The sequence continues at coordinate 82,996,375 of NC_087359.1, forward strand.
TCGTTGAGCCAGTTCTTCCTTGGCCTCGTTACCAGGGTACCGGCTCTTCTCGAAGGCCTCGACTAGGAGACTCGTTTGCCATCTGCTGATGGCTGTGCGTTTTCGCCTGGCCGCTTTGGGGACATTTTCCGGAGACCAAGGCTGAGGCTCTCCCTGTCCCTGGGACGGCTCTTCTTCTGAGGCCTGTGCAGAGGCCGAGCGGCTCTTCCTTAGGGGACGTGCTCTGCGGTTTGCAAACCAAGTCTGAATGCGATCCTCCGCGATGCCAGTTTCTCTGGCGAGTTCTTCTCTGGTAGTTATACCAGGGTAGGGGTTCTGTTCAAACGCTGCTTGCAGGGTCTCTCTTTGACTGGCCTTCAAAACCAACCTCTCTCGGGGGCCTCGTGGATTTTGAGAGCGGCTCGAGGCGCTGGTCGGACCCATCGGGGCAAGTCAGCCGGACTGCACGGAGACTCGCGGCCAAGTGAACAGCTCCCGGAAACGCGGGACTCAGCCACACCCGGAATGCTTTGCGCAGCAAAGGAAGGCCCCAAGGCCCATGTGGGAAATAACCTGAGCCACGGGACTCCCTCCTTATATACCTGAGGCCTTGGAGGAAAGCGTTGAAGGGGAAGATGACTCACTCCTAAGTGGAAGTAGAGATTTCATCAGGGGATTTGGCAACGGTCATCCTACTAATTAACGTGTTGCGTCAGAGGAATGCCTTTGCAATGGAAGGGTTTTCCGGCACCTTGTCAGGTCGGTGGGGGCTAGGGGACCGGACTGAGATCCCCAGGCGCCTTAGTGCGCTGGTGCCGCCCTAACAGAACTAGCACCAGTGCGTGGCTTTGACAAACAGAAATGTATTCTTTCCCAGTCGACCAGGCGACCAGTTCCAATTGAGGGCGCCAGCGCCTGGGGAAGGAGTTCCCTGCCTGTCAGCTCTGGGGGAAGGCCCTAGTCATCAGTCATCTTCTGGTCTACGAGCTTCTCAGGGCAGGGACCCGAGGTCCGAAGGACGCGCTCTGCCCCTGCCTCTTCTTCCTTGGCGCCCATTGGTCCCTCTCCTCTCTGCTAGCTTCTCTCTTTTCTCTCTCCAAAGGGACCGCCTGCCCATACAACCTAATCCTCTACATTGCCTCCTCCCTCATTGACATAACCCCCCCCCCCGTGCTCCTGCCTCATGAACATCATAAAAACCATCATCGAGGGTAGGATTTACAACCCCTGGGGTAATTAGGACAGATCACAAATCCCAGAAGGACCACACAAGTCTGGGAATCCTGGATTCCTTGGATTCTCAGGCTGCCAAGGGTCTTGACTCCGCAATCCTGCCGGACAGTGAGTTGATTGTGATCCCAGCGATATCCGGCCTATTAGGGCCAGGAGGGACTTTGAGTTTCTGAGAGCCTCTTTCCCACAGACGGTTCTATTGGCGGCAGATGTGCGCCTCCCCCAAGGTGGCTGCCCCCACCCCGCCCATCGCCTTTGCAGGAGGAGCTCCCTGCCCCGCTGACTGGCGCGCCTACACATCCCTCCGCTGGTGGAGCTGGGTTGGGGCTTTGGTGGGGGGTGGGGGGGGGCGGGACGGGCTGGTACGCTTCCGTGTGCGGCCCACGCCCCTCCATCCCGAGTCCTCTCTCCGTCGCCTTCTCTCTCTTCTCCTCGCGGCTTGGCAATGCCTGGATAATTGTACAGAACGCACCGTTGTACGGAGGGTTAGTCAGGGTTGTTTTGACACCATCAGTTTCCCATTCCACGGTTTGTTCCAAAGAGAACGCCGGTGGTGTCCTCCTGGGGAAGCGATGGAGACCCGCTCTCTTTCAGAAAATCCCTTGGCACCGCCAGGTGCAGTTGGCTGAACCGCTTGCCCAGGAGACGTTCTGCCTTGCGGGCAGTAAATAAATGAAAGAATGAAGAAATAAATACGTAACAGGATGATTCATTTGAAACAAAAGCAAAGGAAATGAGATTCAAATCTCACAATACGGTGGCGTCTCTAGGCTTCGTGTCACGCAGTTCAGCAACTGAGGGCGTCACCCGCGCAGTCCACCGCCTCTCATGCCGCACCGTACAGAGTATTCAGCCTTGGTTTTTGTCCTAGTGTTAACGGTAAATCGTAATTCCCGTACATCGCTCCTTCTTTCACCTTATATTAAAAATAATTACAAATAGAATATTTTATATGCATATGTATATATACATAACTGAACCCCGCCTCGCAAATACTAATGCCCACAATATCCTACCTAAAAGAGCAGCAACTTTGGCCAAATCAGCGACTACAAAAAGCCCAGCGGCAAAGAAAGGAACAGCAGACAGACCGCGGAACCGCGCGTTTCCAAGCGTCCTCGTCATCGGGTGATCACGACATCTCTCCCCACAGTGCTTTATCAGCTTCCGAAGGGAGGTTCGCGTAGCTTCTTTAACCTTGTAGTTGCACCGATACACGTAAGCCCGGCTTGCGAAAAATGTTTCTGTACTAATGTGTAACTCCAGGCATATCGTTTTCAAACTAACCTACGTCTGCTGGAACGCATCGGCGACGTTTCTGGACAGTCGTTTTGGTGTGCCCCTCTGACAGTGTCACCCGGTTGGGTCCGCTTCTCCACGACCCCCATCCCGTGACTTCACTGGGAAAAGCAGGTCAACCCCTTTAGGTAGTTACGTCGGCGCGCAGTGGGCCCGGGATACATTTGCTCTCCTGGACCCACTGAATTTGTCGCGGACTCATTCCCGGACTCACCTCCCTGACCCTCCTTCGGCTGCCGCCCAGGCTCCGGGCCCGCCTCCTTGCCGCCCGCGGCCGCCAGAGGGCGCAGCCTCCCCTCGAGAGCGCGGCCTGGTCCCCTCCAAGCGCCGGGAGCTCCCGGGCTTCCCGCTCCAGCCTAGGCCCTTCGACAGCCGCCCTGACCTGGGGAGCAGGCCTTTGCGGAGGGCCTTGACACCGCGCGGACCTCGTCGCCTCCTCGAGCTCTCCCTGACTCGCTTCTGGACACACCGAACCCCGTCTGACCTATCCGCCCTCCCCCCCAGACCAGCGCCCCCACCTCTCGGAGGGGCTAATTCACGCTGAACCCGCCGCTCTCCGCCTGGAGCCTTTGAGGGTCCGCGAGGGCTCAGGGCCTCTGACTTTTGGCGTCATCTCATTCTCAATCCCGGACAGCCCGGGATCGCCAAAGCTCAGGCTCAGGAGGGTTTTGGTTAAGGTCAGGCTTAGGGCAACGGTTCAGGTTAGGGCTGGGGTTAGGGCTAGAGCTTGGGCTAGGGCGAGGGCTAGGGCGAGGGCGAGGGTTAGGGTCAGTGTTAGGGTGAGGGTTGGGGTGAGGGTGAGGGTGATGGTGAGTGTGATTTTGAGAGTGTGGGGCTAATTCACCCTGGACCCGCCGCTCTCCACTCGCGGCCTTTGAAGAGCCGCGGGGGCTTAGGGTCTCTATGCTCCGGCGTCATCTCATCTTTAATCCGGACAGCACGAGGTCGCCAAAACTCAGGCTCAGGAGCCCGGAGGGACCGAAGCAAATAGTCTCCTGAGTCACACATTCCTTCTTTTCTTCACTTCCCTTCTTGCTTGCTCCTTCCTTTAACCCGTTGGTTCCTTTAAGAAACCCTTCCGACCGACGAAAATCAAGAGATTCGGTAAGGCGCAAAGGTGGCCACGCTGTGGACAAACCGGCCCCTTCACGAGTGGCCGGCAAGCCATGAGGAGGCACAAAGGGTCAGACAGGCAGTGGCGGGCTGCTGGGACCAAATGCCTAAAAAAAAAACGCCAGCAAAGGAGGAAACCGCAGGAGGAAGAAGAGCGGGCAGTATGACCTCATTCCTACTGGGCAAGTGGGGGAGTGCATAGGCGTCTGGGGTAGGGGTAGGAGATTGGGGTCATAGGAATGGGGCAGAGGCCCTGGAGAGGCACTTGTCATTTCCCAATCCTTTGTGCTCTGGAGATTTTTTTGTTTCCCATGCATGTTCTCTGTGTTCCAATAGTGGCATTTCGTTTTCTTTTGCTTTGTTTTTTCTGGTTTCCATAATCTATCTGTCCTACCAACGAACTCCTTCATCCGGCTCGATAATCTCTATCACCTTTCCGAGGCTACCACCTCCAACGACGATGGGAGGAGTCTCAGAGGAAAGACGATGAGAAAGAGGCCTGGTGTTTATGTATAAAAACTTAATTATGAATAAGTTGGGCAAGAGTCTGGACAGATATGAGCCGGAATATATGTACCTTACCCCAAACACGTGCGACAGCAATCGCATCGATACACTTTCTTCGGCGATGGAATGGTGTTGCTCTAACGCCTTTCAGTTCATTTTCCGTGTGTTGAAAGTGGCCCAAGGGCGACATCCGTTCACGGGGGGCGGTTGCTCTGGGACGTAAACTGTGCCATCGTTCCTTCGGTGACAGCTGTGGCACAAACTGTCTTCCGGTTCCCAATTCCCACCTTCACACCTAAGGGAAAAGAAACACGTTAAGAAAAAAGAAAAAGGAAAAGAAAAAAACCGTCCTTTTTAGAAAATCCCCTTATGAATAGAGAGGGCATCCCCTCTTTCTCTACACACCTACCCCAAAATTTCCAATCTGAGGGCCCATCTTGCCAGAAGGGAAGGAAGTTGAGATGTGCACAAGGTAGGCCCATTTCCCTCGCCGGGGTTCGCTTAGCAGTCGTGGATTGCACAGACTGCCAAGGAGGCGATGATGGCAGGGAGGAGTTCCGATCAGTCGTGCGAAGGCTTTTGTTCATCTGGCTTTGGCCAATGGGTCCACCGCCTGGTGCCCCTGGTGCCCCCGGGGCCAAGACCGAGGAGCCTCCAAAGGATCAGGCACCCCAAGACTTGAAGATACACAGTCAGCGCTGCGTCCATGTGCTAGGTCGAAGTTTCCCAGAGTCTTATCATTCTTCCCGCGTTCCTTTGGCTCCGGAACACCGCGTCGTGGCTGTCCAGCATCTCTTTGAATCGTACGGATTCGTCCTCAAGGGATAGATGCCTGGATGTGGGTTCGGTCAGTCTTGCAGCGCGTCAAACAGGGCCCGAAAGTCAAGGTCGCCGAGGGAGAGTTGCAGTTGTGGACGGTCCTCCTCCTGTGGATCCGCGTTCAGAAAGCTTTGGGACTTTCCCTGCAACTCTGGGGCGGAGAGGAGTTCATCTAAAAGGCTCTCGGTTTCCTGGCAGTCTTGGTCTGGTGGACGAGATGACCCTCGAGCCGATTGTGCCGGCTCTGGCCACAGGTGTGCCTCGGAGTGTCCGGGCTGCTGGAGTGTCTCTTGGCTGGGTTCCCATCTGGCAGTCACACCCTGGGCCACCTCACAGCCCCATTGCGTGAAGGCAGCTGAGACTTGCTGAGCCGGAAGCTGCCATTGCGTCTTTGAATTGTCAGGCCGAGAAGGGTCTTGGGCGAGCCACCCTGCCGAGACAGCGTGTTGGTGGCGATCCTGGTAATTTCCCGGGTATTGGGGCCAGAAAGGAGCCTGAGGGCCTAACAGCCTCTCTCCCACAGTGGGTCCTGTTGGCAATTGGTTCAGGAGTGTCCCCGGGGCGTGAGAGGTCTCTGCTGTGTTCACAGTCAGGGCGGGCTGGTCCATCATGGCACCTGGTGCTTGGCCGGCACAGCCCTGGGTGGGTTCCGAAGGAAGAAACGGTGGACGGGACTCAGTGAGGACAGGTAGGATGGCTTGGTTGCTGCTGGAAGGATGGGAGGGTGGGCCGAGAGGGTAGGAGCTCTGGACAGAGGACAGGTGGCTTTGGTCAAGTGGAAGCGTGGCCGCATGGGTCGGGCTGTCTGCCAAGGACTTCGGCGGTGCACTCGCGCTCTGCGCCGGCTTCCGAGCTCTTCGGTTCTGAAACCATACGTGAATTCGGGATCGCGGAAGGCCAGTTCGTTGAGCCAGTTCTTCCTTGGCCTCGTTACCAGGGTACCGGCTCTTCTCGAAGGCCTCGACTAGGAGACTCGTTTGCCATCTGCTGATGGCTGTGCGTTTTCGCCTGGCCGCTTTGGGGACATTTTCCGGAGACCAAGGCTGAGGCTCTCCCTGTCCCTGGGACGGCTCTTCTTCTGAGGCCTGTGCAGAGGCCGAGCGGCTCTTCCTTAGGGGACGTGCTCTGCGGTTTGCAAACCAAGTCTGAATGCGATCCTCCGCGATGCCAGTTTCTCTGGCGAGTTCTTCTCTGGTAGTTATACCAGGGTAGGGGTTCTGTTCAAACGCTGCTTGCAGGGTCTCTCTTTGACTGGCCTTCAAAACCAACCTCTCTCGGGGGCCTCGTGGATTTTGAGAGCGGCTCGAGGCGCTGGTCGGACCCATCGGGGCAAGTCAGCCGGACTGCACGGAGACTCGCGGCCAAGTGAACAGCTCCCGGAAACGCGGGACTCAGCCACACCCGGAATGCTTTGCGCAGCAAAGGAAGGCCCCAAGGCCCATGTGGGAAATAACCTGAGCCACGGGACTCCCTCCTTATATACCTGAGGCCTTGGAGGAAAGCGTTGAAGGGGAAGATGACTCACTCCTAAGTGGAAGTAGAGATTTCATCAGGGGATTTGGCAACGGTCATCCTACTAATTAACGTGTTGCGTCAGAGGAATGCCTTTGCAATGGAAGGGTTTTCCGGCACCTTGTCAGGTCGGTGGGGGCTAGGGGACCGGACTGAGATCCCCAGGCGCCTTAGTGCGCTGGTGCCGCCCTAACAGAACTAGCACCAGTGCGTGGCTTTGACAAACAGAAATGTATTCTTTCCCAGTCGACCAGGCGACGAGTTCCAATTGAGGGCGCCAGCGCCTGGGGAAGGAGTTCCCTGCCTGTCAGCTCTGGGGGAAGGCCCTAGTCATCAGTCATCTTCTGGTCTACGAGCTTCTCAGGGCAGGGACCCGAGGTCCGAAGGACGCGCTCTGCCCCTGCCTCTTCTTCCTTGGCGCCCATTGGTCCCTCTCCTCTCTGCTAGCTTCTCTCTTTTCTCTCTCCAAAGGGACCGCCTGCCCATACAACCTAATCCTCTACATTGCCTCCTCCCTCATTGACATAACCCCCCCCCCCGTGCTCCTGCCTCATGAACATCATAAAAACCATCATCGAGGGTAGGATTTACAACCCCTGGGGTAATTAGGACAGATCACAAATCCCAGAAGGACCACACAAGTCTGGGAATCCTGGATTCCTTGGATTCTCAGGCTGCCAAGGGTCTTGACTCCGCAATCCTGCCGGACAGTGAGTTGATTGTGATCCCAGCGATATCCGGCCTATTAGGGCCAGGAGGGACTTTGAGTTTCTGAGAGCCTCTTTCCCACAGACGGTTCTATTGGCGGCAGATGTGCGCCTCCCCCAAGGTGGCTGCCCCCCCCCCCCGCCCATCGCCTTTGCAGGAGGAGCTCCCTGCCCCGCTGACTGGCGCGCCTACACATCCCTCCGCTGGTGGAGCTGGGTTGGGGCTTTGGTGGGGGGTGGGGGGGGCGGGACGGGCTGGTACGCTTCCGTGTGCGGCCCACGCCCCTCCATCCCGAGTCCTCTCTCCGTCGCCTTCTCTCTCTTCTCCTCGCGGCTTGGCAATGCCTGGATAATTGTACAGAACGCACCGTTGTACGGAGGGTTAGTCAGGGTTGTTTTGACACCATCAGTTTCCCATTCCACGGTTTGTTCCAAAGAGAACGCCGGTGGTGTCCTCCTGGGGAAGCGATGGAGACCCGCTCTCTTTCAGAAAATCCCTTGGCACCGCCAGGTGCAGTTGGCTGAACCGCTTGCCCAGGAGACGTTCTGCCTTGCGGGCAGTAAATAAATGAAAGAATGAAGAAATAAATACGTAACAGGATGATTCATTTGAAACAAAAGCAAAGGAAATGAGATTCAAATCTCACAATACGGTGGCGTCTCTAGGCTTCGTGTCACGCAGTTCAGCAACTGAGGGCGTCACCCGCGCAGTCCACCGCCTCTCATGCCGCACCGTACAGAGTATTCAGCCTTGGTTTTTGTCCTAGTGTTAACGGTAAATCGTAATTCCCGTACATCGCTCCTTCTTTCACCTTATATTAAAAATAATTACAAATAGAATATTTTATATGCATATGTATATATACATAACTGAACCCCGCCTCGCAAATACTAATGCCCACAATATCCTACCTAAAAGAGCAGCAACTTTGGCCAAATCAGCGACTACAAAAAGCCCAGCGGCAAAGAAAGGAACAGCAGACAGACCGCGGAACCGCGCGTTTCCAAGCGTCCTCGTCATCGGGTGATCACGACATCTCTCCCCACAGTGCTTTATCAGCTTCCGAAGGGAGGTTCGCGTAGCTTCTTTAACCTTGTAGTTGCACCGATACACGTAAGCCCGGCTTGCGAAAAATGTTTCTGTACTAATGTGTAACTCCAGGCATATCGTTTTCAAACTAACCTACGTCTGCTGGAACGCATCGGCGACGTTTCTGGACAGTCGTTTTGGTGTGCCCCTCTGACAGTGTCACCCGGTTGGGTCCGCTTCTCCACGACCCCCATCCCGTGACTTCACTGGGAAAAGCAGGTCAACCCCTTTAGGTAGTTACGTCGGCGCGCAGTGGGCCCGGGATACATTTGCTCTCCTGGACCCACTGAATTTGTCGCGGGCTCATTCCCGGACTCACCTCCCTGACCCTCCTTCGGCTGCCGCCCAGGCTCCGGGCCCGCCTCCTTGCCGCCCGCGGCCGCCAGAGGGCGCAGCCTCCCCTCGAGAGCGCGGCCTGGTCCCCTCCAAGCGCCGGGAGCTCCCGGGCTTCCCGCTCCAGCCTAGGCCCTTCGACAGCCGCCCTGACCTGGGGAGCAGGCCTTTGCGGAGGGCCTTGACACCGCGCGGACCTCGTCGCCTCCTCGAGCTCTCCCTGACTCGCTTCTGGACACACCGAACCCCGTCTGACCTATCCGCCCTCCCCCCCAGACCAGCGCCCCCACCTCTCGGAGGGGCTAATTCACGCTGAACCCGCCGCTCTCCGCCTGGAGCCTTTGAGGGTCCGCGAGGGCTCAGGGCCTCTGACTTTTGGCGTCATCTCATTCTCAATCCCGGACAGCCCGGGATCGCCAAAGCTCAGGCTCAGGAGGGTTTTGGTTAAGGTCAGGCTTAGGGCAACGGTTCAGGTTAGGGCTGGGGTTAGGGCTCGAGCTTGGGCTAGGGCGAGGGCTAGGGCGAGGGCGAGGGTTAGGGTCAGTGTTAGGGTGAGGGTTGGGGTGAGGGTGAGGGTGATGGTGAGTGTGATTTTGAGAGTGTGGGGCTAATTCACCCTGGACCCGCCGCTCTCCACTCGCGGCCTTTGAAGAGCCGCGGGGGCTTAGGGTCTCTATGCTCCGGCGTCATCTCATCTTTAATCCGGACAGCACGAGGTCGCCAAAACTCAGGCTCAGGAGCCCGGAGGGACCGAAGCAAATAGTCTCCTGAGTCACACATTCCTTCTTTTCTTCACTTCCCTTCTTGCTTGCTCCTTCCTTTAACCCGTTGGTTCCTTTAAGAAACCCTTCCGACCGACGAAAATCAAGAGATTCGGTAAGGCGCAAAGGTGGCCACGCTGTGGACAAACCGGCCCCTTCACAAGTGGCCGGCAAGCCATGAGGAGGCACAAAGGGTCAGACAGGCAGTGGCGGGCTGCTGGGACCAAATGCCTAAAAAAAAACGCCAGCAAAGGAGGAAACCGCAGGAGGATGAAGAGCGGGCAGTATGACCTCATTCCTACTGGGCAAGTGGGGGAGTGCATAGGTGTCTGGGGTAGGGGTAGGAGATTGGGGTCATAGGAATGGGGCAGAGGCCCTGGAGAGGCACTTGTCATTTCCCAATCCTTTGTGCTCTGGAGATTTTTTTGTTTCCCATGCATGTTCTCTGTGTTCCAATAGTGGCATTTCGTTTTCTTTTGCTTTGTTTTTTCTGGTTTCCATAATCTATCTGTCCTACCAACGAACTCCTTCATCCGGCTCGATAATCTCTATCACCTTTCCGAGGCTACCACCTCCAACGACGATGGGAGGAGTCTCAGAGGAAAGACGATGAGAAAGAGGCCTGGTGTTTATGTATAAAAACTTAATTATGAATAAGTTGGGCAAGAGTCTGGACAGATATGAGCCGGAATATATGTACTTTACCCCAAACACGTGCGACAGCAATCGCATCGATACACTTTCTTCGGCGATGGAATGGTGTTGCTCTAACGCCTTTCAGTTCATTTTCCGTGTGTTGAAAGTGGCCCAAGGGCGACATCCGTTCACGGGGGGCGGTTGCTCTGGGACGTAAACTGTGCCATCGTTCCTTCGGTGACAGCTGTGGCACAAACTGTCTTCCGGTTCCCAATTCCCACCTTCACACCTAAGGGAAAAGAAACACGTTAAGAAAAAAGAAAAAGGAAAAGAAAAAACCGTCCTTTTTAGAAAATCCCCTTATGAATAGAGAGGGCATCCCCTCTTTCTCTACACACCTACCCCAAAATTTCCAATCTGAGGGCCCATCTTGCCAGAAGGGAAGGAAGTTGAGATGTGCACAAGGTAGGCCCATTTCCCTCGCCGGGGTTCGCTTAGCAGTCGTGGATTGCACAGACTGCCAAGGAGGCGATGATGGCAGGGAGGAGTTCCGATCAGTCGTGCGAAGGCTTTTGTTCATCTGGCTTTGGCCAATGGGTCCACCGCCTGGTGCCCCTGGTGCCCCCGGGGCCAAGACCGAGGAGCCTCCAAAGGATCAGGCACCCCAAGACTTGAAGATACACAGTCAGCGCTGCGTCCATGTGCTAGGTCGAAGTTTCCCAGAGTCTTATCATTCTTCCCGCGTTCCTTTGGCTCCGGAACACCGCGTCGTGGCTGTCCAGCATCTCTTTGAATCGTACGGATTCGTCCTCAAGGGATAGATGCCTGGATGTGGGTTCGGTCAGTCTTGCAGCGCGTCAAACAGGGCCCGAAAGTCAAGGTCGCCGAGGGAGAGTTGCAGTTGTGGACGGTCCTCCTCCTGTGGATCCGCGTTCAGAAAGCTTTGGGACTTTCCCTGCAACTCTGGGGCGGAGAGGAGTTCATCTAAAAGGCTCTCGGTTTCCTGGCAGTCTTGGTCTGGTGGACGAGATGACCCTCGAGCCGATTGTGCTGGCTCTGGCCACAGGTGTGCCTCGGAGTGTCCGGGCTGCTGGAGTGTCTCTTGGCTGGGTTCCCATCTGGCAGTCACACCCTGGGCCACCTCACAGCCCCATTGCGTGAAGGCAGCTGAGACTTGCTGAGCCGGAAGCTGCCATTGCGTCTTTGAATTGTCAGGCCGAGAAGGGTCTTGGGCGAGCCACCCTGCCGAGACAGCGTGTTGGTGGCGATCCTGGTAATTTCCCGGGTATTGGGGCCAGAAAGGAGCCTGAGGGCCTAACAGCCTCTCTCCCACAGTGGGTCCTGTTGGCAATTGGTTCAGGAGTGTCCCCGGGGCGTGAGAGGTCTCTGCTGTGTTCACAGTCAGGGCGGGCTGGTCCATCATGGCACCTGGTGCTTGGCCGGCACAGCCCTGGGTGGGTTCCGAAGGAAGAAACGGTGGACGGGACTCAGTGAGGACAGGTAGGATGGCTTGGTTGCTGCTGGAAGGATGGGAGGGTGGGCCGAGAGGGTAGGAGCTCTGGACAGAGGACAGGTGGCTTTGGTCAAGTGGAAGCGTGGCCGCATGGGTCGGGCTGTCTGCCAAGGACTTCGGCGGTGCACTCGCGCTCTGCACCGGCTTCCGAGCTCTTCGGTTCTGAAACCATACGTGAATTCGGGATCGCGGAAGGCCAGTTCGTTGAGCCAGTTCTTCCTTGGCCTCGTTACCAGGGTACCGGCTCTTCTCGAAGGCCTCGACTAGGAGACTCGTTTGCCATCTGCTGATGGCTGTGCGTTTTCGCCTGGCCGCTTTGGGGACATTTTCCGGAGACCAAGGCTGAGGCTCTCCCTGTCCCTGGGACGGCTCTTCTTCTGAGGCCTGTGCAGAGGCCGAGCGGCTCTTCCTTAGGGGACGTGCTCTGCGGTTTGCAAACCAAGTCTGAATGCGATCCTCCGCGATGCCAGTTTCTCTGGCGAGTTCTTCTCTGGTAGTTATACCAGGGTAGGGGTTCTGTTCAAACGCTGCTTGCAGGGTCTCTCTTTGACTGGCCTTCAAAACCAACCTCTCTCGGGGGCCTCGTGGATTTTGAGAGCGGCTCGAGGCGCTGGTCGGACCCATCGGGGCAAGTCAGCCGGACTGCACGGAGACTCGCGGCCAAGTGAACAGCTCCCGGAAACGCGGGACTCAGCCACACCCGGAATGCTTTGCGCAGCAAAGGAAGGCCCCAAGGCCCATGTGGGAAATAACCTGAGCCACGGGACTCCCTCCTTATATACCTGAGGCCTTGGAGGAAAGCGTTGAAGGGGAAGATGACTCACTCCTAAGTGGAAGTAGAGATTTCATCAGGGGATTTGGCAACGGTCATCCTACTAATTAACGTGTTGCGTCAGAGGAATGCCTTTGCAATGGAAGGGTTTTCCGGCACCTTGTCAGGTCGGTGGGGGCTAGGGGACCGGACTGAGATCCCCAGGCGCCTTAGTGCGCTGGTGCCGCCCTAACAGAACTAGCACCAGTGCGTGGCTTTGACAAACAGAAATGTATTCTTTCCCAGTCGACCAGGCGACGAGTTCCAATTGAGGGCGCCAGCGCCTGGGGAAGGAGTTCCCTGCCTGTCAGCTCTGGGGGAAGGCCCTAGTCATCAGTCATCTTCTGGTCTACGAGCTTCTCAGGGCAGGGACCCGAGGTCCGAAGGACGCGCTCTGCCCCTGCCTCTTCTTCCTTGGCGCCCATTGGTCCCTCTCCTCTCTGCTAGCTTCTCTCTTTTCTCTCTCCAAAGGGACCGCCTGCCCATACAACCTAATCCTCTACATTGCCTCCTCCCTCATTGACATAACCCCCCCCCCCCCCGTGCTCCTGCCTCATGAACATCATAAAAACCATCATCGAGGGTAGGATTTACAACCCCTGGGGTAATTAGGACAGATCACAAATCCCAGAAGGACCACACAAGTCTGGGAATCCTGGATTCCTTGGATTCTCAGGCTGCCAAGGGTCTTGACTCCGCAATCCTGCCGGACAGTGAGTTGATTGTGATCCCAGCGATATCCGGCCTATTAGGGCCAGGAGGGACTTTGAGTTTCTGAGAGCCTCTTTCCCACAGACGGTTCTATTGGCGGCAGATGTGCGCCTCCCCCAAGGTGGCTGCCCCCCCCCCGCCCATCGCCTTTGCAGGAGGAGCTCCCTGCCCCGCTGACTGGCGCGCCTACACATCCCTCCGCTGGTGGAGCTGGGTTGGGGCTTTGGTGGGGGGTGGGGGGGGCGGGACGGGCTGGTACGCTTCCGTGTGCGGCCCACGCCCCTCCATCCCGAGTCCTCTCTCCGTCGCCTTCTCTCTCTTCTCCTCGCGGCTTGGCAATGCCTGGATAATTGTACAGAACGCACCGTTGTACGGAGGGTTAGTCAGGGTTGTTTTGACACCATCAGTTTCCCATTCCACGGTTTGTTCCAAAGAGAACGCCGGTGGTGTCCTCCTGGGGAAGCGATGGAGACCCGCTCTCTTTCAAAAAATCCCTTGGCACCGCCAGGTGCAGTTGGCTGAACCGCTTGCCCAGGAGACGTTCTGCCTTGCGGGCAGTAAATAAATGAAAGAATGAAGAAATAAATACGTAACAGGATGATTCATTTGAAACAAAAGCAAAGGAAATGAGATTCAAATCTCACAATACGGTGGCGTCTCTAGGCTTCGTGTCACGCAGTTCAGCAACTGAGGGCGTCACCCGCGCAGTCCACCGCCTCTCATGCCGCACCGTACAGAGTATTCAGCCTTGGTTTTTGTCCTAGTGTTAACGGTAAATCGTAATTCCCGTACATTGCTCCTTCTTTCACCTTATATTAAAAATAATTACAAATAGAATATTTTATATGCATATGTATATATACATAACTGAACCCCGCCTCGCAAATACTAATGCCCACAATATCCTACCTAAAAGAGCAGCAACTTTGGCCAAATCAGCGACTACAAAAAGCCCAGCGGCAAAGAAAGGAACAGCAGACAGACCGCGGAACCGCGCGTTTCCAAGCGTCCTCGTCATCGGGTGATCACGACATCTCTCCCCACAGTGCTTTATCAGCTTCCGAAGGGAGGTTCGCGTAGCTTCTTTAACCTTGTAGTTGCACCGATACACGTAAGCCCGGCTTGCGAAAAATGTTTCTGTACTAATGTGTAACTCCAGGCATATCGTTTTCAAACTAACCTACGTCTGCTGGAACGCATCGGCGACGTTTCTGGACAGTCGTTTTGGTGTGCCCCTCTGACAGTGTCACCCGGTTGGGTCCGCTTCTCCACAACCCCCATCCCGTGACTTCACTGGGAAAAGCAGGTCAACCCCTTTAGGTAGTTACGTCGGCGCGCAGTGGGCCCGGGATACATTTGCTCTCCTGGACCCACTGAATTTGTCGCGGACTCATTCCCGGACTCACCTCCCTGACCCTCCTTCGGCTGCCGCCCAGGCTCCGGGCCCGCCTCCTTGCCGCCCGCGGCCGCCAGAGGGCGCAGCCTCCCCTCGAGAGCGCGGCCTGGTCCCCTCCAAGCGCCGGGAGCTCCCGGGCTTCCCGCTCCAGCCTAGGCCCTTCGACAGCCGCCCTGACCTGGGGAGCAGGCCTTTGCGGAGGGCCTTGACACCGCGCGGACCTCGTCGCCTCCTCGAGCTCTCCCTGACTCGCTTCTGGACACACCGAACCCCGTCTGACCTATCCGCCCTCCCCCCCAGACCAGCGCCCCCACCTCTCGGAGGGGCTAATTCACGCTGAACCCGCCGCTCTCCGCCTGGAGCCTTTGAGGGTCCGCGAGGGCTCAGGGCCTCTGACTTTTGGCGTCATCTCATCCTCAATCCCGGACAGCCCGGGATCGCCAAAGCTCAGGCTCAGGAGGGTTTTGGTTAAGGTCAGGCTTAGGGCAACGGTTCAGGTTAGGGCTGGGGTTAGGGCTAGAGCTTGGGCTAGGGCGAGGGCTAGGGCGAGGGCGAGGGTTAGGGTCAGTGTTAGGGTGAGGGTTGGGGTGAGGGTGAGGGTGATGGTGAGTGTGATTTTGAGAGTGTGGGGCTAATTCACCCTGGACCCGCCGCTCTCCACTCGCGGCCTTTGAAGAGCCGCGGGGGCTTAGGGTCTCTATGCTCCGGCGTCATCTCATCTTTAATCCGGACAGCACGAGGTCGCCAAAACTCAGGCTCAGGAGCCCGGAGGGACCGAAGCAAATAGTCTCCTGAGTCACACATTCCTTCTTTTCTTCACTTCCCTTCTTGCTTGCTCCTTCCTTTAACCCGTTGGTTCCTTTAAGAAACCCTTCCGACCGACGAAAATCAAGAGATTCGGTAAGGCGCAAAGGTGGCCACGCTGTGGACAAACCGGCCCCTTCACGAGTGGCCGGCAAGCCATGAGGAGGCACAAAGGGTCAGACAGGCAGTGGCGGGCTGCTGGGACCAAATGCCTAAAAAAAAACGCCAGCAAAGGAGGAAACCGCAGGAGGAAGAAGAGCGGGCAGTATGACCTCATTCCTACTGGGCAAGTGGGGGAGTGCATAGGCGTCTGGGGTAGGGGTAGGAGATTGGGGTCATAGGAATGGGGCAGAGGCCCTGGAGAGGCACTTGTCATTTCCCAATCCTTTGTGCTCTGGAGATTTTTTTGTTTCCCATGCATGTTCTCTGTGTTCCAATAGTGGCATTTCGTTTTCTTTTGCTTTGTTTTTTCTGGTTTCCATAATCTATCTGTCCTACCAACGAACTCCTTCATCCGGCTCGATAATCTCTATCACCTTTCCGAGGCTACCACCTCCAACGACGATGGGAGGAGTCTCAGAGGAAAGACGATGAGAAAGAGGCCTGGTGTTTATGTATAAAAACTTAATTATGAATAAGTTGGGCAAGAGTCTGGACAGATATGAGCCGGAATATATGTACCTTACCCCAAACACGTGCGACAGCAATCGCATCGATACACTTTCTTCGGCGATGGAATGGTGTTGCTCTAACGCCTTTCAGTTCATTTTCCGTGTGTTGAAAGTGGCCCAAGGGCGACATCCGTTCACGGGGGGCGGTTGCTCTGGGACGTAAACTGTGCCATCGTTCCTTCGGTGACAGCTGTGGCACAAACTGTCTTCCGGTTCCCAATTCCCACCTTCACACCTAAGGGAAAAGAAACACGTTAAGAAAAAAGAAAAAGGAAAAGAAAAAAACCGTCCTTTTTAGAAAATCCCCTTATGAATAGAGAGGGCATCCCCTCTTTCTCTACACACCTACCCCAAAATTTCCAATCTGAGGGCCCATCTTGCCAGAAGGGAAGGAAGTTGAGATGTGCACAAGGTAGGCCCATTTCCCTCGCCGGGGTTCGCTTAGCAGTCGTGGATTGCACAGACTGCCAAGGAGGCGATGATGGCAGGGAGGAGTTCCGATCAGTCGTGCGAAGGCTTTTGTTCATCTGGCTTTGGCCAATGGGTCCACCGCCTGGTGCCCCTGGTGCCCCCGGGGCCAAGACCGAGGAGCCTCCAAAGGATCAGGCACCCCAAGACTTGAAGATACACAGTCAGCGCTGCGTCCATGTGCTAGGTCGAAGTTTCCCAGAGTCTTATCATTCTTCCCGCGTTCCTTTGGCTCCGGAACACCGCGTCGTGGCTGTCCAGCATCTCTTTGAATCGTACGGATTCGTCCTCAAGGGATAGATGCCTGGATGTGGGTTCGGTCAGTCTTGCAGCGCGTCAAACAGGGCCCGAAAGTCAAGGTCGCCGAGGGAGAGTTGCAGTTGTGGACGGTCCTCCTCCTGTGGATCCGCGTTCAGAAAGCTTTGGGACTTTCCCTGCAACTCTGGGGCGGAGAGGAGTTCATCTAAAAGGCTCTCGGTTTCCTGGCAGTCTTGGTCTGGTGGACGAGATGACCCTCGAGCCGATTGTGCCGGCTCTGGCCACAGGTGTGCCTCGGAGTGTCCGGGCTGCTGGAGTGTCTCTTGGCTGGGTTCCCATCTGGCAGTCACACCCTGGGCCACCTCACAGCCCCATTGCGTGAAGGCAGCTGAGACTTGCTGAGCCGGAAGCTGCCATTGCGTCTTTGAATTGTCAGGCCGAGAAGGGTCTTGGGCGAGCCACCCTGCCGAGACAGCGTGTTGGTGGCGATCCTGGTAATTTCCCGGGTATTGGGGCCAGAAAGGAGCCTGAGGGCCTAACAGCCTCTCTCCCACAGTGGGTCCTGTTGGCAATTGGTTCAGGAGTGTCCCCGGGGCGTGAGAGGTCTCTGCTGTGTTCACAGTCAGGGCGGGCTGGTCCATCATGGCACCTGGTGCTTGGCCGGCACAGCCCTGGGTGGGTTCCGAAGGAAGAAACGGTGGACGGGACTCAGTGAGGACAGGTAGGATGGCTTGGTTGCTGCTGGAAGGATGGGAGGGTGGGCCGAGAGGGTAGGAGCTCTGGACAGAGGACAGGTGGCTTTGGTCAAGTGGAAGCGTGGCCGCATGGGTCGGGCTGTCTGCCAAGGACTTCGGCGGTGCACTCGCGCTCTGCGCCGGCTTCCGAGCTCTTCGGTTCTGAAACCATACGTGAATTCGGGATCGCGGAAGGCCAGTTCGTTGAGCCAGTTCTTCCTTGGCCTCGTTACCAGGGTACCGGCTCTTCTCGAAGGCCTCGACTAGGAGACTCGTTTGCCATCTGCTGATGGCTGTGCGTTTTCGCCTGGCCGCTTTGGGGACATTTTCCGGAGACCAAGGCTGAGGCTCTCCCTGTCCCTGGGACGGCTCTTCTTCTGAGGCCTGTGCAGAGGCCGAGCGGCTCTTCCTTAGGGGACGTGCTCTGCGGTTTGCAAACCAAGTCTGAATGCGATCCTCCGCGATGCCAGTTTCTCTGGCGAGTTCTTCTCTGGTAGTTATACCAGGGTAGGGGTTCTGTTCAAACGCTGCTTGCAGGGTCTCTCTTTGACTGGCCTTCAAAACCAACCTCTCTCGGGGGCCTCGTGGATTTTGAGAGCGGCTCGAGGCGCTGGTCGGACCCATCGGGGCAAGTCAGCCGGACTGCACGGAGACTCGCGGCCAAGTGAACAGCTCCCGGAAACGCGGGACTCAGCCACACCCGGAATGCTTTGCGCAGCAAAGGAAGGCCCCAAGGCCCATGTGGGAAATAACCTGAGCCACGGGACTCCCTCCTTATATACCTGAGGCCTTGGAGGAAAGCGTTGAAGGGGAAGATGACTCACTCCTAAGTGGAAGTAGAGATTTCATCAGGGGATTTGGCAACGGTCATCCTACTAATTAACGTGTTGCGTCAGAGGAATGCCTTTGCAATGGAAGGGTTTTCCGGCACCTTGTCAGGTCGGTGGGGGCTAGGGGACCGGACTGAGATCCCCAGGCGCCTTAGTGCGCTGGTGCCGCCCTAACAGAACTAGCACCAGTGCGTGGCTTTGACAAACAGAAATGTATTCTTTCCCAGTCGACCAGGCGACGAGTTCCAATTGAGGGCGCCAGCGCCTGGGGAAGGAGTTCCCTGCCTGTCAGCTCTGGGGGAAGGCCCTAGTCATCAGTCATCTTCTGGTCTACGAGCTTCTCAGGGCAGGGACCCGAGGTCCGAAGGACGCGCTCTGCCCCTGCCTCTTCTTCCTTGGCGCCCATTGGTCCCTCTCCTCTCTGCTAGCTTCTCTCTTTTCTCTCTCCAAAGGGACCGCCTGCCCATACAACCTAATCCTCTACATTGCCTCCTCCCTCATTGACATAACCCCCCCCCCCCGTGCTCCTGCCTCATGAACATCATAAAAACCATCATCGAGGGTAGGATTTACAACCCCTGGGGTAATTAGGACAGATCACAAATCCCAGAAGGACCACACAAGTCTGGGAATCCTGGATTCCTTGGATTCTCAGGCTGCCAAGGGTCTTGACTCCGCAATCCTGCCGGACAGTGAGTTGATTGTGATCCCAGCGATATCCGGCCTATTAGGGCCAGGAGGGACTTTGAGTTTCTGAGAGCCTCTTTCCCACAGACGGTTCTATTGGCGGCAGATGTGCGCCTCCCCCAAGGTGGCTGCCCCCCCCCCCGCCCATCGCCTTTGCAGGAGGAGCTCCCTGCCCCGCTGACTGGCGCGCCTACACATCCCTCCGCTGGTGGAGCTGGGTTGGGGCTTTGGTGGGGGGTGGGGGGGGCGGGACGGGCTGGTACGCTTCCGTGTGCGGCCCACGCCCCTCCATCCCGAGTCCTCTCTCCGTCGCCTTCTCTCTCTTCTCCTCGCGGCTTGGCAATGCCTGGATAATTGTACAGAACGCACCGTTGTACGGAGGGTTAGTCAGGGTTGTTTTGACACCATCAGTTTCCCATTCCACGGTTTGTTCCAAAGAGAACGCCGGTGGTGTCCTCCTGGGGAAGCGATGGAGACCCGCTCTCTTTCAGAAAATCCCTTGGCACCGCCAGGTGCAGTTGGCTGAACCGCTTGCCCAGGAGACGTTCTGCCTTGCGGGCAGTAAATAAATGAAAGAATGAAGAAATAAATACGTAACAGGATGATTCATTTGAAACAAAAGCAAAGGAAATGAGATTCAAATCTCACAATACGGTGGCGTCTCTAGGCTTCGTGTCACGCAGTTCAGCAACTGAGGGCGTCACCCGCGCAGTCCACCGCCTCTCATGCCGCACCGTACAGAGTATTCAGCCTTGGTTTTTGTCCTAGTGTTAACGGTAAATCGTAATTCCCGTACATTGCTCCTTCTTTCACCTTATATTAAAAATAATTACAAATAGAATATTTTATATGCATATGTATATATACATAACTGAACCCCGCCTCGCAAATACTAATGCCCACAATATCCTACCTAAAAGAGCAGCAACTTTGGCCAAATCAGCGACTACAAAAAGCCCAGCGGCAAAGAAAGGAACAGCAGACAGACCGCGGAACCGCGCGTTTCCAAGCGTCCTCGTCATCGGGTGATCACGACATCTCTCCCCACAGTGCTTTATCAGCTTCCGAAGGGAGGTTCGCGTAGCTTCTTTAACCTTGTAGTTGCACCGATACACGTAAGCCCGGCTTGCGAAAAATGTTTCTGTACTAATGTGTAACTCCAGGCATATCGTTTTCAAACTAACCTACGTCTGCTGGAACGCATCGGCGACGTTTCTGGACAGTCGTTTTGGTGTGCCCCTCTGACAGTGTCACCCGGTTGGGTCCGCTTCTCCACAACCCCCATCCCGTGACTTCACTGGGAAAAGCAGGTCAACCCCTTTAGGTAGTTACGTCGGCGCGCAGTGGGCCCGGGATACATTTGCTCTCCTGGACCCACTGAATTTGTCGCGGACTCATTCCCGGACTCACCTCCCTGACCCTCCTTCGGCTGCCGCCCAGGCTCCGGGCCCGCCTCCTTGCCGCCCGCGGCCGCCAGAGGGCGCAGCCTCCCCTCGAGAGCGCGGCCTGGTCCCCTCCAAGCGCCGGGAGCTCCCGGGCTTCCCGCTCCAGCCTAGGCCCTTCGACAGCCGCCCTGACCTGGGGAGCAGGCCTTTGCGGAGGGCCTTGACACCGCGCGGACCTCGTCGCCTCCTCGAGCTCTCCCTGACTCGCTTCTGGACACACCGAACCCCGTCTGACCTATCCGCCCTCCCCCCCAGACCAGCGCCCCCACCTCTCGGAGGGGCTAATTCACGCTGAACCCGCCGCTCTCCGCCTGGAGCCTTTGAGGGTCCGCGAGGGCTCAGGGCCTCTGACTTTTGGCGTCATCTCATCCTCAATCCCGGACAGCCCGGGATCGCCAAAGCTCAGGCTCAGGAGGGTTTTGGTTAAGGTCAGGCTTAGGGCAACGGTTCAGGTTAGGGCTGGGGTTAGGGCTAGAGCTTGGGCTAGGGCGAGGGCTAGGGCGAGGGCGAGGGTTAGGGTCAGTGTTAGGGTGAGGGTTGGGGTGAGGGTGAGGGTGATGGTGAGTGTGATTTTGAGAGTGTGGGGCTAATTCACCCTGGACCCGCCGCTCTCCACTCGCGGCCTTTGAAGAGCCGCGGGGGCTTAGGGTCTCTATGCTCCGGCGTCATCTCATCTTTAATCCGGACAGCACGAGGTCGCCAAAACTCAGGCTCAGGAGCCCGGAGGGACCGAAGCAAATAGTCTCCTGAGTCACACATTCCTTCTTTTCTTCACTTCCCTTCTTGCTTGCTCCTTCCTTTAACCCGTTGGTTCCTTTAAGAAACCCTTCCGACCGACGAAAATCAAGAGATTCGGTAAGGCGCAAAGGTGGCCACGCTGTGGACAAACCGGCCCCTTCACGAGTGGCCGGCAAGCCATGAGGAGGCACAAAGGGTCAGACAGGCAGTGGCGGGCTGCTGGGACCAAATGCCTAAAAAAAAACGCCAGCAAAGGAGGAAACCGCAGGAGGAAGAAGAGCGGGCAGTATGACCTCATTCCTACTGGGCAAGTGGGGGAGTGCATAGGCGTCTGGGGTAGGGGTAGGAGATTGGGGTCATAGGAATGGGGCAGAGGCCCTGGAGAGGCACTTGTCATTTCCCAATCCTTTGTGCTCTGGAGATTTTTTTGTTTCCCATGCATGTTCTCTGTGTTCCAATAGTGGCATTTCGTTTTCTTTTGCTTTGTTTTTTCTGGTTTCCATAATCTATCTGTCCTACCAACGAACTCCTTCATCCGGCTCGATAATCTCTATCACCTTTCCGAGGCTACCACCTCCAACGACGATGGGAGGAGTCTCAGAGGAAAGACGATGAGAAAGAGGCCTGGTGTTTATGTATAAAAACTTAATTATGAATAAGTTGGGCAAGAGTCTGGACAGATATGAGCCGGAATATATGTACCTTACCCCAAACACGTGCGACAGCAATCGCATCGATACACTTTCTTCGGCGATGGAATGGTGTTGCTCTAACGCCTTTCAGTTCATTTTCCGTGTGTTGAAAGTGGCCCAAGGGCGACATCCGTTCACGGGGGGCGGTTGCTCTGGGACGTAAACTGTGCCATCGTTCCTTCGGTGACAGCTGTGGCACAAACTGTCTTCCGGTTCCCAATTCCCACCTTCACACCTAAGGGAAAAGAAACACGTTAAGAAAAAAGAAAAAGGAAAAGAAAAAAACCGTCCTTTTTAGAAAATCCCCTTATGAATAGAGAGGGCATCCCCTCTTTCTCTACACACCTACCCCAAAATTTCCAATCTGAGGGCCCATCTTGCCAGAAGGGAAGGAAGTTGAGATGTGCACAAGGTAGGCCCATTTCCCTCGCCGGGGTTCGCTTAGCAGTCGTGGATTGCACAGACTGCCAAGGAGGCGATGATGGCAGGGAGGAGTTCCGATCAGTCGTGCGAAGGCTTTTGTTCATCTGGCTTTGGCCAATGGGTCCACCGCCTGGTGCCCCTGGTGCCCCCGGGGCCAAGACCGAGGAGCCTCCAAAGGATCAGGCACCCCAAGACTTGAAGATACACAGTCAGCGCTGCGTCCATGTGCTAGGTCGAAGTTTCCCAGAGTCTTATCATTCTTCCCGCGTTCCTTTGGCTCCGGAACACCGCGTCGTGGCTGTCCAGCATCTCTTTGAATCGTACGGATTCGTCCTCAAGGGATAGATGCCTGGATGTGGGTTCGGTCAGTCTTGCAGCGCGTCAAACAGGGCCCGAAAGTCAAGGTCGCCGAGGGAGAGTTGCAGTTGTGGACGGTCCTCCTCCTGTGGATCCGCGTTCAGAAAGCTTTGGGACTTTCCCTGCAACTCTGGGGCGGAGAGGAGTTCATCTAAAAGGCTCTCGGTTTCCTGGCAGTCTTGGTCTGGTGGACGAGATGACCCTCGAGCCGATTGTGCCGGCTCTGGCCACAGGTGTGCCTCGGAGTGTCCGGGCTGCTGGAGTGTCTCTTGGCTGGGTTCCCATCTGGCAGTCACACCCTGGGCCACCTCACAGCCCCATTGCGTGAAGGCAGCTGAGACTTGCTGAGCCGGAAGCTGCCATTGCGTCTTTGAATTGTCAGGCCGAGAAGGGTCTTGGGCGAGCCACCCTGCCGAGACAGCGTGTTGGTGGCGATCCTGGTAATTTCCCGGGTATTGGGGCCAGAAAGGAGCCTGAGGGCCTAACAGCCTCTCTCCCACAGTGGGTCCTGTTGGCAATTGGTTCAGGAGTGTCCCCGGGGCGTGAGAGGTCTCTGCTGTGTTCACAGTCAGGGCGGGCTGGTCCATCATGGCACCTGGTGCTTGGCCGGCACAGCCCTGGGTGGGTTCCGAAGGAAGAAACGGTGGACGGGACTCAGTGAGGACAGGTAGGATGGCTTGGTTGCTGCTGGAAGGATGGGAGGGTGGGCCGAGAGGGTAGGAGCTCTGGACAGAGGACAGGTGGCTTTGGTCAAGTGGAAGCGTGGCCGCATGGGTCGGGCTGTCTGCCAAGGACTTCGGCGGTGCACTCGCGCTCTGCACCGGCTTCCGAGCTCTTCGGTTCTGAAACCATACGTGAATTCGGGATCGCGGAAGGCCAGTTCGTTGAGCCAGTTCTTCCTTGGCCTCGTTACCAGGGTACCGGCTCTTCTCGAAGGCCTCGACTAGGAGACTCGTTTGCCATCTGCTGATGGCTGTGCGTTTTCGCCTGGCCGCTTTGGGGACATTTTCCGGAGACCAAGGCTGAGGCTCTCCCTGTCCCTGGGACGGCTCTTCTTCTGAGGCCTGTGCAGAGGCCGAGCGGCTCTTCCTTAGGGGACGTGCTCTGCGGTTTGCAAACCAAGTCTGAATGCGATCCTCCGCGATGCCAGTTTCTCTGGCGAGTTCTTCTCTGGTAGTTATACCAGGGTAGGGGTTCTGTTCAAACGCTGCTTGCAGGGTCTCTCTTTGACTGGCCTTCAAAACCAACCTCTCTCGGGGGCCTCGTGGATTTTGAGAGCGGCTCGAGGCGCTGGTCGGACCCATCGGGGCAAGTCAGCCGGACTGCACGGAGACTCGCGGCCAAGTGAACAGCTCCCGGAAACGCGGGACTCAGCCACACCCGGAATGCTTTGCGCAGCAAAGGAAGGCCCCAAGGCCCATGTGGGAAATAACCTGAGCCACGGGACTCCCTCCTTATATACCTGAGGCCTTGGAGGAAAGCGTTGAAGGGGAAGATGACTCACTCCTAAGTGGAAGTAGAGATTTCATCAGGGGATTTGGCAACGGTCATCCTACTAATTAACGTGTTGCGTCAGAGGAATGCCTTTGCAATGGAAGGGTTTTCCGGCACCTTGTCAGGTCGGTGGGGGCTAGGGGACCGGACTGAGATCCCCAGGCGCCTTAGTGCGCTGGTGCCGCCCTAACAGAACTAGCACCAGTGCGTGGCTTTGACAAACAGAAATGTATTCTTTCCCAGTCGACCAGGCGACGAGTTCCAATTGAGGGCGCCAGCGCCTGGGGAAGGAGTTCCCTGCCTGTCAGCTCTGGGGGAAGGCCCTAGTCATCAGTCATCTTCTGGTCTACGAGCTTCTCAGGGCAGGGACCCGAGGTCCGAAGGACGCGCTCTGCCCCTGCCTCTTCTTCCTTGGCGCCCATTGGTCCCTCTCCTCTCTGCTAGCTTCTCTCTTTTCTCTCTCCAAAGGGACCGCCTGCCCATACAACCTAATCCTCTACATTGCCTCCTCCCTCATTGACATAACCCCCCCCCCCGTGCTCCTGCCTCATGAACATCATAAAAACCATCATCGAGGGTAGGATTTACAACCCCTGGGGTAATTAGGACAGATCACAAATCCCAGAAGGACCACACAAGTCTGGGAATCCTGGATTCCTTGGATTCTCAGGCTGCCAAGGGTCTTGACTCCGCAATCCTGCCGGACAGTGAGTTGATTGTGATCCCAGCGATATCCGGCCTATTAGGGCCAGGAGGGACTTTGAGTTTCTGAGAGCCTCTTTCCCACAGACGGTTCTATTGGCGGCAGATGTGCGCCTCCCCCAAGGTGGCTGCCCCCCCCCCCGCCCATCGCCTTTGCAGGAGGAGCTCCCTGCCCCGCTGACTGGCGCGCCTACACATCCCTCCGCTGGTGGAGCTGGGTTGGGGCTTTGGTGGGGGGTGGGGGGGGCGGGACGGGCTGGTACGCTTCCGTGTGCGGCCCACGCCCCTCCATCCCGAGTCCTCTCTCCGTCGCCTTCTCTCTCTTCTCCTCGCGGCTTGGCAATGCCTGGATAATTGTACAGAACGCACCGTTGTACGGAGGGTTAGTCAGGGTTGTTTTGACACCATCAGTTTCCCATTCCACGGTTTGTTCCAAAGAGAACGCCGGTGGTGTCCTCCTGGGGAAGCGATGGAGACCCGCTCTCTTTCAGAAAATCCCTTGGCACCGCCAGGTGCAGTTGGCTGAACCGCTTGCCCAGGAGACGTTCTGCCTTGCGGGCAGTAAATAAATGAAAGAATGAAGAAATAAATACGTAACAGGATGATTCATTTGAAACAAAAGCAAAGGAAATGAGATTCAAATCTCACAATACGGTGGCGTCTCTAGGCTTCGTGTCACGCAGTTCAGCAACTGAGGGCGTCACCCGCGCAGTCCACCGCCTCTCATGCCGCACCGTACAGAGTATTCAGCCTTGGTTTTTGTCCTAGTGTTAACGGTAAATCGTAATTCCCGTACATTGCTCCTTCTTTCACCTTATATTAAAAATAATTACAAATAGAATATTTTATATGCATATGTATATATACATAACTGAACCCCGCCTCGCAAATACTAATGCCCACAATATCCTACCTAAAAGAGCAGCAACTTTGGCCAAATCAGCGACTACAAAAAGCCCAGCGGCAAAGAAAGGAACAGCAGACAGACCGCGGAACCGCGCGTTTCCAAGCGTCCTCGTCATCGGGTGATCACGACATCTCTCCCCACAGTGCTTTATCAGCTTCCGAAGGGAGGTTCGCGTAGCTTCTTTAACCTTGTAGTTGCACCGATACACGTAAGCCCGGCTTGCGAAAAATGTTTCTGTACTAATGTGTAACTCCAGGCATATCGTTTTCAAACTAACCTACGTCTGCTGGAACGCATCGGCGACGTTTCTGGACAGTCGTTTTGGTGTGCCCCTCTGACAGTGTCACCCGGTTGGGTCCGCTTCTCCACAACCCCCATCCCGTGACTTCACTGGGAAAAGCAGGTCAACCCCTTTAGGTAGTTACGTCGGCGCGCAGTGGGCCCGGGATACATTTGCTCTCCTGGACCCACTGAATTTGTCGCGGACTCATTCCCGGACTCACCTCCCTGACCCTCCTTCGGCTGCCGCCCAGGCTCCGGGCCCGCCTCCTTGCCGCCCGCGGCCGCCAGAGGGCGCAGCCTCCCCTCGAGAGCGCGGCCTGGTCCCCTCCAAGCGCCGGGAGCTCCCGGGCTTCCCGCTCCAGCCTAGGCCCTTCGACAGCCGCCCTGACCTGGGGAGCAGGCCTTTGCGGAGGGCCTTGACACCGCGCGGACCTCGTCGCCTCCTCGAGCTCTCCCTGACTCGCTTCTGGACACACCGAACCCCGTCTGACCTATCCGCCCTCCCCCCCAGACCAGCGCCCCCACCTCTCGGAGGGGCTAATTCACGCTGAACCCGCCGCTCTCCGCCTGGAGCCTTTGAGGGTCCGCGAGGGCTCAGGGCCTCTGACTTTTGGCGTCATCTCATCCTCAATCCCGGACAGCCCGGGATCGCCAAAGCTCAGGCTCAGGAGGGTTTTGGTTAAGGTCAGGCTTAGGGCAACGGTTCAGGTTAGGGCTGGGGTTAGGGCTAGAGCTTGGGCTAGGGCGAGGGCTAGGGCGAGGGCGAGGGTTAGGGTCAGTGTTAGGGTGAGGGTTGGGGTGAGGGTGAGGGTGATGGTGAGTGTGATTTTGAGAGTGTGGGGCTAATTCACCCTGGACCCGCCGCTCTCCACTCGCGGCCTTTGAAGAGCCGCGGGGGCTTAGGGTCTCTATGCTCCGGCGTCATCTCATCTTTAATCCGGACAGCACGAGGTCGCCAAAACTCAGGCTCAGGAGCCCGGAGGGACCGAAGCAAATAGTCTCCTGAGTCACACATTCCTTCTTTTCTTCACTTCCCTTCTTGCTTGCTCCTTCCTTTAACCCGTTGGTTCCTTTAAGAAACCCTTCCGACCGACGAAAATCAAGAGATTCGGTAAGGCGCAAAGGTGGCCACGCTGTGGACAAACCGGCCCCTTCACGAGTGGCCGGCAAGCCATGAGGAGGCACAAAGGGTCAGACAGGCAGTGGCGGGCTGCTGGGACCAAATGCCTAAAAAAAAACGCCAGCAAAGGAGGAAACCGCAGGAGGAAGAAGAGCGGGCAGTATGACCTCATTCCTACTGGGCAAGTGGGGGAGTGCATAGGCGTCTGGGGTAGGGGTAGGAGATTGGGGTCATAGGAATGGGGCAGAGGCCCTGGAGAGGCACTTGTCATTTCCCAATCCTTTGTGCTCTGGAGATTTTTTTGTTTCCCATGCATGTTCTCTGTGTTCCAATAGTGGCATTTCGTTTTCTTTTGCTTTGTTTTTTCTGGTTTCCATAATCTATCTGTCCTACCAACGAACTCCTTCATCCGGCTCGATAATCTCTATCACCTTTCCGAGGCTACCACCTCCAACGACGATGGGAGGAGTCTCAGAGGAAAGACGATGAGAAAGAGGCCTGGTGTTTATGTATAAAAACTTAATTATGAATAAGTTGGGCAAGAGTCTGGACAGATATGAGCCGGAATATATGTACCTTACCCCAAACACGTGCGACAGCAATCGCATCGATACACTTTCTTCGGCGATGGAATGGTGTTGCTCTAACGCCTTTCAGTTCATTTTCCGTGTGTTGAAAGTGGCCCAAGGGCGACATCCGTTCACGGGGGGCGGTTGCTCTGGGACGTAAACTGTGCCATCGTTCCTTCGGTGACAGCTGTGGCACAAACTGTCTTCCGGTTCCCAATTCCCACCTTCACACCTAAGGGAAAAGAAACACGTTAAGAAAAAAGAAAAAGGAAAAGAAAAAAACCGTCCTTTTTAGAAAATCCCCTTATGAATAGAGAGGGCATCCCCTCTTTCTCTACACACCTACCCCAAAATTTCCAATCTGAGGGCCCATCTTGCCAGAAGGGAAGGAAGTTGAGATGTGCACAAGGTAGGCCCATTTCCCTCGCCGGGGTTCGCTTAGCAGTCGTGGATTGCACAGACTGCCAAGGAGGCGATGATGGCAGGGAGGAGTTCCGATCAGTCGTGCGAAGGCTTTTGTTCATCTGGCTTTGGCCAATGGGTCCACCGCCTGGTGCCCCTGGTGCCCCCGGGGCCAAGACCGAGGAGCCTCCAAAGGATCAGGCACCCCAAGACTTGAAGATACACAGTCAGCGCTGCGTCCATGTGCTAGGTCGAAGTTTCCCAGAGTCTTATCATTCTTCCCGCGTTCCTTTGGCTCCGGAACACCGCGTCGTGGCTGTCCAGCATCTCTTTGAATCGTACGGATTCGTCCTCAAGGGATAGATGCCTGGATGTGGGTTCGGTCAGTCTTGCAGCGCGTCAAACAGGGCCCGAAAGTCAAGGTCGCCGAGGGAGAGTTGCAATAGAGAGATAGTATTCTCCTGTGGATCCGCGTTCAGAAAGCTTTGGGACTTTCCCTGCAACTCTGGGGCGGAGAGGAGTTCATCTAAAAGGCTCTCGGTTTCCTGGCAGTCTTGGTCTGGTGGACGAGATGACCCTCGAGCCGATTGTGCCGGCTCTGGCCACAGGTGTGCCTCGGAGTGTCCGGGCTGCTGGAGTGTCTCTTGGCTGGGTTCCCATCTGGCAGTCACACCCTGGGCCACCTCACAGCCCCATTGCGTGAAGGCAGCTGAGACTTGCTGAGCCGGAAGCTGCCATTGCGTCTTTGAATTGTCAGGCCGAGAAGGGTCTTGGGCGAGCCACCCTGCCGAGACAGCGTGTTGGTGGCGATCCTGGTAATTTCCCGGGTATTGGGGCCAGAAAGGAGCCTGAGGGCCTAACAGCCTCTCTCCCACAGTGGGTCCTGTTGGCAATTGGTTCAGGAGTGTCCCCGGGGCGTGAGAGGTCTCTGCTGTGTTCACAGTCAGGGCGGGCTGGTCCATCATGGCACCTGGTGCTTGGCCGGCACAGCCCTGGGTGGGTTCCGAAGGAAGAAACGGTGGACGGGACTCAGTGAGGACAGGTAGGATGGCTTGGTTGCTGCTGGAAGGATGGGAGGGTGGGCCGAGAGGGTAGGAGCTCTGGACAGAGGACAGGTGGCTTTGGTCAAGTGGAAGCGTGGCCGCATGGGTCGGGCTGTCTGCCAAGGACTTCGGCGGTGCACTCGCGCTCTGCACCGGCTTCCGAGCTCTTCGGTTCTGAAACCATACGTGAATTCGGGATCGCGGAAGGCCAGTTCGTTGAGCCAGTTCTTCCTTGGCCTCGTTACCAGGGTACCGGCTCTTCTCGAAGGCCTCGACTAGGAGACTCGTTTGCCATCTGCTGATGGCTGTGCGTTTTCGCCTGGCCGCTTTGGGGACATTTTCCGGAGACCAAGGCTGAGGCTCTCCCTGTCCCTGGGACGGCTCTTCTTCTGAGGCCTGTGCAGAGGCCGAGCGGCTCTTCCTTAGGGGACGTGCTCTGCGGTTTGCAAACCAAGTCTGAATGCGATCCTCCGCGATGCCAGTTTCTCTGGCGAGTTCTTCTCTGGTAGGGGTTCTGTTCAAACGCTGCTTGCAGGGTCTCTCTTTGACTGGCCTTCAAAACCAACCTCTCTCGGGGGCCTCGTGGATTTTGAGAGCGGCTCGAGGCGCTGGTCGGACCCATCGGGGCAAGTCAGCCGGACTGCACGGAGACTCGCGGCCAAGTGAACAGCTCCCGGAAACGCGGGACTCAGCCACACCCGGAATGCTTTGCGCAGCAAAGGAAGGCCCCAAGGCCCATGTGGGAAATAACCTGAGCCACGGGACTCCCTCCTTATATACCTGAGGCCTTGGAGGAAAGCGTTGAAGGGGAAGATGACTCACTCCTAAGTGGAAGTAGAGATTTCATCAGGGGATTTGGCAACGGTCATCCTACTAATTAACGTGTTGCGTCAGAGGAATGCCTTTGCAATGGAAGGGTTTTCCGGCACCTTGTCAGGTCGGTGGGGGCTAGGGGACCGGACTGAGATCCCCAGGCGCCTTAGTGCGCTGGTGCCGCCCTAACAGAACTAGCACCAGTGCGTGGCTTTGACAAACAGAAATGTATTCTTTCCCAGTCGACCAGGCGACGAGTTCCAATTGAGGGCGCCAGCGCCTGGGGAAGGAGTTCCCTGCCTGTCAGCTCTGGGGGAAGGCCCTAGTCATCAGTCATCTTCTGGTCTACGAGCTTCTCAGGGCAGGGACCCGAGGTCCGAAGGACGCGCTCTGCCCCTGCCTCTTCTTCCTTGGCGCCCATTGGTCCCTCTCCTCTCTGCTAGCTTCTCTCTTTTCTCTCTCCAAAGGGACCGCCTGCCCATACAACCTAATCCTCTACATTGCCTCCTCCCTCATTGACATAACCCCCCCCCCCGTGCTCCTGCCTCATGAACATCATAAAAACCATCATCGAGGGTAGGATTTACAACCCCTGGGGTAATTAGGACAGATCACAAATCCCAGAAGGACCACACAAGTCTGGGAATCCTGGATTCCTTGGATTCTCAGGCTGCCAAGGGTCTTGACTCCGCAATCCTGCCGGACAGTGAGTTGATTGTGATCCCAGCGATATCCGGCCTATTAGGGCCAGGAGGGACTTTGAGTTTCTGAGAGCCTCTTTCCCACAGACGGTTCTATTGGCGGCAGATGTGCGCCTCCCCCAAGGTGGCTGCCCCCCCCCCCGCCCATCGCCTTTGCAGGAGGAGCTCCCTGCCCCGCTGACTGGCGCGCCTACACATCCCTCCGCTGGTGGAGCTGGGTTGGGGCTTTGGTGGGGGGTGGGGGGGGCGGGACGGGCTGGTACGCTTCCGTGTGCGGCCCACGCCCCTCCATCCCGAGTCCTCTCTCCGTCGCCTTCTCTCTCTTCTCCTCGCGGCTTGGCAATGCCTGGATAATTGTACAGAACGCACCGTTGTACGGAGGGTTAGTCAGGGTTGTTTTGACACCATCAGTTTCCCATTCCACGGTTTGTTCCAAAGAGAACGCCGGTGGTGTCCTCCTGGGGAAGCGATGGAGACCCGCTCTCTTTCAGAAAATCCCTTGGCACCGCCAGGTGCAGTTGGCTGAACCGCTTGCCCAGGAGACGTTCTGCCTTGCGGGCAGTAAATAAATGAAAGAATGAAGAAATAAATACGTAACAGGATGATTCATTTGAAACAAAAGCAAAGGAAATGAGATTCAAATCTCACAATACGGTGGCGTCTCTAGGCTTCGTGTCACGCAGTTCAGCAACTGAGGGCGTCACCCGCGCAGTCCACCGCCTCTCATGCCGCACCGTACAGAGTATTCAGCCTTGGTTTTTGTCCTAGTGTTAACGGTAAATCGTAATTCC
Organism: Loxodonta africana; assembly: GCF_030014295.1. Classification (NCBI taxonomy): domain Eukaryota; kingdom Metazoa; phylum Chordata; class Mammalia; order Proboscidea; family Elephantidae; genus Loxodonta; species Loxodonta africana. The sequence goes on from NC_087359.1 coordinate 83,027,726, forward strand.
CGTACATTGCTCCTTCTTTCACCTTATATTAAAAATAATTACAAATAGAATATTTTATATGCATATGTATATATACATAACTGAACCCCGCCTCGCAAATACTAATGCCCACAATATCCTACCTAAAAGAGCAGCAACTTTGGCCAAATCAGCGACTACAAAAAGCCCAGCGGCAAAGAAAGGAACAGCAGACAGACCGCGGAACCGCGCGTTTCCAAGCGTCCTCGTCATCGGGTGATCACGACATCTCTCCCCACAGTGCTTTATCAGCTTCCGAAGGGAGGTTCGCGTAGCTTCTTTAACCTTGTAGTTGCACCGATACACGTAAGCCCGGCTTGCGAAAAATGTTTCTGTACTAATGTGTAACTCCAGGCATATCGTTTTCAAACTAACCTACGTCTGCTGGAACGCATCGGCGACGTTTCTGGACAGTCGTTTTGGTGTGCCCCTCTGACAGTGTCACCCGGTTGGGTCCGCTTCTCCACGACCCCCATCCCGTGACTTCACTGGGAAAAGCAGGTCAACCCCTTTAGGTAGTTACGTCGGCGCGCAGTGGGCCCGGGATACATTTGCTCTCCTGGACCCACTGAATTTGTCGCGGACTCATTCCCGGACTCACCTCCCTGACCCTCCTTCGGCTGCCGCCCAGGCTCCGGGCCCGCCTCCTTGCCGCCCGCGGCCGCCAGAGGGCGCAGCCTCCCCTCGAGAGCGCGGCCTGGTCCCCTCCAAGCGCCGGGAGCTCCCGGGCTTCCCGCTCCAGCCTAGGCCCTTCGACAGCCGCCCTGACCTGGGGAGCAGGCCTTTGCGGAGGGCCTTGACACCGCGCGGACCTCGTCGCCTCCTCGAGCTCTCCCTGACTCGCTTCTGGACACACCGAACCCCGTCTGACCTATCCGCCCTCCCCCCCAGACCAGCGCCCCCACCTCTCGGAGGGGCTAATTCACGCTGAACCCGCCGCTCTCCGCCTGGAGCCTTTGAGGGTCCGCGAGGGCTCAGGGCCTCTGACTTTTGGCGTCATCTCATCCTCAATCCCGGACAGCCCGGGATCGCCAAAGCTCAGGCTCAGGAGGGTTTTGGTTAAGGTCAGGCTTAGGGCAACGGTTCAGGTTAGGGCTGGGGTTAGGGCTAGAGCTTGGGCTAGGGCGAGGGCTAGGGCGAGGGCGAGGGTTAGGGTCAGTGTTAGGGTGAGGGTTGGGGTGAGGGTGAGGGTGATGGTGAGTGTGATTTTGAGAGTGTGGGGCTAATTCACCCTGGACCCGCCGCTCTCCACTCGCGGCCTTTGAAGAGCCGCGGGGGCTTAGGGTCTCTATGCTCCGGCGTCATCTCATCTTTAATCCGGACAGCACGAGGTCGCCAAAACTCAGGCTCAGGAGCCCGGAGGGACCGAAGCAAATAGTCTCCTGAGTCACACATTCCTTCTTTTCTTCACTTCCCTTCTTGCTTGCTCCTTCCTTTAACCCGTTGGTTCCTTTAAGAAACCCTTCCGACCGACGAAAATCAAGAGATTCGGTAAGGCGCAAAGGTGGCCACGCTGTGGACAAACCGGCCCCTTCACGAGTGGCCGGCAAGCCATGAGGAGGCACAAAGGGTCAGACAGGCAGTGGCGGGCTGCTGGGACCAAATGCCTAAAAAAAAACGCCAGCAAAGGAGGAAACCGCAGGAGGAAGAAGAGCGGGCAGTATGACCTCATTCCTACTGGGCAAGTGGGGGAGTGCATAGGCGTCTGGGGTAGGGGTAGGAGATTGGGGTCATAGGAATGGGGCAGAGGCCCTGGAGAGGCACTTGTCATTTCCCAATCCTTTGTGCTCTGGAGATTTTTTTGTTTCCCATGCATGTTCTCTGTGTTCCAATAGTGGCATTTCGTTTTCTTTTGCTTTGTTTTTTCTGGTTTCCATAATCTATCTGTCCTACCAACGAACTCCTTCATCCGGCTCGATAATCTCTATCACCTTTCCGAGGCTACCACCTCCAACGACGATGGGAGGAGTCTCAGAGGAAAGACGATGAGAAAGAGGCCTGGTGTTTATGTATAAAAACTTAATTATGAATAAGTTGGGCAAGAGTCTGGACAGATATGAGCCGGAATATATGTACCTTACCCCAAACACGTGCGACAGCAATCGCATCGATACACTTTCTTCGGCGATGGAATGGTGTTGCTCTAACGCCTTTCAGTTCATTTTCCGTGTGTTGAAAGTGGCCCAAGGGCGACATCCGTTCACGGGGGGCGGTTGCTCTGGGACGTAAACTGTGCCATCGTTCCTTCGGTGACAGCTGTGGCACAAACTGTCTTCCGGTTCCCAATTCCCACCTTCATACCTAAGGGAAAAGAAACACGTTAAGAAAAAAGAAAAAGGAAAAGAAAAAAACCGTCCTTTTTAGAAAATCCCCTTATGAATAGAGAGGGCATCCCCTCTTTCTCTACACACCTACCCCAAAATTTCCAATCTGAGGGCCCATCTTGCCAGAAGGGAAGGAAGTTGAGATGTGCACAAGGTAGGCCCATTTCCCTCGCCGGGGTTCGCTTAGCAGTCGTGGATTGCACAGACTGCCAAGGAGGCGATGATGGCAGGGAGGAGTTCCGATCAGTCGTGCGAAGGCTTTTGTTCATCTGGCTTTGGCCAATGGGTCCACCGCCTGGTGCCCCTGGTGCCCCCGGGGCCAAGACCGAGGAGCCTCCAAAGGATCAGGCACCCCAAGACTTGAAGATACACAGTCAGCGCTGCGTCCATGTGCTAGGTCGAAGTTTCCCAGAGTCTTATCATTCTTCCCGCGTTCCTTTGGCTCCGGAACACCGCGTCGTGGCTGTCCAGCATCTCTTTGAATCGTACGGATTCGTCCTCAAGGGATAGATGCCTGGATGTGGGTTCGGTCAGTCTTGCAGCGCGTCAAACAGGGCCCGAAAGTCAAGGTCGCCGAGGGAGAGTTGCAGTTGTGGACGGTCCTCCTCCTGTGGATCCGCGTTCAGAAAGCTTTGGGACTTTCCCTGCAACTCTGGGGCGGAGAGGAGTTCATCTAAAAGGCTCTCGGTTTCCTGGCAGTCTTGGTCTGGTGGACGAGATGACCCTCGAGCCGATTGTGCCGGCTCTGGCCACAGGTGTGCCTCGGAGTGTCCGGGCTGCTGGAGTGTCTCTTGGCTGGGTTCCCATCTGGCAGTCACACCCTGGGCCACCTCACAGCCCCATTGCGTGAAGGCAGCTGAGACTTGCTGAGCCGGAAGCTGCCATTGCGTCTTTGAATTGTCAGGCCGAGAAGGGTCTTGGGCGAGCCACCCTGCCGAGACAGCGTGTTGGTGGCGATCCTGGTAATTTCCCGGGTATTGGGGCCAGAAAGGAGCCTGAGGGCCTAACAGCCTCTCTCCCACAGTGGGTCCTGTTGGCAATTGGTTCAGGAGTGTCCCCGGGGCGTGAGAGGTCTCTGCTGTGTTCACAGTCAGGGCGGGCTGGTCCATCATGGCACCTGGTGCTTGGCCGGCACAGCCCTGGGTGGGTTCCGAAGGAAGAAACGGTGGACGGGACTCAGTGAGGACAGGTAGGATGGCTTGGTTGCTGCTGGAAGGATGGGAGGGTGGGCCGAGAGGGTAGGAGCTCTGGACAGAGGACAGGTGGCTTTGGTCAAGTGGAAGCGTGGCCGCATGGGTCGGGCTGTCTGCCAAGGACTTCGGCGGTGCACTCGCGCTCTGCACCGGCTTCCGAGCTCTTCGGTTCTGAAACCATACGTGAATTCGGGATCGCGGAAGGTCAGTTCGTTGAGCCAGTTCTTCCTTGGCCTCGTTACCAGGGTACCGGCTCTTCTCGAAGGCCTCGACTAGGAGACTCGTTTGCCATCTGCTGATGGCTGTGCGTTTTCGCCTGGCCGCTTTGGGGACATTTTCCGGAGACCAAGGCTGAGGCTCTCCCTGTCCCTGGGACGGCTCTTCTTCTGAGGCCTGTGCAGAGGCCGAGCGGCTCTTCCTTAGGGGACGTGCTCTGCGGTTTGCAAACCAAGTCTGAATGCGATCCTCCGCGATGCCAGTTTCTCTGGCGAGTTCTTCTCTGGTAGTTATACCAGGGTAGGGGTTCTGTTCAAACGCTGCTTGCAGGGTCTCTCTTTGACTGGCCTTCAAAACCAACCTCTCTCGGGGGCCTCGTGGATTTTGAGAGCGGCTCGAGGAGCTGGTCGGACCCATCGGGGCAAGTCAGCCGGACTGCACGGAGACTCGCGGCCAAGTGAACAGCTCCCGGAAACGCGGGACTCAGCCACACCCGGAATGCTTTGCGCAGCAAAGGAAGGCCCCAAGGCCCATGTGGGAAATAACCTGAGCCACGGGACTCCCTCCTTATATACCTGAGGCCTTGGAGGAAAGCGTTGAAGGGGAAGATGACTCACTCCTAAGTGGAAGTAGAGATTTCATCAGGGGATTTGGCAACGGTCATCCTACTAATTAACGTGTTGCGTCAGAGGAATGCCTTTGCAATGGAAGGGTTTTCCGGCACCTTGTCAGGTCGGTGGGGGCTAGGGGACCGGACTGAGATCCCCAGGCGCCTTAGTGCGCTGGTGCCGCCCTAACAGAACTAGCACCAGTGCGTGGCTTTGACAAACAGAAATGTATTCTTTCCCAGTCGACCAGGCGACCAGTTCCAATTGAGGGCGCCAGCGCCTGGGGAAGGAGTTCCCTGCCTGTCAGCTCTGGGGGAAGGCCCTAGTCATCAGTCATCTTCTGGTCTACGAGCTTCTCAGGGCAGGGACCCGAGGTCCGAAGGACGCGCTCTGCCCCTGCCTCTTCTTCCTTGGCGCCCATTGGTCCCTCTCCTCTCTGCTAGCTTCTCTCTTTTCTCTCTCCAAAGGGACCGCCTGCCCATACAACCTAATCCTCTACATTGCCTCCTCCCTCATTGACATAACCCCCCCCCCCGTGCTCCTGCCTCATGAACATCATAAAAACCATCATCGAGGGTAGGATTTACAACCCCTGGGGTAATTAGGACAGATCACAAATCCCAGAAGGACCACACAAGTCTGGGAATCCTGGATTCCTTGGATTCTCAGGCTGCCAAGGGTCTTGACTCCGCAATCCTGCCGGACAGTGAGTTGATTGTGATCCCAGCGATATCCGGCCTATTAGGGCCAGGAGGGACTTTGAGTTTCTGAGAGCCTCTTTCCCACAGACGGTTCTATTGGCGGCAGATGTGCGCCTCCCCCAAGGTGGCTGCCCCCACCCCGCCCATCGCCTTTGCAGGAGGAGCTCCCTGCCCCGCTGACTGGCGCGCCTACACATCCCTCCGCTGGTGGAGCTGGGTTGGGGCTTTGGTGGGGGGTGGGGGGGGGCGGGACGGGCTGGTACGCTTCCGTGTGCGGCCCACGCCCCTCCATCCCGAGTCCTCTCTCCGTCGCCTTCTCTCTCTTCTCCTCGCGGCTTGGCAATGCCTGGATAATTGTACAGAACGCACCGTTGTACGGAGGGTTAGTCAGGGTTGTTTTGACACCATCAGTTTCCCATTCCACGGTTTGTTCCAAAGAGAACGCCGGTGGTGTCCTCCTGGGGAAGCGATGGAGACCCGCTCTCTTTCAGAAAATCCCTTGGCACCGCCAGGTGCAGTTGGCTGAACCGCTTGCCCAGGAGACGTTCTGCCTTGCGGGCAGTAAATAAATGAAAGAATGAAGAAATAAATACGTAACAGGATGATTCATTTGAAACAAAAGCAAAGGAAATGAGATTCAAATCTCACAATACGGTGGCGTCTCTAGGCTTCGTGTCACGCAGTTCAGCAACTGAGGGCGTCACCCGCGCAGTCCACCGCCTCTCATGCCGCACCGTACAGAGTATTCAGCCTTGGTTTTTGTCCTAGTGTTAACGGTAAATCGTAATTCCCGTACATTGCTCCTTCTTTCACCTTATATTAAAAATAATTACAAATAGAATATTTTATATGCATATGTATATATACATAACTGAACCCCGCCTCGCAAATACTAATGCCCACAATATCCTACCTAAAAGAGCAGCAACTTTGGCCAAATCAGCGACTACAAAAAGCCCAGCGGCAAAGAAAGGAACAGCAGACAGACCGCGGAACCGCGCGTTTCCAAGCGTCCTCGTCATCGGGTGATCACGACATCTCTCCCCACAGTGCTTTATCAGCTTCCGAAGGGAGGTTCGCGTAGCTTCTTTAACCTTGTAGTTGCACCGATACACGTAAGCCCGGCTTGCGAAAAATGTTTCTGTACTAATGTGTAACTCCAGGCATATCGTTTTCAAACTAACCTACGTCTGCTGGAACGCATCGGCGACGTTTCTGGACAGTCGTTTTGGTGTGCCCCTCTGACAGTGTCACCCGGTTGGGTCCGCTTCTCCACGACCCCCATCCCGTGACTTCACTGGGAAAAGCAGGTCAACCCCTTTAGGTAGTTACGTCGGCGCGCAGTGGGCCCGGGATACATTTGCTCTCCTGGACCCACTGAATTTGTCGCGGACTCATTCCCGGACTCACCTCCCTGACCCTCCTTCGGCTGCCGCCCAGGCTCCGGGCCCGCCTCCTTGCCGCCCGCGGCCGCCAGAGGGCGCAGCCTCCCCTCGAGAGCGCGGCCTGGTCCCCTCCAAGCGCCGGGAGCTCCCGGGCTTCCCGCTCCAGCCTAGGCCCTTCGACAGCCGCCCTGACCTGGGGAGCAGGCCTTTGCGGAGGGCCTTGACACCGCGCGGACCTCGTCGCCTCCTCGAGCTCTCCCTGACTCGCTTCTGGACACACCGAACCCCGTCTGACCTATCCGCCCTCCCCCCCAGACCAGCGCCCCCACCTCTCGGAGGGGCTAATTCACGCTGAACCCGCCGCTCTCCGCCTGGAGCCTTTGAGGGTCCGCGAGGGCTCAGGGCCTCTGACTTTTGGCGTCATCTCATCCTCAATCCCGGACAGCCCGGGATCGCCAAAGCTCAGGCTCAGGAGGGTTTTGGTTAAGGTCAGGCTTAGGGCAACGGTTCAGGTTAGGGCTGGGGTTAGGGCTAGAGCTTGGGCTAGGGCGAGGGCTAGGGCGAGGGCGAGGGTTAGGGTCAGTGTTAGGGTGAGGGTTGGGGTGAGGGTGAGGGTGATGGTGAGTGTGATTTTGAGAGTGTGGGGCTAATTCACCCTGGACCCGCCGCTCTCCACTCGCGGCCTTTGAAGAGCCGCGGGGGCTTAGGGTCTCTATGCTCCGGCGTCATCTCATCTTTAATCCGGACAGCACGAGGTCGCCAAAACTCAGGCTCAGGAGCCCGGAGGGACCGAAGCAAATAGTCTCCTGAGTCACACATTCCTTCTTTTCTTCACTTCCCTTCTTGCTTGCTCCTTCCTTTAACCCGTTGGTTCCTTTAAGAAACCCTTCCGACCGACGAAAATCAAGAGATTCGGTAAGGCGCAAAGGTGGCCACGCTGTGGACAAACCGGCCCCTTCACGAGTGGCCGGCAAGCCATGAGGAGGCACAAAGGGTCAGACAGGCAGTGGCGGGCTGCTGGGACCAAATGCCTAAAAAAAAACGCCAGCAAAGGAGGAAACCGCAGGAGGAAGAAGAGCGGGCAGTATGACCTCATTCCTACTGGGCAAGTGGGGGAGTGCATAGGCGTCTGGGGTAGGGGTAGGAGATTGGGGTCATAGGAATGGGGCAGAGGCCCTGGAGAGGCACTTGTCATTTCCCAATCCTTTGTGCTCTGGAGATTTTTTTGTTTCCCATGCATGTTCTCTGTGTTCCAATAGTGGCATTTCGTTTTCTTTTGCTTTGTTTTTTCTGGTTTCCATAATCTATCTGTCCTACCAACGAACTCCTTCATCCGGCTCGATAATCTCTATCACCTTTCCGAGGCTACCACCTCCAAAGACGATGGGAGGAGTCTCAGAGGAAAGACGATGAGAAAGAGGCCTGGTGTTTATGTATAAAAACTTAATTATGAATAAGTTGGGCAAGAGTCTGGACAGATATGAGCCGGAATATATGTACCTTACCCCAAACACGTGCGACAGCAATCGCATCGATACACTTTCTTCGGCGATGGAATGGTGTTGCTCTAACGCCTTTCAGTTCATTTTCCGTGTGTTGAAAGTGGCCCAAGGGCGACATCCGTTCACGGGGGGCAGTTGCTCTGGGACGTAAACTGTGCCATCGTTCCTTCGGTGACAGCTGTGGCACAAACTGTCTTCCGGTTCCCAATTCCCACCTTCACACCTAAGGGAAAAGAAACACGTTAAGAAAAAAGAAAAAGGAAAAGAAAAAAACCGTCCTTTTTAGAAAATCCCCTTATGAATAGAGAGGGCATCCCCTCTTTCTCTACACACCTACCCCAAAATTTCCAATCTGAGGGCCCATCTTGCCAGAAGGGAAGGAAGTTGAGATGTGCACAAGGTAGGCCCATTTCCCTCGCCGGGGTTCGCTTAGCAGTCGTGGATTGCACAGACTGCCAAGGAGGCGATGATGGCAGGGAGGAGTTCCGATCAGTCGTGCGAAGGCTTTTGTTCATCTGGCTTTGGCCAATGGGTCCACCGCCTGGTGCCCCTGGTGCCCCCGGGGCCAAGACCGAGGAGCCTCCAAAGGATCAGGCACCCCAAGACTTGAAGATACACAGTCAGCGCTGCGTCCATGTGCTAGGTCGAAGTTTCCCAGAGTCTTATCATTCTTCCCGCGTTCCTTTGGCTCCGGAACACCGCGTCGTGGCTGTCCAGCATCTCTTTGAATCGTACGGATTCGTCCTCAAGGGATAGATGCCTGGATGTGGGTTCGGTCAGTCTTGCAGCGCGTCAAACAGGGCCCGAAAGTCAAGGTCGCCGAGGGAGAGTTGCAGTTGTGGACGGTCCTCCTCCTGTGGATCCGCGTTCAGAAAGCTTTGGGACTTTCCCTGCAACTCTGGGGCGGAGAGGAGTTCATCTAAAAGGCTCTCGGTTTCCTGGCAGTCTTGGTCTGGTGGACGAGATGACCCTCGAGCCGATTGTGCCGGCTCTGGCCACAGGTGTGCCTCGGAGTGTCCGGGCTGCTGGAGTGTCTCTTGGCTGGGTTCCCATCTGGCAGTCACACCCTGGGCCACCTCACAGCCCCATTGCGTGAAGGCAGCTGAGACTTGCTGAGCCGGAAGCTGCCATTGCGTCTTTGAATTGTCAGGCCGAGAAGGGTCTTGGGCGAGCCACCCTGCCGAGACAGCGTGTTGGTGGCGATCCTGGTAATTTCCCGGGTATTGGGGCCAGAAAGGAGCCTGAGGGCCTAACAGCCTCTCTCCCACAGTGGGTCCTGTTGGCAATTGGTTCAGGAGTGTCCCCGGGGCGTGAGAGGTCTCTGCTGTGTTCACAGTCAGGGCGGGCTGGTCCATCATGGCACCTGGTGCTTGGCCGGCACAGCCCTGGGTGGGTTCCGAAGGAAGAAACGGTGGACGGGACTCAGTGAGGACAGGTAGGATGGCTTGGTTGCTGCTGGAAGGATGGGAGGGTGGGCCGAGAGGGTAGGAGCTCTGGACAGAGGACAGGTGGCTTTGGTCAAGTGGAAGCGTGGCCGCATGGGTCGGGCTGTCTGCCAAGGACTTCGGCGGTGCACTCGCGCTCTGCACCGGCTTCCGAGCTCTTCGGTTCTGAAACCATACGTGAATTCGGGATCGCGGAAGGCCAGTTCGTTGAGCCAGTTCTTCCTTGGCCTCGTTACCAGGGTACCGGCTCTTCTCGAAGGCCTCGACTAGGAGACTCGTTTGCCATCTGCTGATGGCTGTGCGTTTTCGCCTGGCCGCTTTGGGGACATTTTCCGGAGACCAAGGCTGAGGCTCTCCCTGTCCCTGGGACGGCTCTTCTTCTGAGGCCTGTGCAGAGGCCGAGCGGCTCTTCCTTAGGGGACGTGCTCTGCGGTTTGCAAACCAAGTCTGAATGCGATCCTCCGCGATGCCAGTTTCTCTGGCGAGTTCTTCTCTGGTAGTTATACCAGGGTAGGGGTTCTGTTCAAACGCTGCTTGCAGGGTCTCTCTTTGACTGGCCTTCAAAACCAACCTCTCTCGGGGGCCTCGTGGATTTTGAGAGCGGCTCGAGGCGCTGGTCGGACCCATCGGGGCAAGTCAGCCGGACTGCACGGAGACTCGCGGCCAAGTGAACAGCTCCCGGAAACGCGGGACTCAGCCACACCCGGAATGCTTTGCGCAGCAAAGGAAGGCCCCAAGGCCCATGTGGGAAATAACCTGAGCCACGGGACTCCCTCCTTATATACCTGAGGCCTTGGAGGAAAGCGTTGAAGGGGAAGATGACTCACTCCTAAGTGGAAGTAGAGATTTCATCAGGGGATTTGGCAACGGTCATCCTACTAATTAACGTGTTGCGTCAGAGGAATGCCTTTGCAATGGAAGGGTTTTCCGGCACCTTGTCAGGTCGGTGGGGGCTAGGGGACCGGACTGAGATCCCCAGGCGCCTTAGTGCGCTGGTGCCGCCCTAACAGAACTAGCACCAGTGCGTGGCTTTGACAAACAGAAATGTATTCTTTCCCAGTCGACCAGGCGACGAGTTCCAATTGAGGGCGCCAGCGCCTGGGGAAGGAGTTCCCTGCCTGTCAGCTCTGGGGGAAGGCCCTAGTCATCAGTCATCTTCTGGTCTACGAGCTTCTCAGGGCAGGGACCCGAGGTCCGAAGGACGCGCTCTGCCCCTGCCTCTTCTTCCTTGGCGCCCATTGGTCCCTCTCCTCTCTGCTAGCTTCTCTCTTTTCTCTCTCCAAAGGGACCGCCTGCCCATACAACCTAATCCTCTACATTGCCTCCTCCCTCATTGACATAACCCCCCCCCCCGTGCTCCTGCCTCATGAACATCATAAAAACCATCATCGAGGGTAGGATTTACAACCCCTGGGGTAATTAGGACAGATCACAAATCCCAGAAGGACCACACAAGTCTGGGAATCCTGGATTCCTTGGATTCTCAGGCTGCCAAGGGTCTTGACTCCGCAATCCTGCCGGACAGTGAGTTGATTGTGATCCCAGCGATATCCGGCCTATTAGGGCCAGGAGGGACTTTGAGTTTCTGAGAGCCTCTTTCCCACAGACGGTTCTATTGGCGGCAGATGTGCGCCTCCCCCAAGGTGGCTGCCCCCCCCCCCGCCCATCGCCTTTGCAGGAGGAGCTCCCTGCCCCGCTGACTGGCGCGCCTACACATCCCTCCGCTGGTGGAGCTGGGTTGGGGCTTTGGTGGGGGGTGGGGGGGGCGGGACGGGCTGGTACGCTTCCGTGTGCGGCCCACGCCCCTCCATCCCGAGTCCTCTCTCCGTCGCCTTCTCTCTCTTCTCCTCGCGGCTTGGCAATGCCTGGATAATTGTACAGAACGCACCGTTGTACGGAGGGTTAGTCAGGGTTGTTTTGACACCATCAGTTTCCCATTCCACGGTTTGTTCCAAAGAGAACGCCGGTGGTGTCCTCCTGGGGAAGCGATGGAGACCCGCTCTCTTTCAGAAAATCCCTTGGCACCGCCAGGTGCAGTTGGCTGAACCGCTTGCCCAGGAGACGTTCTGCCTTGCGGGCAGTAAATAAATGAAAGAATGAAGAAATAAATACGTAACAGGATGATTCATTTGAAACAAAAGCAAAGGAAATGAGATTCAAATCTCACAATACGGTGGCGTCTCTAGGCTTCGTGTCACGCAGTTCAGCAACTGAGGGCGTCACCCGCGCAGTCCACCGCCTCTCATGCCGCACCGTACAGAGTATTCAGCCTTGGTTTTTGTCCTAGTGTTAACGGTAAATCGTAATTCCCGTACATTGCTCCTTCTTTCACCTTATATTAAAAATAATTACAAATAGAATATTTTATATGCATATGTATATATACATAACTGAACCCCGCCTCGCAAATACTAATGCCCACAATATCCTACCTAAAAGAGCAGCAACTTTGGCCAAATCAGCGACTACAAAAAGCCCAGCGGCAAAGAAAGGAACAGCAGACAGACCGCGGAACCGCGCGTTTCCAAGCGTCCTCGTCATCGGGTGATCACGACATCTCTCCCCACAGTGCTTTATCAGCTTCCGAAGGGAGGTTCGCGTAGCTTCTTTAACCTTGTAGTTGCACCGATACACGTAAGCCCGGCTTGCGAAAAATGTTTCTGTACTAATGTGTAACTCCAGGCATATCGTTTTCAAACTAACCTACGTCTGCTGGAACGCATCGGCGACGTTTCTGGACAGTCGTTTTGGTGTGCCCCTCTGACAGTGTCACCCGGTTGGGTCCGCTTCTCCACGACCCCCATCCCGTGACTTCACTGGGAAAAGCAGGTCAACCCCTTTAGGTAGTTACGTCGGCGCGCAGTGGGCCCGGGATACATTTGCTCTCCTGGACCCACTGAATTTGTCGCGGACTCATTCCCGGACTCACCTCCCTGACCCTCCTTCGGCTGCCGCCCAGGCTCCGGGCCCGCCTCCTTGCCGCCCGCGGCCGCCAGAGGGCGCAGCCTCCCCTCGAGAGCGCGGCCTGGTCCCCTCCAAGCGCCGGGAGCTCCCGGGCTTCCCGCTCCAGCCTAGGCCCTTCGACAGCCGCCCTGACCTGGGGAGCAGGCCTTTGCGGAGGGCCTTGACACCGCGCGGACCTCGTCGCCTCCTCGAGCTCTCCCTGACTCGCTTCTGGACACACCGAACCCCGTCTGACCTATCCGCCCTCCCCCCCAGACCAGCGCCCCCACCTCTCGGAGGGGCTAATTCACGCTGAACCCGCCGCTCTCCGCCTGGAGCCTTTGAGGGTCCGCGAGGGCTCAGGGCCTCTGACTTTTGGCGTCATCTCATCCTCAATCCCGGACAGCCCGGGATCGCCAAAGCTCAGGCTCAGGAGGGTTTTGGTTAAGGTCAGGCTTAGGGCAACGGTTCAGGTTAGGGCTGGGGTTAGGGCTAGAGCTTGGGCTAGGGCGAGGGCTAGGGCGAGGGCGAGGGTTAGGGTCAGTGTTAGGGTGAGGGTTGGGGTGAGGGTGAGGGTGATGGTGAGTGTGATTTTGAGAGTGTGGGGCTAATTCACCCTGGACCCGCCGCTCTCCACTCGCGGCCTTTGAAGAGCCGCGGGGGCTTAGGGTCTCTATGCTCCGGCGTCATCTCATCTTTAATCCGGACAGCACGAGGTCGCCAAAACTCAGGCTCAGGAGCCCGGAGGGACCGAAGCAAATAGTCTCCTGAGTCACACATTCCTTCTTTTCTTCACTTCCCTTCTTGCTTGCTCCTTCCTTTAACCCGTTGGTTCCTTTAAGAAACCCTTCCGACCGACGAAAATCAAGAGATTCGGTAAGGCGCAAAGGTGGCCACGCTGTGGACAAACCGGCCCCTTCACGAGTGGCCGGCAAGCCATGAGGAGGCACAAAGGGTCAGACAGGCAGTGGCGGGCTGCTGGGACCAAATGCCTAAAAAAAAACGCCAGCAAAGGAGGAAACCGCAGGAGGAAGAAGAGCGGGCAGTATGACCTCATTCCTACTGGGCAAGTGGGGGAGTGCATAGGCGTCTGGGGTAGGGGTAGGAGATTGGGGTCATAGGAATGGGGCAGAGGCCCTGGAGAGGCACTTGTCATTTCCCAATCCTTTGTGCTCTGGAGATTTTTTTGTTTCCCATGCATGTTCTCTGTGTTCCAATAGTGGCATTTCGTTTTCTTTTGCTTTGTTTTTTCTGGTTTCCATAATCTATCTGTCCTACCAACGAACTCCTTCATCCGGCTCGATAATCTCTATCACCTTTCCGAGGCTACCACCTCCAACGACGATGGGAGGAGTCTCAGAGGAAAGACGATGAGAAAGAGGCCTGGTGTTTATGTATAAAAACTTAATTATGAATAAGTTGGGCAAGAGTCTGGACAGATATGAGCCGGAATATATGTACCTTACCCCAAACACGTGCGACAGCAATCGCATCGATACACTTTCTTCGGCGATGGAATGGTGTTGCTCTAACGCCTTTCAGTTCATTTTCCGTGTGTTGAAAGTGGCCCAAGGGCGACATCCGTTCACGGGGGGCGGTTGCTCTGGGACGTAAACTGTGCCATCGTTCCTTCGGTGACAGCTGTGGCACAAACTGTCTTCCGGTTCCCAATTCCCACCTTCATACCTAAGGGAAAAGAAACACGTTAAGAAAAAAGAAAAAGGAAAAGAAAAAAACCGTCCTTTTTAGAAAATCCCCTTATGAATAGAGAGGGCATCCCCTCTTTCTCTACACACCTACCCCAAAATTTCCAATCTGAGGGCCCATCTTGCCAGAAGGGAAGGAAGTTGAGATGTGCACAAGGTAGGCCCATTTCCCTCGCCGGGGTTCGCTTAGCAGTCGTGGATTGCACAGACTGCCAAGGAGGCGATGATGGCAGGGAGGAGTTCCGATCAGTCGTGCGAAGGCTTTTGTTCATCTGGCTTTGGCCAATGGGTCCACCGCCTGGTGCCCCTGGTGCCCCCGGGGCCAAGACCGAGGAGCCTCCAAAGGATCAGGCACCCCAAGACTTGAAGATACACAGTCAGCGCTGCGTCCATGTGCTAGGTCGAAGTTTCCCAGAGTCTTATCATTCTTCCCGCGTTCCTTTGGCTCCGGAACACCGCGTCGTGGCTGTCCAGCATCTCTTTGAATCGTACGGATTCGTCCTCAAGGGATAGATGCCTGGATGTGGGTTCGGTCAGTCTTGCAGCGCGTCAAACAGGGCCCGAAAGTCAAGGTCGCCGAGGGAGAGTTGCAGTTGTGGACGGTCCTCCTCCTGTGGATCCGCGTTCAGAAAGCTTTGGGACTTTCCCTGCAACTCTGGGGCGGAGAGGAGTTCATCTAAAAGGCTCTCGGTTTCCTGGCAGTCTTGGTCTGGTGGACGAGATGACCCTCGAGCCGATTGTGCCGGCTCTGGCCACAGGTGTGCCTCGGAGTGTCCGGGCTGCTGGAGTGTCTCTTGGCTGGGTTCCCATCTGGCAGTCACACCCTGGGCCACCTCACAGCCCCATTGCGTGAAGGCAGCTGAGACTTGCTGAGCCGGAAGCTGCCATTGCGTCTTTGAATTGTCAGGCCGAGAAGGGTCTTGGGCGAGCCACCCTGCCGAGACAGCGTGTTGGTGGCGATCCTGGTAATTTCCCGGGTATTGGGGCCAGAAAGGAGCCTGAGGGCCTAACAGCCTCTCTCCCACAGTGGGTCCTGTTGGCAATTGGTTCAGGAGTGTCCCCGGGGCGTGAGAGGTCTCTGCTGTGTTCACAGTCAGGGCGGGCTGGTCCATCATGGCACCTGGTGCTTGGCCGGCACAGCCCTGGGTGGGTTCCGAAGGAAGAAACGGTGGACGGGACTCAGTGAGGACAGGTAGGATGGCTTGGTTGCTGCTGGAAGGATGGGAGGGTGGGCCGAGAGGGTAGGAGCTCTGGACAGAGGACAGGTGGCTTTGGTCAAGTGGAAGCGTGGCCGCATGGGTCGGGCTGTCTGCCAAGGACTTCGGCGGTGCACTCGCGCTCTGCACCGGCTTCCGAGCTCTTCGGTTCTGAAACCATACGTGAATTCGGGATCGCGGAAGGCCAGTTCGTTGAGCCAGTTCTTCCTTGGCCTCGTTACCAGGGTACCGGCTCTTCTCGAAGGCCTCGACTAGGAGACTCGTTTGCCATCTGCTGATGGCTGTGCGTTTTCGCCTGGCCGCTTTGGGGACATTTTCCGGAGACCAAGGCTGAGGCTCTCCCTGTCCCTGGGACGGCTCTTCTTCTGAGGCCTGTGCAGAGGCCGAGCGGCTCTTCCTTAGGGGACGTGCTCTGCGGTTTGCAAACCAAGTCTGAATGCGATCCTCCGCGATGCCAGTTTCTCTGGCGAGTTCTTCTCTGGTAGGGGTTCTGTTCAAACGCTGCTTGCAGGGTCTCTCTTTGACTGGCCTTCAAAACCAACCTCTCTCGGGGGCCTCGTGGATTTTGAGAGCGGCTCGAGGCGCTGGTCGGACCCATCGGGGCAAGTCAGCCGGACTGCACGGAGACTCGCGGCCAAGTGAACAGCTCCCGGAAACGCGGGACTCAGCCACACCCGGAATGCTTTGCGCAGCAAAGGAAGGCCCCAAGGCCCATGTGGGAAATAACCTGAGCCACGGGACTCCCTCCTTATATACCTGAGGCCTTGGAGGAAAGCGTTGAAGGGGAAGATGACTCACTCCTAAGTGGAAGTAGAGATTTCATCAGGGGATTTGGCAACGGTCATCCTACTAATTAACGTGTTGCGTCAGAGGAATGCCTTTGCAATGGAAGGGTTTTCCGGCACCTTGTCAGGTCGGTGGGGGCTAGGGGACCGGACTGAGATCCCCAGGCGCCTTAGTGCGCTGGTGCCGCCCTAACAGAACTAGCACCAGTGCGTGGCTTTGACAAACAGAAATGTATTCTTTCCCAGTCGACCAGGCGACGAGTTCCAATTGAGGGCGCCAGCGCCTGGGGAAGGAGTTCCCTGCCTGTCAGCTCTGGGGGAAGGCCCTAGTCATCAGTCATCTTCTGGTCTACGAGCTTCTCAGGGCAGGGACCCGAGGTCCGAAGGACGCGCTCTGCCCCTGCCTCTTCTTCCTTGGCGCCCATTGGTCCCTCTCCTCTCTGCTAGCTTCTCTCTTTTCTCTCTCCAAAGGGACCGCCTGCCCATACAACCTAATCCTCTACATTGCCTCCTCCCTCATTGACATAACCCCCCCCCCCCGTGCTCCTGCCTCATGAACATCATAAAAACCATCATCGAGGGTAGGATTTACAACCCCTGGGGTAATTAGGACAGATCACAAATCCCAGAAGGACCACACAAGTCTGGGAATCCTGGATTCCTTGGATTCTCAGGCTGCCAAGGGTCTTGACTCCGCAATCCTGCCGGACAGTGAGTTGATTGTGATCCCAGCGATATCCGGCCTATTAGGGCCAGGAGGGACTTTGAGTTTCTGAGAGCCTCTTTCCCACAGACGGTTCTATTGGCGGCAGATGTGCGCCTCCCCCAAGGTGGCTGCCCCCCCCCCCCCGCCCATCGCCTTTGCAGGAGGAGCTCCCTGCCCCGCTGACTGGCGCGCCTACACATCCCTCCGCTGGTGGAGCTGGGTTGGGGCTTTGGTGGGGGGTGGGGGGGGCGGGACGGGCTGGTACGCTTCCGTGTGCGGCCCACGCCCCTCCATCCCGAGTCCTCTCTCCGTCGCCTTCTCTCTCTTCTCCTCGCGGCTTGGCAATGCCTGGATAATTGTACAGAACGCACCGTTGTACGGAGGGTTAGTCAGGGTTGTTTTGACACCATCAGTTTCCCATTCCACGGTTTGTTCCAAAGAGAACGCCGGTGGTGTTCTCCTGGGGAAGCGATGGAGACCCGCTCTCTTTCAGAAAATCCCTTGGCACCGCCAGGTGCAGTTGGCTGAACCGCTTGCCCAGGAGACGTTCTGCCTTGCGGGCAGTAAATAAATGAAAGAATGAAGAAATAAATACGTAACAGGATGATTCATTTGAAACAAAAGCAAAGGAAATGAGATTCAAATCTCACAATACGGTGGCGTCTCTAGGCTTCGTGTCACGCAGTTCAGCAACTGAGGGCGTCACCCGCGCAGTCCACCGCCTCTCATGCCGCACCGTACAGAGTATTCAGCCTTGGTTTTTGTCCTAGTGTTAACGGTAAATCGTAATTCCCGTACATTGCTCCTTCTTTCACCTTATATTAAAAATAATTACAAATAGAATATTTTATATGCATATGTATATATACATAACTGAACCCCGCCTCGCAAATACTAATGCCCACAATATCCTACCTAAAAGAGCAGCAACTTTGGCCAAATCAGCGACTACAAAAAGCCCAGCGGCAAAGAAAGGAACAGCAGACAGACCGCGGAACCGCGCGTTTCCAAGCGTCCTCGTCATCGGGTGATCACGACATCTCTCCCCACAGTGCTTTATCAGCTTCCGAAGGGAGGTTCGCGTAGCTTCTTTAACCTTGTAGTTGCACCGATACACGTAAGCCCGGCTTGCGAAAAATGTTTCTGTACTAATGTGTAACTCCAGGCATATCGTTTTCAAACTAACCTACGTCTGCTGGAACGCATCGGCGACGTTTCTGGACAGTCGTTTTGGTGTGCCCCTCTGACAGTGTCACCCGGTTGGGTCCGCTTCTCCACGACCCCCATCCCGTGACTTCACTGGGAAAAGCAGGTCAACCCCTTTAGGTAGTTACGTCGGCGCGCAGTGGGCCCGGGATACATTTGCTCTCCTGGACCCACTGAATTTGTCGCGGACTCATTCCCGGACTCACCTCCCTGACCCTCCTTCGGCTGCCGCCCAGGCTCCGGGCCCGCCTCCTTGCCGCCCGCGGCCGCCAGAGGGCGCAGCCTCCCCTCGAGAGCGCGGCCTGGTCCCCTCCAAGCGCCGGGAGCTCCCGGGCTTCCCGCTCCAGCCTAGGCCCTTCGACAGCCGCCCTGACCTGGGGAGCAGGCCTTTGCGGAGGGCCTTGACACCGCGCGGACCTCGTCGCCTCCTCGAGCTCTCCCTGACTCGCTTCTGGACACACCGAACCCCGTCTGACCTATCCGCCCTCCCCCCCAGACCAGCGCCCCCACCTCTCGGAGGGGCTAATTCACGCTGAACCCGCCGCTCTCCGCCTGGAGCCTTTGAGGGTCCGCGAGGGCTCAGGGCCTCTGACTTTTGGCGTCATCTCATCCTCAATCCCGGACAGCCCGGGATCGCCAAAGCTCAGGCTCAGGAGGGTTTTGGTTAAGGTCAGGCTTAGGGCAACGGTTCAGGTTAGGGCTGGGGTTAGGGCTAGAGCTTGGGCTAGGGCGAGGGCTAGGGCGAGGGCGAGGGTTAGGGTCAGTGTTAGGGTGAGGGTTGGGGTGAGGGTGAGGGTGATGGTGAGTGTGATTTTGAGAGTGTGGGGCTAATTCACCCTGGACCCGCCGCTCTCCACTCGCGGCCTTTGAAGAGCCGCGGGGGCTTAGGGTCTCTATGCTCCGGCGTCATCTCATCTTTAATCCGGACAGCACGAGGTCGCCAAAACTCAGGCTCAGGAGCCCGGAGGGACCGAAGCAAATAGTCTCCTGAGTCACACATTCCTTCTTTTCTTCACTTCCCTTCTTGCTTGCTCCTTCCTTTAACCCGTTGGTTCCTTTAAGAAACCCTTCCGACCGACGAAAATCAAGAGATTCGGTAAGGCGCAAAGGTGGCCACGCTGTGGACAAACCGGCCCCTTCACGAGTGGCCGGCAAGCCATGAGGAGGCACAAAGGGTCAGACAGGCAGTGGCGGGCTGCTGGGACCAAATGCCTAAAAAAAAACGCCAGCAAAGGAGGAAACCGCAGGAGGAAGAAGAGCGGGCAGTATGACCTCGTTCCTACTGGGCAAGTGGGGGAGTGCATAGGCGTCTGGGGTAGGGGTAGGAGATTGGGGTCATAGGAATGGGGCAGAGGCCCTGGAGAGGCACTTGTCATTTCCCAATCCTTTGTGCTCTGGAGATTTTTTTGTTTCCCATGCATGTTCTCTGTGTTCCAATAGTGGCATTTCGTTTTCTTTTGCTTTGTTTTTTCTGGTTTCCATAATCTATCTGTCCTACCAACGAACTCCTTCATCCGGCTCGATAATCTCTATCACCTTTCCGAGGCTACCACCTCCAACGACGATGGGAGGAGTCTCAGAGGAAAGACGATGAGAAAGAGGCCTGGTGTTTATGTATAAAAACTTAATTATGAATAAGTTGGGCAAGAGTCTGGACAGATATGAGCCGGAATATATGTACCTTACCCCAAACACGTGCGACAGCAATCGCATCGATACACTTTCTTCGGCGATGGAATGGTGTTGCTCTAACGCCTTTCAGTTCATTTTCCGTGTGTTGAAAGTGGCCCAAGGGCGACATCCGTTCACGGGGGGCGGTTGCTCTGGGACGTAAACTGTGCCATCGTTCCTTCGGTGACAGCTGTGGCACAAACTGTCTTCCGGTTCCCAATTCCCACCTTCATACCTAAGGGAAAAGAAACACGTTAAGAAAAAAGAAAAAGGAAAAGAAAAAAACCGTCCTTTTTAGAAAATCCCCTTATGAATAGAGAGGGCATCCCCTCTTTCTCTACACACCTACCCCAAAATTTCCAATCTGAGGGCCCATCTTGCCAGAAGGGAAGGAAGTTGAGATGTGCACAAGGTAGGCCCATTTCCCTCGCCGGGGTTCGCTTAGCAGTCGTGGATTGCACAGACTGCCAAGGAGGCGATGATGGCAGGGAGGAGTTCCGATCAGTCGTGCGAAGGCTTTTGTTCATCTGGCTTTGGCCAATGGGTCCACCGCCTGGTGCCCCTGGTGCCCCCGGGGCCAAGACCGAGGAGCCTCCAAAGGATCAGGCACCCCAAGACTTGAAGATACACAGTCAGCGCTGCGTCCATGTGCTAGGTCGAAGTTTCCCAGAGTCTTATCATTCTTCCCGCGTTCCTTTGGCTCCGGAACACCGCGTCGTGGCTGTCCAGCATCTCTTTGAATCGTACGGATTCGTCCTCAAGGGATAGATGCCTGGATGTGGGTTCGGTCAGTCTTGCAGCGCGTCAAACAGGGCCCGAAAGTCAAGGTCGCCGAGGGAGAGTTGCAGTTGTGGACGGTCCTCCTCCTGTGGATCCGCGTTCAGAAAGCTTTGGGACTTTCCCTGCAACTCTGGGGCGGAGAGGAGTTCATCTAAAAGGCTCTCGGTTTCCTGGCAGTCTTGGTCTGGTGGACGAGATGACCCTCGAGCCGATTGTGCCGGCTCTGGCCACAGGTGTGCCTCGGAGTGTCCGGGCTGCTGGAGTGTCTCTTGGCTGGGTTCCCATCTGGCAGTCACACCCTGGGCCACCTCACAGCCCCATTGCGTGAAGGCAGCTGAGACTTGCTGAGCCGGAAGCTGCCATTGCGTCTTTGAATTGTCAGGCCGAGAAGGGTCTTGGGCGAGCCACCCTGCCGAGACAGCGTGTTGGTGGCGATCCTGGTAATTTCCCGGGTATTGGGGCCAGAAAGGAGCCTGAGGGCCTAACAGCCTCTCTCCCACAGTGGGTCCTGTTGGCAATTGGTTCAGGAGTGTCCCCGGGGCGTGAGAGGTCTCTGCTGTGTTCACAGTCAGGGCGGGCTGGTCCATCATGGCACCTGGTGCTTGGCCGGCACAGCCCTGGGTGGGTTCCGAAGGAAGAAACGGTGGACGGGACTCAGTGAGGACAGGTAGGATGGCTTGGTTGCTGCTGGAAGGATGGGAGGGTGGGCCGAGAGGGTAGGAGCTCTGGACAGAGGACAGGTGGCTTTGGTCAAGTGGAAGCGTGGCCGCATGGGTCGGGCTGTCTGCCAAGGACTTCGGCGGTGCACTCGCGCTCTGCACCGGCTTCCGAGCTCTTCGGTTCTGAAACCATACGTGAATTCGGGATCGCGGAAGGCCAGTTCGTTGAGCCAGTTCTTCCTTGGCCTCGTTACCAGGGTACCGGCTCTTCTCGAAGGCCTCGACTAGGAGACTCGTTTGCCATCTGCTGATGGCTGTGCGTTTTCGCCTGGCCGCTTTGGGGACATTTTCCGGAGACCAAGGCTGAGGCTCTCCCTGTCCCTGGGACGGCTCTTCTTCTGAGGCCTGTGCAGAGGCCGAGCGGCTCTTCCTTAGGGGACGTGCTCTGCGGTTTGCAAACCAAGTCTGAATGCGATCCTCCGCGATGCCAGTTTCTCTGGCGAGTTCTTCTCTGGTAGGGGTTCTGTTCAAACGCTGCTTGCAGGGTCTCTCTTTGACTGGCCTTCAAAACCAACCTCTCTCGGGGGCCTCGTGGATTTTGAGAGCGGCTCGAGGCGCTGGTCGGACCCATCGGGGCAAGTCAGCCGGACTGCACGGAGACTCGCGGCCAAGTGAACAGCTCCCGGAAACGCGGGACTCAGCCACACCCGGAATGCTTTGCGCAGCAAAGGAAGGCCCCAAGGCCCATGTGGGAAATAACCTGAGCCACGGGACTCCCTCCTTATATACCTGAGGCCTTGGAGGAAAGCGTTGAAGGGGAAGATGACTCACTCCTAAGTGGAAGTAGAGATTTCATCAGGGGATTTGGCAACGGTCATCCTACTAATTAACGTGTTGCGTCAGAGGAATGCCTTTGCAATGGAAGGGTTTTCCGGCACCTTGTCAGGTCGGTGGGGGCTAGGGGACCGGACTGAGATCCCCAGGCGCCTTAGTGCGCTGGTGCCGCCCTAACAGAACTAGCACCAGTGCGTGGCTTTGACAAACAGAAATGTATTCTTTCCCAGTCGACCAGGCGACGAGTTCCAATTGAGGGCGCCAGCGCCTGGGGAAGGAGTTCCCTGCCTGTCAGCTCTGGGGGAAGGCCCTAGTCATCAGTCATCTTCTGGTCTACGAGCTTCTCAGGGCAGGGACCCGAGGTCCGAAGGACGCGCTCTGCCCCTGCCTCTTCTTCCTTGGCGCCCATTGGTCCCTCTCCTCTCTGCTAGCTTCTCTCTTTTCTCTCTCCAAAGGGACCGCCTGCCCATACAACCTAATCCTCTACATTGCCTCCTCCCTCATTGACATAACCCCCCCCCCGTGCTCCTGCCTCATGAACATCATAAAAACCATCATCGAGGGTAGGATTTACAACCCCTGGGGTAATTAGGACAGATCACAAATCCCAGAAGGACCACACAAGTCTGGGAATCCTGGATTCCTTGGATTCTCAGGCTGCCAAGGGTCTTGACTCCGCAATCCTGCCGGACAGTGAGTTGATTGTGATCCCAGCGATATCCGGCCTATTAGGGCCAGGAGGGACTTTGAGTTTCTGAGAGCCTCTTTCCCACAGACGGTTCTATTGGCGGCAGATGTGCGCCTCCCCCAAGGTGGCTGCCCCCCCCCCCCGCCCATCGCCTTTGCAGGAGGAGCTCCCTGCCCCGCTGACTGGCGCGCCTACACATCCCTCCGCTGGTGGAGCTGGGTTGGGGCTTTGGTGGGGGGTGGGGGGGGGCGGGACGGGCTGGTACGCTTCCGTGTGCGGCCCACGCCCCTCCATCCCGAGTCCTCTCTCCGTCGCCTTCTCTCTCTTCTCCTCGCGGCTTGGCAATGCCTGGATAATTGTACAGAACGCACCGTTGTACGGAGGGTTAGTCAGGGTTGTTTTGACACCATCAGTTTCCCATTCCACGGTTTGTTCCAAAGAGAAAGCCGGTGGTGTCCTCCTGGGGAAGCGATGGAGACCCGCTCTCTTTCAGAAAATCCCTTGGCACCGCCAGGTGCAGTTGGCTGAACCGCTTGCCCAGGAGACGTTCTGCCTTGCGGGCAGTAAATAAATGAAAGAATGAAGAAATAAATACGTAACAGGATGATTCATTTGAAACAAAAGCAAAGGAAATGAGATTCAAATCTCACAATACGGTGGCGTCTCTAGGCTTCGTGTCACGCAGTTCAGCAACTGAGGGCGTCACCCGCGCAGTCCACCGCCTCTCATGCCGCACCGTACAGAGTATTCAGCCTTGGTTTTTGTCCTAGTGTTAACGGTAAATCGTAATTCCCGTACATTGCTCCTTCTTTCACCTTATATTAAAAATAATTACAAATAGAATATTTTATATGCATATGTATATATACATAACTGAACCCCGCCTCGCAAATACTAATGCCCACAATATCCTACCTAAAAGAGCAGCAACTTTGGCCAAATCAGCGACTACAAAAAGCCCAGCGGCAAAGAAAGGAACAGCAGACAGACCGCGGAACCGCGCGTTTCCAAGCGTCCTCGTCATCGGGTGATCACGACATCTCTCCCCACAGTGCTTTATCAGCTTCCGAAGGGAGGTTCGCGTAGCTTCTTTAACCTTGTAGTTGCACCGATACACGTAAGCCCGGCTTGCGAAAAATGTTTCTGTACTAATGTGTAACTCCAGGCATATCGTTTTCAAACTAACCTACGTCTGCTGGAACGCATCGGCGACGTTTCTGGACAGTCGTTTTGGTGTGCCCCTCTGACAGTGTCACCCGGTTGGGTCCGCTTCTCCACGACCCCCATCCCGTGACTTCACTGGGAAAAGCAGGTCAACCCCTTTAGGTAGTTACGTCGGCGCGCAGTGGGCCCGGGATACATTTGCTCTCCTGGACCCACTGAATTTGTCGCGGACTCATTCCCGGACTCACCTCCCTGACCCTCCTTCGGCTGCCGCCCAGGCTCCGGGCCCGCCTCCTTGCCGCCCGCGGCCGCCAGAGGGCGCAGCCTCCCCTCGAGAGCGCGGCCTGGTCCCCTCCAAGCGCCGGGAGCTCCCGGGCTTCCCGCTCCAGCCTAGGCCCTTCGACAGCCGCCCTGACCTGGGGAGCAGGCCTTTGCGGAGGGCCTTGACACCGCGCGGACCTCGTCGCCTCCTCGAGCTCTCCCTGACTCGCTTCTGGACACACCGAACCCCGTCTGACCTATCCGCCCTCCCCCCCAGACCAGCGCCCCCACCTCTCGGAGGGGCTAATTCACGCTGAACCCGCCGCTCTCCGCCTGGAGCCTTTGAGGGTCCGCGAGGGCTCAGGGCCTCTGACTTTTGGCGTCATCTCATCCTCAATCCCGGACAGCCCGGGATCGCCAAAGCTCAGGCTCAGGAGGGTTTTGGTTAAGGTCAGGCTTAGGGCAACGGTTCAGGTTAGGGCTGGGGTTAGGGCTAGAGCTTGGGCTAGGGCGAGGGCTAGGGCGAGGGCGAGGGTTAGGGTCAGTGTTAGGGTGAGGGTTGGGGTGAGGGTGAGGGTGATGGTGAGTGTGATTTTGAGAGTGTGGGGCTAATTCACCCTGGACCCGCCGCTCTCCACTCGCGGCCTTTGAAGAGCCGCGGGGGCTTAGGGTCTCTATGCTCCGGCGTCATCTCATCTTTAATCCGGACAGCACGAGGTCGCCAAAACTCAGGCTCAGGAGCCCGGAGGGACCGAAGCAAATAGTCTCCTGAGTCACACATTCCTTCTTTTCTTCACTTCCCTTCTTGCTTGCTCCTTCCTTTAACCCGTTGGTTCCTTTAAGAAACCCTTCCGACCGACGAAAATCAAGAGATTCGGTAAGGCGCAAAGGTGGCCACGCTGTGGACAAACCGGCCCCTTCACGAGTGGCCGGCAAGCCATGAGGAGGCACAAAGGGTCAGACAGGCAGTGGCGGGCTGCTGGGACCAAATGCCTAAAAAAAAACGCCAGCAAAGGAGGAAACCGCAGGAGGAAGAAGAGCGGGCAGTATGACCTCATTCCTACTGGGCAAGTGGGGGAGTGCATAGGCGTCTGGGGTAGGGGTAGGAGATTGGGGTCATAGGAATGGGGCAGAGGCCCTGGAGAGGCACTTGTCATTTCCCAATCCTTTGTGCTCTGGAGATTTTTTTGTTTCCCATGCATGTTCTCTGTGTTCCAATAGTGGCATTTCGTTTTCTTTTGCTTTGTTTTTTCTGGTTTCCATAATCTATCTGTCCTACCAACGAACTCCTTCATCCGGCTCGATAATCTCTATCACCTTTCCGAGGCTACCACCTCCAACGACGATGGGAGGAGTCTCAGAGGAAAGACGATGAGAAAGAGGCCTGGTGTTTATGTATAAAAACTTAATTATGAATAAGTTGGGCAAGAGTCTGGACAGATATGAGCCGGAATATATGTACCTTACCCCAAACACGTGCGACAGCAATCGCATCGATACACTTTCTTCGGCGATGGAATGGTGTTGCTCTAACGCCTTTCAGTTCATTTTCCGTGTGTTGAAAGTGGCCCAAGGGCGACATCCGTTCACGGGGGGCGGTTGCTCTGGGACGTAAACTGTGCCATCGTTCCTTCGGTGACAGCTGTGGCACAAACTGTCTTCCGGTTCCCAATTCCCACCTTCACACCTAAGGGAAAAGAAACACGTTAAGAAAAAAGAAAAAGGAAAAGAAAAAAACCGTCCTTTTTAGAAAATCCCCTTATGAATAGAGAGGGCATCCCCTCTTTCTCTACACACCTACCCCAAAATTTCCAATCTGAGGGCCCATCTTGCCAGAAGGGAAGGAAGTTGAGATGTGCACAAGGTAGGCCCATTTCCCTCGCCGGGGTTCGCTTAGCAGTCGTGGATTGCACAGACTGCCAAGGAGGCGATGATGGCAGGGAGGAGTTCCGATCAGTCGTGCGAACGCTTTTGTTCATCTGGCTTTGGCCAATGGGTCCACCGCCTGGTGCCCCTGGTGCCCCCGGGGCCAAGACCGAGGAGCCTCCAAAGGATCAGGCACCCCAAGACTTGAAGATACACAGTCAGCGCTGCGTCCATGTGCTAGGTCGAAGTTTCCCAGAGTCTTATCATTCTTCCCGCGTTCCTTTGGCTCCGGAACACCGCGTCGTGGCTGTCCAGCATCTCTTTGAATCGTACGGATTCGTCCTCAAGGGATAGATGCCTGGATGTGGGTTCGGTCAGTCTTGCAGCGCGTCAAACAGGGCCCGAAAGTCAAGGTCGCCGAGGGAGAGTTGCAGTTGTGGACGGTCCTCCTCCTGTGGATCCGCGTTCAGAAAGCTTTGGGACTTTCCCTGCAACTCTGGGGCGGAGAGGAGTTCATCTAAAAGGCTCTCGGTTTCCTGGCAGTCTTGGTCTGGTGGACGAGATGACCCTCGAGCCGATTGTGCCGGCTCTGGCCACAGGTGTGCCTCGGAGTGTCCGGGCTGCTGGAGTGTCTCTTGGCTGGGTTCCCATCTGGCAGTCACACCCTGGGCCACCTCACAGCCCCATTGCGTGAAGGCAGCTGAGACTTGCTGAGCCGGAAGCTGCCATTGCGTCTTTGAATTGTCAGGCCGAGAAGGGTCTTGGGCGAGCCACCCTGCCGAGACAGCGTGTTGGTGGCGATCCTGGTAATTTCCCGGGTATTGGGGCCAGAAAGGAGCCTGAGGGCCTAACAGCCTCTCTCCCACAGTGGGTCCTGTTGGCAATTGGTTCAGGAGTGTCCCCGGGGCGTGAGAGGTCTCTGCTGTGTTCACAGTCAGGGCGGGCTGGTCCATCATGGCACCTGGTGCTTGGCCGGCACAGCCCTGGGTGGGTTCCGAAGGAAGAAACGGTGGACGGGACTCAGTGAGGACAGGTAGGATGGCTTGGTTGCTGCTGGAAGGATGGGAGGGTGGGCCGAGAGGGTAGGAGCTCTGGACAGAGGACAGGTGGCTTTGGTCAAGTGGAAGCGTGGCCGCATGGGTCGGGCTGTCTGCCAAGGACTTCGGCGGTGCACTCGCGCTCTGCACCGGCTTCCGAGCTCTTCGGTTCTGAAACCATACGTGAATTCGGGATCGCGGAAGGCCAGTTCGTTGAGCCAGTTCTTCCTTGGCCTCGTTACCAGGGTACCGGCTCTTCTCGAAGGCCTCGACTAGGAGACTCGTTTGCCATCTGCTGATGGCTGTGCGTTTTCGCCTGGCCGCTTTGGGGACATTTTCCGGAGACCAAGGCTGAGGCTCTCCCTGTCCCTGGGACGGCTCTTCTTCTGAGGCCTGTGCAGAGGCCGAGCGGCTCTTCCTTAGGGGACGTGCTCTGCGGTTTGCAAACCAAGTCTGAATGCGATCCTCCGCGATGCCAGTTTCTCTGGCGAGTTCTTCTCTGGTAGTTATACCAGGGTAGGGGTTCTGTTCAAACGCTGCTTGCAGGGTCTCTCTTTGACTGGCCTTCAAAACCAACCTCTCTCGGGGGCCTCGTGGATTTTGAGAGCGGCTCGAGGCGCTGGTCGGACCCATCGGGGCAAGTCAGCCGGACTGCACGGAGACTCGCGGCCAAGTGAACAGCTCCCGGAAACGCGGGACTCAGCCACACCCGGAATGCTTTGCGCAGCAAAGGAAGGCCCCAAGGCCCATGTGGGAAATAACCTGAGCCACGGGACTCCCTCCTTATATACCTGAGGCCTTGGAGGAAAGCGTTGAAGGGGAAGATGACTCACTCCTAAGTGGAAGTAGAGATTTCATCAGGGGATTTGGCAACGGTCATCCTACTAATTAACGTGTTGCGTCAGAGGAATGCCTTTGCAATGGAAGGGTTTTCCGGCACCTTGTCAGGTCGGTGGGGGCTAGGGGACCGGACTGAGATCCCCAGGCGCCTTAGTGCGCTGGTGCCGCCCTAACAGAACTAGCACCAGTGCGTGGCTTTGACAAACAGAAATGTATTCTTTCCCAGTCGACCAGGCGACGAGTTCCAATTGAGGGCGCCAGCGCCTGGGGAAGGAGTTCCCTGCCTGTCAGCTCTGGGGGAAGGCCCTAGTCATCAGTCATCTTCTGGTCTACGAGCTTCTCAGGGCAGGGACCCGAGGTCCGAAGGACGCGCTCTGCCCCTGCCTCTTCTTCCTTGGCGCCCATTGGTCCCTCTCCTCTCTGCTAGCTTCTCTCTTTTCTCTCTCCAAAGGGACCGCCTGCCCATACAACCTAATCCTCTACATTGCCTCCTCCCTCATTGACATAACCCCCCCCCCCCGTGCTCCTGCCTCATGAACATCATAAAAACCATCATCGAGGGTAGGATTTACAACCCCTGGGGTAATTAGGACAGATCACAAATCCCAGAAGGACCACACAAGTCTGGGAATCCTGGATTCCTTGGATTCTCAGGCTGCCAAGGGTCTTGACTCCGCAATCCTGCCGGACAGTGAGTTGATTGTGATCCCAGCGATATCCGGCCTATTAGGGCCAGGAGGGACTTTGAGTTTCTGAGAGCCTCTTTCCCACAGACGGTTCTATTGGCGGCAGATGTGCGCCTCCCCCAAGGTGGCTGCCCCCCCCCCCGCCCATCGCCTTTGCAGGAGGAGCTCCCTGCCCCTCTGACTGGCGCGCCTACACATCCCTCCGCTGGTGGAGCTGGGTTGGGGCTTTGGTGGGGGGTGGGGGGGGCGGGACGGGCTGGTACGCTTCCGTGTGCGGCCCACGCCCCTCCATCCCGAGTCCTCTCTCCGTCGCCTTCTCTCTCTTCTCCTCGCGGCTTGGCAATGCCTGGATAATTGTACAGAACGCACCGTTGTACGGAGGGTTAGTCAGGGTTGTTTTGACACCATCAGTTTCCCATTCCACGGTTTGTTCCAAAGAGAAAGCCGGTGGTGTCCTCCTGGGGAAGCGATGGAGACCCGCTCTCTTTCAGAAAATCCCTTGGCACCGCCAGGTGCAGTTGGCTGAACCGCTTGCCCAGGAGACGTTCTGCCTTGCGGGCAGTAAATAAATGAAAGAATGAAGAAATAAATACGTAACAGGATGATTCATTTGAAACAAAAGCAAAGGAAATGAGATTCAAATCTCACAATACGGTGGCGTCTCTAGGCTTCGTGTCACGCAGTTCAGCAACTGAGGGCGTCACCCGCGCAGTCCACCGCCTCTCATGCCGCACCGTACAGAGTATTCAGCCTTGGTTTTTGTCCTAGTGTTAACGGTAAATCGTAATTCCCGTACATTGCTCCTTCTTTCACCTTATATTAAAAATAATTACAAATAGAATATTTTATATGCATATGTATATATACATAACTGAACCCCGCCTCGCAAATACTAATGCCCACAATATCCTACCTAAAAGAGCAGCAACTTTGGCCAAATCAGCGACTACAAAAAGCCCAGCGGCAAAGAAAGGAACAGCAGACAGACCGCGGAACCGCGCGTTTCCAAGCGTCCTCGTCATCGGGTGATCACGACATCTCTCCCCACAGTGCTTTATCAGCTTCCGAAGGGAGGTTCGCGTAGCTTCTTTAACCTTGTAGTTGCACCGATACACGTAAGCCCGGCTTGCGAAAAATGTTTCTGTACTAATGTGTAACTCCAGGCATATCGTTTTCAAACTAACCTACGTCTGCTGGAACGCATCGGCGACGTTTCTGGACAGTCGTTTTGGTGTGCCCCTCTGACAGTGTCACCCGGTTGGGTCCGCTTCTCCACGACCCCCATCCCGTGACTTCACTGGGAAAAGCAGGTCAACCCCTTTAGGTAGTTACGTCGGCGCGCAGTGGGCCCGGGATACATTTGCTCTCCTGGACCCACTGAATTTGTCGCGGACTCATTCCCGGACTCACCTCCCTGACCCTCCTTCGGCTGCCGCCCAGGCTCCGGGCCCGCCTCCTTGCCGCCCGCGGCCGCCAGAGGGCGCAGCCTCCCCTCGAGAGCGCGGCCTGGTCCCCTCCAAGCGCCGGGAGCTCCCGGGCTTCCCGCTCCAGCCTAGGCCCTTCGACAGCCGCCCTGACCTGGGGAGCAGGCCTTTGCGGAGGGCCTTGACACCGCGCGGACCTCGTCGCCTCCTCGAGCTCTCCCTGACTCGCTTCTGGACACACCGAACCCCGTCTGACCTATCCGCCCTCCCCCCCAGACCAGCGCCCCCACCTCTCGGAGGGGCTAATTCACGCTGAACCCGCCGCTCTCCGCCTGGAGCCTTTGAGGGTCCGCGAGGGCTCAGGGCCTCTGACTTTTGGCGTCATCTCATCCTCAATCCCGGACAGCCCGGGATCGCCAAAGCTCAGGCTCAGGAGGGTTTTGGTTAAGGTCAGGCTTAGGGCAACGGTTCAGGTTAGGGCTGGGGTTAGGGCTAGAGCTTGGGCTAGGGCGAGGGCTAGGGCGAGGGCGAGGGTTAGGGTCAGTGTTAGGGTGAGGGTTGGGGTGAGGGTGAGGGTGATGGTGAGTGTGATTTTGAGAGTGTGGGGCTAATTCACCCTGGACCCGCCGCTCTCCACTCGCGGCCTTTGAAGAGCCGCGGGGGCTTAGGGTCTCTATGCTCCGGCGTCATCTCATCTTTAATCCGGACAGCACGAGGTCGCCAAAACTCAGGCTCAGGAGCCCGGAGGGACCGAAGCAAATAGTCTCCTGAGTCACACATTCCTTCTTTTCTTCACTTCCCTTCTTGCTTGCTCCTTCCTTTAACCCGTTGGTTCCTTTAAGAAACCCTTCCGACCGACGAAAATCAAGAGATTCGGTAAGGCGCAAAGGTGGCCACGCTGTGGACAAACCGGCCCCTTCACGAGTGGCCGGCAAGCCATGAGGAGGCACAAAGGGTCAGACAGGCAGTGGCGGGCTGCTGGGACCAAATGCCTAAAAAAAAACGCCAGCAAAGGAGGAAACCGCAGGAGGAAGAAGAGCGGGCAGTATGACCTCATTCCTACTGGGCAAGTGGGGGAGTGCATAGGCGTCTGGGGTAGGGGTAGGAGATTGGGGTCATAGGAATGGGGCAGAGGCCCTGGAGAGGCACTTGTCATTTCCCAATCCTTTGTGCTCTGGAGATTTTTTTGTTTCCCATGCATGTTCTCTGTGTTCCAATAGTGGCATTTCGTTTTCTTTTGCTTTGTTTTTTCTGGTTTCCATAATCTATCTGTCCTACCAACGAACTCCTTCATCCGGCTCGATAATCTCTATCACCTTTCCGAGGCTACCACCTCCAACGACGATGGGAGGAGTCTCAGAGGAAAGACGATGAGAAAGAGGCCTGGTGTTTATGTATAAAAACTTAATTATGAATAAGTTGGGCAAGAGTCTGGACAGATATGAGCCGGAATATATGTACCTTACCCCAAACACGTGCGACAGCAATCGCATCGATACACTTTCTTCGGCGATGGAATGGTGTTGCTCTAACGCCTTTCAGTTCATTTTCCGTGTGTTGAAAGTGGCCCAAGGGCGACATCCGTTCACGGGGGGCGGTTGCTCTGGGACGTAAACTGTGCCATCGTTCCTTCGGTGACAGCTGTGGCACAAACTGTCTTCCGGTTCCCAATTCCCACCTTCACACCTAAGGGAAAAGAAACACGTTAAGAAAAAAGAAAAAGGAAAAGAAAAAAACCGTCCTTTTTAGAAAATCCCCTTATGAATAGAGAGGGCATCCCCTCTTTCTCTACACACCTACCCCAAAATTTCCAATCTGAGGGCCCATCTTGCCAGAAGGGAAGGAAGTTGAGATGTGCACAAGGTAGGCCCATTTCCCTCGCCGGGGTTCGCTTAGCAGTCGTGGATTGCACAGACTGCCAAGGAGGCGATGATGGCAGGGAGGAGTTCCGATCAGTCGTGCGAACGCTTTTGTTCATCTGGCTTTGGCCAATGGGTCCACCGCCTGGTGCCCCTGGTGCCCCCGGGGCCAAGACCGAGGAGCCTCCAAAGGATCAGGCACCCCAAGACTTGAAGATACACAGTCAGCGCTGCGTCCATGTGCTAGGTCGAAGTTTCCCAGAGTCTTATCATTCTTCCCGCGTTCCTTTGGCTCCGGAACACCGCGTCGTGGCTGTCCAGCATCTCTTTGAATCGTACGGATTCGTCCTCAAGGGATAGATGCCTGGATGTGGGTTCGGTCAGTCTTGCAGCGCGTCAAACAGGGCCCGAAAGTCAAGGTCGCCGAGGGAGAGTTGCAGTTGTGGACGGTCCTCCTCCTGTGGATCCGCGTTCAGAAAGCTTTGGGACTTTCCCTGCAACTCTGGGGCGGAGAGGAGTTCATCTAAAAGGCTCTCGGTTTCCTGGCAGTCTTGGTCTGGTGGACGAGATGACCCTCGAGCCGATTGTGCCGGCTCTGGCCACAGGTGTGCCTCGGAGTGTCCGGGCTGCTGGAGTGTCTCTTGGCTGGGTTCCCATCTGGCAGTCACACCCTGGGCCACCTCACAGCCCCATTGCGTGAAGGCAGCTGAGACTTGCTGAGCCGGAAGCTGCCATTGCGTCTTTGAATTGTCAGGCCGAGAAGGGTCTTGGGCGAGCCACCCTGCCGAGACAGCGTGTTGGTGGCGATCCTGGTAATTTCCCGGGTATTGGGGCCAGAAAGGAGCCTGAGGGCCTAACAGCCTCTCTCCCACAGTGGGTCCTGTTGGCAATTGGTTCAGGAGTGTCCCCGGGGCGTGAGAGGTCTCTGCTGTGTTCACAGTCAGGGCGGGCTGGTCCATCATGGCACCTGGTGCTTGGCCGGCACAGCCCTGGGTGGGTTCCGAAGGAAGAAACGGTGGACGGGACTCAGTGAGGACAGGTAGGATGGCTTGGTTGCTGCTGGAAGGATGGGAGGGTGGGCCGAGAGGGTAGGAGCTCTGGACAGAGGACAGGTGGCTTTGGTCAAGTGGAAGCGTGGCCGCATGGGTCGGGCTGTCTGCCAAGGACTTCGGCGGTGCACTCGCGCTCTGCACCGGCTTCCGAGCTCTTCGGTTCTGAAACCATACGTGAATTCGGGATCGCGGAAGGCCAGTTCGTTGAGCCAGTTCTTCCTTGGCCTCGTTACCAGGGTACCGGCTCTTCTCGAAGGCCTCGACTAGGAGACTCGTTTGCCATCTGCTGATGGCTGTGCGTTTTCGCCTGGCCGCTTTGGGGACATTTTCCGGAGACCAAGGCTGAGGCTCTCCCTGTCCCTGGGACGGCTCTTCTTCTGAGGCCTGTGCAGAGGCCGAGCGGCTCTTCCTTAGGGGACGTGCTCTGCGGTTTGCAAACCAAGTCTGAATGCGATCCTCCGCGATGCCAGTTTCTCTGGCGAGTTCTTCTCTGGTAGGGGTTCTGTTCAAACGCTGCTTGCAGGGTCTCTCTTTGACTGGCCTTCAAAACCAACCTCTCTCGGGGGCCTCGTGGATTTTGAGAGCGGCTCGAGGCGCTGGTCGGACCCATCGGGGCAAGTCAGCCGGACTGCACGGAGACTCGCGGCCAAGTGAACAGCTCCCGGAAACGCGGGACTCAGCCACACCCGGAATGCTTTGCGCAGCAAAGGAAGGCCCCAAGGCCCATGTGGGAAATAACCTGAGCCACGGGACTCCCTCCTTATATACCTGAGGCCTTGGAGGAAAGCGTTGAAGGGGAAGATGACTCACTCCTAAGTGGAAGTAGAGATTTCATCAGGGGATTTGGCAACGGTCATCCTACTAATTAACGTGTTGCGTCAGAGGAATGCCTTTGCAATGGAAGGGTTTTCCGGCACCTTGTCAGGTCGGTGGGGGCTAGGGGACCGGACTGAGATCCCCAGGCGCCTTAGTGCGCTGGTGCCGCCCTAACAGAACTAGCACCAGTGCGTGGCTTTGACAAACAGAAATGTATTCTTTCCCAGTCGACCAGGCGACGAGTTCCAATTGAGGGCGCCAGCGCCTGGGGAAGGAGTTCCCTGCCTGTCAGCTCTGGGGGAAGGCCCTAGTCATCAGTCATCTTCTGGTCTACGAGCTTCTCAGGGCAGGGACCCGAGGTCCGAAGGACGCGCTCTGCCCCTGCCTCTTCTTCCTTGGCGCCCATTGGTCCCTCTCCTCTCTGCTAGCTTCTCTCTTTTCTCTCTCCAAAGGGACCGCCTGCCCATACAACCTAATCCTCTACATTGCCTCCTCCCTCATTGACATAACCCCCCCCCCCGTGCTCCTGCCTCATGAACATCATAAAAACCATCATCGAGGGTAGGATTTACAACCCCTGGGGTAATTAGGACAGATCACAAATCCCAGAAGGACCACACAAGTCTGGGAATCCTGGATTCCTTGGATTCTCAGGCTGCCAAGGGTCTTGACTCCGCAATCCTGCCGGACAGTGAGTTGATTGTGATCCCAGCGATATCCGGCCTATTAGGGCCAGGAGGGACTTTGAGTTTCTGAGAGCCTCTTTCCCACAGACGGTTCTATTGGCGGCAGATGTGCGCCTCCCCCAAGGTGGCTGCCCCCCCCCCCGCCCATCGCCTTTGCAGGAGGAGCTCCCTGCCCCTCTGACTGGCGCGCCTACACATCCCTCCGCTGGTGGAGCTGGGTTGGGGCTTT
This sequence comes from Loxodonta africana, assembly GCF_030014295.1. Classification (NCBI taxonomy): domain Eukaryota; kingdom Metazoa; phylum Chordata; class Mammalia; order Proboscidea; family Elephantidae; genus Loxodonta; species Loxodonta africana. The sequence continues at coordinate 83,062,233 of NC_087359.1, forward strand.
GGTGGGGGGTGGGGGGGGCGGGACGGGCTGGTACGCTTCCGTGTGCGGCCCACGCCCCTCCATCCCGAGTCCTCTCTCCGTCGCCTTCTCTCTCTTCTCCTCGCGGCTTGGCAATGCCTGGATAATTGTACAGAACGCACCGTTGTACGGAGGGTTAGTCAGGGTTGTTTTGACACCATCAGTTTCCCATTCCACGGTTTGTTCCAAAGAGAACGCCGGTGGTGTCCTCCTGGGGAAGCGATGGAGACCCGCTCTCTTTCAGAAAATCCCTTGGCACCGCCAGGTGCAGTTGGCTGAACCGCTTGCCCAGGAGACGTTCTGCCTTGCGGGCAGTAAATAAATGAAAGAATGAAGAAATAAATACGTAACAGGATGATTCATTTGAAACAAAAGCAAAGGAAATGAGATTCAAATCTCACAATACGGTGGCGTCTCTAGGCTTCGTGTCACGCAGTTCAGCAACTGAGGGCGTCACCCGCGCAGTCCACCGCCTCTCATGCCGCACCGTACAGAGTATTCAGCCTTGGTTTTTGTCCTAGTGTTAACGGTAAATCGTAATTCCCGTACATTGCTCCTTCTTTCACCTTATATTAAAAATAATTACAAATAGAATATTTTATATGCATATGTATATATACATAACTGAACCCCGCCTCGCAAATACTAATGCCCACAATATCCTACCTAAAAGAGCAGCAACTTTGGCCAAATCAGCGACTACAAAAAGCCCAGCGGCAAAGAAAGGAACAGCAGACAGACCGCGGAACCGCGCGTTTCCAAGCGTCCTCGTCATCGGGTGATCACGACATCTCTCCCCACAGTGCTTTATCAGCTTCCGAAGGGAGGTTCGCGTAGCTTCTTTAACCTTGTAGTTGCACCGATACACGTAAGCCCGGCTTGCGAAAAATGTTTCTGTACTAATGTGTAACTCCAGGCATATCGTTTTCAAACTAACCTACGTCTGCTGGAACGCATCGGCGACGTTTCTGGACAGTCGTTTTGGTGTGCCCCTCTGACAGTGTCACCCGGTTGGGTCCGCTTCTCCACGACCCCCATCCCGTGACTTCACTGGGAAAAGCAGGTCAACCCCTTTAGGTAGTTACGTCGGCGCGCAGTGGGCCCGGGATACATTTGCTCTCCTGGACCCACTGAATTTGTCGCGGACTCATTCCCGGACTCACCTCCCTGACCCTCCTTCGGCTGCCGCCCAGGCTCCGGGCCCGCCTCCTTGCCGCCCGCGGCCGCCAGAGGGCGCAGCCTCCCCTCGAGAGCGCGGCCTGGTCCCCTCCAAGCGCCGGGAGCTCCCGGGCTTCCCGCTCCAGCCTAGGCCCTTCGACAGCCGCCCTGACCTGGGGAGCAGGCCTTTGCGGAGGGCCTTGACACCGCGCGGACCTCGTCGCCTCCTCGAGCTCTCCCTGACTCGCTTCTGGACACACCGAACCCCGTCTGACCTATCCGCCCTCCCCCCCAGACCAGCGCCCCCACCTCTCGGAGGGGCTAATTCACGCTGAACCCGCCGCTCTCCGCCTGGAGCCTTTGAGGGTCCGCGAGGGCTCAGGGCCTCTGACTTTTGGCGTCATCTCATCCTCAATCCCGGACAGCCCGGGATCGCCAAAGCTCAGGCTCAGGAGGGTTTTGGTTAAGGTCAGGCTTAGGGCAACGGTTCAGGTTAGGGCTGGGGTTAGGGCTAGAGCTTGGGCTAGGGCGAGGGCTAGGGCGAGGGCGAGGGTTAGGGTCAGTGTTAGGGTGAGGGTTGGGGTGAGGGTGAGGGTGATGGTGAGTGTGATTTTGAGAGTGTGGGGCTAATTCACCCTGGACCCGCCGCTCTCCACTCGCGGCCTTTGAAGAGCCGCGGGGGCTTAGGGTCTCTATGCTCCGGCGTCATCTCATCTTTAATCCGGACAGCACGAGGTCGCCAAAACTCAGGCTCAGGAGCCCGGAGGGACCGAAGCAAATAGTCTCCTGAGTCACACATTCCTTCTTTTCTTCACTTCCCTTCTTGCTTGCTCCTTCCTTTAACCCGTTGGTTCCTTTAAGAAACCCTTCCGACCGACGAAAATCAAGAGATTCGGTAAGGCGCAAAGGTGGCCACGCTGTGGACAAACCGGCCCCTTCACGAGTGGCCGGCAAGCCATGAGGAGGCACAAAGGGTCAGACAGGCAGTGGCGGGCTGCTGGGACCAAATGCCTAAAAAAAAACGCCAGCAAAGGAGGAAACCGCAGGAGGAAGAAGAGCGGGCAGTATGACCTCATTCCTACTGGGCAAGTGGGGGAGTGCATAGGCGTCTGGGGTAGGGGTAGGAGATTGGGGTCATAGGAATGGGGCAGAGGCCCTGGAGAGGCACTTGTCATTTCCCAATCCTTTGTGCTCTGGAGATTTTTTTGTTTCCCATGCATGTTCTCTGTGTTCCAATAGTGGCATTTCGTTTTCTTTTGCTTTGTTTTTTCTGGTTTCCATAATCTATCTGTCCTACCAACGAACTCCTTCATCCGGCTCGATAATCTCTATCACCTTTCCGAGGCTACCACCTCCAACGACGATGGGAGGAGTCTCAGAGGAAAGACGATGAGAAAGAGGCCTGGTGTTTATGTATAAAAACTTAATTATGAATAAGTTGGGCAAGAGTCTGGACAGATATGAGCCGGAATATATGTACCTTACCCCAAACACGTGCGACAGCAATCGCATCGATACACTTTCTTCGGCGATGGAATGGTGTTGCTCTAACGCCTTTCAGTTCATTTTCCGTGTGTTGAAAGTGGCCCAAGGGCGACATCCGTTCACGGGGGGCGGTTGCTCTGGGACGTAAACTGTGCCATCGTTCCTTCGGTGACAGCTGTGGCACAAACTGTCTTCCGGTTCCCAATTCCCACCTTCACACCTAAGGGAAAAGAAACACGTTAAGAAAAAAGAAAAAGGAAAAGAAAAAAACCGTCCTTTTTAGAAAATCCCCTTATGAATAGAGAGGGCATCCCCTCTTTCTCTACACACCTACCCCAAAATTTCCAATCTGAGGGCCCATCTTGCCAGAAGGGAAGGAAGTTGAGATGTGCACAAGGTAGGCCCATTTCCCTCGCCGGGGTTCGCTTAGCAGTCGTGGATTGCACAGACTGCCAAGGAGGCGATGATGGCAGGGAGGAGTTCCGATCAGTCGTGCGAAGGCTTTTGTTCATCTGGCTTTGGCCAATGGGTCCACCGCCTGGTGCCCCTGGTGCCCCCGGGGCCAAGACCGAGGAGCCTCCAAAGGATCAGGCACCCCAAGACTTGAAGATACACAGTCAGCGCTGCGTCCATGTGCTAGGTCGAAGTTTCCCAGAGTCTTATCATTCTTCCCGCGTTCCTTTGGCTCCGGAACACCGCGTCGTGGCTGTCCAGCATCTCTTTGAATCGTACGGATTCGTCCTCAAGGGATAGATGCCTGGATGTGGGTTCGGTCAGTCTTGCAGCGCGTCAAACAGGGCCCGAAAGTCAAGGTCGCCGAGGGAGAGTTGCAGTTGTGGACGGTCCTCCTCCTGTGGATCCGCGTTCAGAAAGCTTTGGGACTTTCCCTGCAACTCTGGGGCGGAGAGGAGTTCATCTAAAAGGCTCTCGGTTTCCTGGCAGTCTTGGTCTGGTGGACGAGATGACCCTCGAGCCGATTGTGCCGGCTCTGGCCACAGGTGTGCCTCGGAGTGTCCGGGCTGCTGGAGTGTCTCTTGGCTGGGTTCCCATCTGGCAGTCACACCCTGGGCCACCTCACAGCCCCATTGCGTGAAGGCAGCTGAGACTTGCTGAGCCGGAAGCTGCCATTGCGTCTTTGAATTGTCAGGCCGAGAAGGGTCTTGGGCGAGCCACCCTGCCGAGACAGCGTGTTGGTGGCGATCCTGGTAATTTCCCGGGTATTGGGGCCAGAAAGGAGCCTGAGGGCCTAACAGCCTCTCTCCCACAGTGGGTCCTGTTGGCAATTGGTTCAGGAGTGTCCCCGGGGCGTGAGAGGTCTCTGCTGTGTTCACAGTCAGGGCGGGCTGGTCCATCATGGCACCTGGTGCTTGGCCGGCACAGCCCTGGGTGGGTTCCGAAGGAAGAAACGGTGGACGGGACTCAGTGAGGACAGGTAGGATGGCTTGGTTGCTGCTGGAAGGATGGGAGGGTGGGCCGAGAGGGTAGGAGCTCTGGACAGAGGACAGGTGGCTTTGGTCAAGTGGAAGCGTGGCCGCATGGGTCGGGCTGTCTGCCAAGGACTTCGGCGGTGCACTCGCGCTCTGCACCGGCTTCCGAGCTCTTCGGTTCTGAAACCATACGTGAATTCGGGATCGCGGAAGGCCAGTTCGTTGAGCCAGTTCTTCCTTGGCCTCGTTACCAGGGTACCGGCTCTTCTCGAAGGCCTCGACTAGGAGACTCGTTTGCCATCTGCTGATGGCTGTGCGTTTTCGCCTGGCCGCTTTGGGGACATTTTCCGGAGACCAAGGCTGAGGCTCTCCCTGTCCCTGGGACGGCTCTTCTTCTGAGGCCTGTGCAGAGGCCGAGCGGCTCTTCCTTAGGGGACGTGCTCTGCGGTTTGCAAACCAAGTCTGAATGCGATCCTCCGCGATGCCAGTTTCTCTGGCGAGTTCTTCTCTGGTAGGGGTTCTGTTCAAACGCTGCTTGCAGGGTCTCTCTTTGACTGGCCTTCAAAACCAACCTCTCTCGGGGGCCTCGTGGATTTTGAGAGCGGCTCGAGGCGCTGGTCGGACCCATCGGGGCAAGTCAGCCGGACTGCACGGAGACTCGCGGCCAAGTGAACAGCTCCCGGAAACGCGGGACTCAGCCACACCCGGAATGCTTTGCGCAGCAAAGGAAGGCCCCAAGGCCCATGTGGGAAATAACCTGAGCCACGGGACTCCCTCCTTATATACCTGAGGCCTTGGAGGAAAGCGTTGAAGGGGAAGATGACTCACTCCTAAGTGGAAGTAGAGATTTCATCAGGGGATTTGGCAACGGTCATCCTACTAATTAACGTGTTGCGTCAGAGGAATGCCTTTGCAATGGAAGGGTTTTCCGGCACCTTGTCAGGTCGGTGGGGGCTAGGGGACCGGACTGAGATCCCCAGGCGCCTTAGTGCGCTGGTGCCGCCCTAACAGAACTAGCACCAGTGCGTGGCTTTGACAAACAGAAATGTATTCTTTCCCAGTCGACCAGGCGACGAGTTCCAATTGAGGGCGCCAGCGCCTGGGGAAGGAGTTCCCTGCCTGTCAGCTCTGGGGGAAGGCCCTAGTCATCAGTCATCTTCTGGTCTACGAGCTTCTCAGGGCAGGGACCCGAGGTCCGAAGGACGCGCTCTGCCCCTGCCTCTTCTTCCTTGGCGCCCATTGGTCCCTCTCCTCTCTGCTAGCTTCTCTCTTTTCTCTCTCCAAAGGGACCGCCTGCCCATACAACCTAATCCTCTACATTGCCTCCTCCCTCATTGACATAACCCCCCCCCCGTGCTCCTGCCTCATGAACATCATAAAAACCATCATCGAGGGTAGGATTTACAACCCCTGGGGTAATTAGGACAGATCACAAATCCCAGAAGGACCACACAAGTCTGGGAATCCTGGATTCCTTGGATTCTCAGGCTGCCAAGGGTCTTGACTCCGCAATCCTGCCGGACAGTGAGTTGATTGTGATCCCAGCGATATCCGGCCTATTAGGGCCAGGAGGGACTTTGAGTTTCTGAGAGCCTCTTTCCCACAGACGGTTCTATTGGCGGCAGATGTGCGCCTCCCCCAAGGTGGCTGCCCCCCCCCCGCCCATCGCCTTTGCAGGAGGAGCTCCCTGCCCCGCTGACTGGCGCGCCTACACATCCCTCCGCTGGTGGAGCTGGGTTGGGGCTTTGGTGGGGGGTGGGGGGGGCGGGACGGGCTGGTACGCTTCCGTGTGCGGCCCACGCCCCTCCATCCCGAGTCCTCTCTCCGTCGCCTTCTCTCTCTTCTCCTCGCGGCTTGGCAATGCCTGGATAATTGTACAGAACGCACCGTTGTACGGAGGGTTAGTCAGGGTTGTTTTGACACCATCAGTTTCCCATTCCACGGTTTGTTCCAAAGAGAACGCCGGTGGTGTCCTCCTGGGGAAGCGATGGAGACCCGCTCTCTTTCAGAAAATCCCTTGGCACCGCCAGGTGCAGTTGGCTGAACCGCTTGCCCAGGAGACGTTCTGCCTTGCGGGCAGTAAATAAATGAAAGAATGAAGAAATAAATACGTAACAGGATGATTCATTTGAAACAAAAGCAAAGGAAATGAGATTCAAATCTCACAATACGGTGGCGTCTCTAGGCTTCGTGTCACGCAGTTCAGCAACTGAGGGCGTCACCCGCGCAGTCCACCGCCTCTCATGCCGCACCGTACAGAGTATTCAGCCTTGGTTTTTGTCCTAGTGTTAACGGTAAATCGTAATTCCCGTACATTGCTCCTTCTTTCACCTTATATTAAAAATAATTACAAATAGAATATTTTATATGCATATGTATATATACATAACTGAACCCCGCCTCGCAAATACTAATGCCCACAATATCCTACCTAAAAGAGCAGCAACTTTGGCCAAATCAGCGACTACAAAAAGCCCAGCGGCAAAGAAAGGAACAGCAGACAGACCGCGGAACCGCGCGTTTCCAAGCGTCCTCGTCATCGGGTGATCACGACATCTCTCCCCACAGTGCTTTATCAGCTTCCGAAGGGAGGTTCGCGTAGCTTCTTTAACCTTGTAGTTGCACCGATACACGTAAGCCCGGCTTGCGAAAAATGTTTCTGTACTAATGTGTAACTCCAGGCATATCGTTTTCAAACTAACCTACGTCTGCTGGAACGCATCGGCGACGTTTCTGGACAGTCGTTTTGGTGTGCCCCTCTGACAGTGTCACCCGGTTGGGTCCGCTTCTCCACGACCCCCATCCCGTGACTTCACTGGGAAAAGCAGGTCAACCCCTTTAGGTAGTTACGTCGGCGCGCAGTGGGCCCGGGATACATTTGCTCTCCTGGACCCACTGAATTTGTCGCGGACTCATTCCCGGACTCACCTCCCTGACCCTCCTTCGGCTGCCGCCCAGGCTCCGGGCCCGCCTCCTTGCCGCCCGCGGCCGCCAGAGGGCGCAGCCTCCCCTCGAGAGCGCGGCCTGGTCCCCTCCAAGCGCCGGGAGCTCCCGGGCTTCCCGCTCCAGCCTAGGCCCTTCGACAGCCGCCCTGACCTGGGGAGCAGGCCTTTGCGGAGGGCCTTGACACCGCGCGGACCTCGTCGCCTCCTCGAGCTCTCCCTGACTCGCTTCTGGACACACCGAACCCCGTCTGACCTATCCGCCCTCCCCCCCAGACCAGCGCCCCCACCTCTCGGAGGGGCTAATTCACGCTGAACCCGCCGCTCTCCGCCTGGAGCCTTTGAGGGTCCGCGAGGGCTCAGGGCCTCTGACTTTTGGCGTCATCTCATCCTCAATCCCGGACAGCCCGGGATCGCCAAAGCTCAGGCTCAGGAGGGTTTTGGTTAAGGTCAGGCTTAGGGCAACGGTTCAGGTTAGGGCTGGGGTTAGGGCTAGAGCTTGGGCTAGGGCGAGGGCTAGGGCGAGGGCTAGGGTTAGGGTCAGTGTTAGGGTGAGGGTTGGGGTGAGGGTGAGGGTGAGGGTGATGGTGAGTGTGATTTTGAGAGTGTGGGGCTAATTCACCCTGGACCCGCCGCTCTCCACTCGCGGCCTTTGAAGAGCCGCGGGGGCTTAGGGTCTCTATGCTCCGGCGTCATCTCATCTTTAATCCGGACAGCACGAGGTCGCCAAAACTCAGGCTCAGGAGCCCGGAGGGACCGAAGCAAATAGTCTCCTGAGTCACACATTCCTTCTTTTCTTCACTTCCCTTCTTGCTTGCTCCTTCCTTTAACCCGTTGGTTCCTTTAAGAAACCCTTCCGACCGACGAAAATCAAGAGATTCGGTAAGGCGCAAAGGTGGCCACGCTGTGGACAAACCGGCCCCTTCACGAGTGGCCGGCAAGCCATGAGGAGGCACAAAGGGTCAGACAGGCAGTGGCGGGCTGCTGGGACCAAATGCCTAAAAAAAAACGCCAGCAAAGGAGGAAACCGCAGGAGGAAGAAGAGCGGGCAGTATGACCTCATTCCTACTGGGCAAGTGGGGGAGTGCATAGGCGTCTGGGGTAGGGGTAGGAGATTGGGGTCATAGGAATGGGGCAGAGGCCCTGGAGAGGCACTTGTCATTTCCCAATCCTTTGTGCTCTGGAGATTTTTTTGTTTCCCATGCATGTTCTCTGTGTTCCAATAGTGGCATTTCGTTTTCTTTTGCTTTGTTTTTTCTGGTTTCCATAATCTATCTGTCCTACCAACGAACTCCTTCATCCGGCTCGATAATCTCTATCACCTTTCCGAGGCTACCACCTCCAACGACGATGGGAGGAGTCTCAGAGGAAAGACGATGAGAAAGAGGCCTGGTGTTTATGTATAAAAACTTAATTATGAATAAGTTGGGCAAGAGTCTGGACAGATATGAGCCGGAATATATGTACCTTACCCCAAACACGTGCGACAGCAATCGCATCGATACACTTTCTTCGGCGATGGAATGGTGTTGCTCTAACGCCTTTCAGTTCATTTTCCGTGTGTTGAAAGTGGCCCAAGGGCGACATCCGTTCACGGGGGGCGGTTGCTCTGGGACGTAAACTGTGCCATCGTTCCTTCGGTGACAGCTGTGGCACAAACTGTCTTCCGGTTCCCAATTCCCACCTTCATACCTAAGGGAAAAGAAACACGTTAAGAAAAAAGAAAAAGGAAAAGAAAAAAACCGTCCTTTTTAGAAAATCCCCTTATGAATGGAGAGGGCATCCCCTCTTTCTCTACACACCTACCCCAAAATTTCCAATCTGAGGGCCCATCTTGCCAGAAGGGAAGGAAGTTGAGATGTGCACAAGGTAGGCCCATTTCCCTCGCCGGGGTTCGCTTAGCAGTCGTGGATTGCACAGACTGCCAAGGAGGCGATGATGGCAGGGAGGAGTTCCGATCAGTCGTGCGAAGGCTTTTGTTCATCTGGCTTTGGCCAATGGGTCCACCGCCTGGTGCCCCTGGTGCCCCCGGGGCCAAGACCGAGGAGCCTCCAAAGGATCAGGCACCCCAAGACTTGAAGATACACAGTCAGCGCTGCGTCCATGTGCTAGGTCGAAGTTTCCCAGAGTCTTATCATTCTTCCCGCGTTCCTTTGGCTCCGGAACACCGCGTCGTGGCTGTCCAGCATCTCTTTGAATCGTACGGATTCGTCCTCAAGGGATAGATGCCTGGATGTGGGTTCGGTCAGTCTTGCAGCGCGTCAAACAGGGCCCGAAAGTCAAGGTCGCCGAGGGAGAGTTGCAGTTGTGGACGGTCCTCCTCCTGTGGATCCGCGTTCAGAAAGCTTTGGGACTTTCCCTGCAACTCTGGGGCGGAGAGGAGTTCATCTAAAAGGCTCTCGGTTTCCTGGCAGTCTTGGTCTGGTGGACGAGATGACCCTCGAGCCGATTGTGCCGGCTCTGGCCACAGGTGTGCCTCGGAGTGTCCGGGCTGCTGGAGTGTCTCTTGGCTGGGTTCCCATCTGGCAGTCACACCCTGGGCCACCTCACAGCCCCATTGCGTGAAGGCAGCTGAGACTTGCTGAGCCGGAAGCTGCCATTGCGTCTTTGAATTGTCAGGCCGAGAAGGGTCTTGGGCGAGCCACCCTGCCGAGACAGCGTGTTGGTGGCGATCCTGGTAATTTCCCGGGTATTGGGGCCAGAAAGGAGCCTGAGGGCCTAACAGCCTCTCTCCCACAGTGGGTCCTGTTGGCAATTGGTTCAGGAGTGTCCCCGGGGCGTGAGAGGTCTCTGCTGTGTTCACAGTCAGGGCGGGCTGGTCCATCATGGCACCTGGTGCTTGGCCGGCACAGCCCTGGGTGGGTTCCGAAGGAAGAAACGGTGGACGGGACTCAGTGAGGACAGGTAGGATGGCTTGGTTGCTGCTGGAAGGATGGGAGGGTGGGCCGAGAGGGTAGGAGCTCTGGACAGAGGACAGGTGGCTTTGGTCAAGTGGAAGCGTGGCCGCATGGGTCGGGCTGTCTGCCAAGGACTTCGGCGGTGCACTCGCGCTCTGCACCGGCTTCCGAGCTCTTCGGTTCTGAAACCATACGTGAATTCGGGATCGCGGAAGGCCAGTTCGTTGAGCCAGCTCTTCCTTGGCCTCGTTACCAGGGTACCGGCTCTTCTCGAAGGCCTCGACTAGGAGACTCGTTTGCCATCTGCTGATGGCTGTGCGTTTTCGCCTGGCCGCTTTGGGGACATTTTCCGGAGACCAAGGCTGAGGCTCTCCCTGTCCCTGGGACGGCTCTTCTTCTGAGGCCTGTGCAGAGGCCGAGCGGCTCTTCCTTAGGGGACGTGCTCTGCGGTTTGCAAACCAAGTCTGAATGCGATCCTCCGCGATGCCAGTTTCTCTGGCAAGTTCTTCTCTGGTAGTTATACCAGGGTAGGGGTTCTGTTCAAACGCTGCTTGCAGGGTCTCTCTTTGACTGGCCTTCAAAACCAACCTCTCTCGGGGGCCTCGTGGATTTTAAGAGCGGCTCGAGGCGCTGGTCGGATCCATCGGGGCAAGTCAGCCGGACTGCACGGAGACTCGCGGCCAAGTGAACAGCTCCCGGAAACGCGGGACTCAGCCACACCCGGAATGCTTTGCGCAGCAAAGGAAGGCCCCAAGGTCCGTGTGGGAAATCACCTGACCCACCGGAGTCCTTCATTAAGTACCTGAGGCCTTGGAGGAAAACGTTGAAGGGGAAGATGACTCACTCCTCAATGGAAGTAGAGAATTTATCAGGGGATTTGGCAACGGTCGTCCTATTAATGTGTTGCGTCAGAGGAATGCATTTCCAATGGAAGGATTTTCCGGCACCTTGTCAGGTCAGTGGGGCTGGGGGACCGGACTGGTATTCCCAGGCGCCTTAGCGCGCTGGTGCCGCCCTGAGAGAACTAGCACCCGTGTGTGGTTTTAGCAAACAGAAATGTATCCTTTCACAGTCGACCAGGCGGAGAATTCCAATTGAGGGCGCCAGCGCCTGGGGAAGGAGTTCCCTGTCTGTCAGCTCTGGGTAAAGGCCCTAGTCATCAGTCATCTTCTGGTCTACGAGCTGCTCAGTGCAGGGACCCGAGGTCCGAGGGACGCGCTCTGCATCTGCCTCTTCTTCCTTGGCGCCCATTGGTCCCTCTCCTCTCTGCTAGCTTCTCTCTTTTCTGTCTCAAAAGGGACTGCCTGCCCATACAGCCTAATCCTGTACGTTGCCTCCTCCCTCATTGACATAACCACCGCCTGTGCTCCTGCCTCATTAGCATCATAAAAACCATCGTAGAGGGTAGGATTTACAACCCCCGGGTAATTAGGACGGATCACAAATCCCAGAAGGACCGAACAAGTCTGGGAATCCTGGATTCCTTGGATTCTCAGGCTTCCCAGGGTCTTGACCCCGCAATCCTGCCAGACGGTGAGTTGATTGTGATCCTAGCGATATCCCGCCTATTAAGGCCAGGAGGGACTCTGAGTTTCTCATAGCCTCTTTCCCACAGACGGTTCTATTGGCGGCAGATGTGCGCCTCCCCCAAAGTGGTTGCCCCCACCCCGCCCATCGCCTTAGCAGGATGAGCTCCCTGCCCCGCTGGCTGGTGCGCCTACACATCCCGCCTCTAGTGGAGCTGGGTTCGGGTTTTGGGGGGAGGGCGGCCCCGGCAGGTACCCTTGCGTGTGGGGCTTACGCCCCTCCATCCGGAGACCTCCCTCCGTCTCCTTCTCTCTCTTCTCCTCGCGGCTTGACAATGCCTGGATAATTGGACAGAACGCACCATTGTACGGAGAGTTAGGATTATTTTGACACAATCAGTGTGCCATTCCACGGTTTTTTCGAAAGAAAACGCTGGTGGTGTCCTTCTGGGGAAGCGATGGAGACCCGCTCTCTTTCAGAAAATCCCTTGGCACCGCCAGGTGCAGCTGGCTGATCCGCTTTCCCGGGAGACGTTCTGCCTTGGGAGCAATAAAGAAATGAATAAGTAAATACGTAACCGGATTACTCATTTGAAACAAAAGTAAAGGAAATGAGATTAAAATCTCACAATACGCTGGCGTCTTGAGGCTTCGACTTGGCCCTCTGCTGGTCCACAGCCTCCGCTGGCATACTGCATGTGCATCACTTCTCCGACGACAAGGCTGGAATGTGGGCATCCAGGGCCCCAGCAGTCCAGAGTGTACAGATGGCGGCATATGGATTACCTCTTTGCCACGTACTGGAGGGAAGTCTGGACCCTAGACTGGCTCCCCTAGAGCTCCAGGAACTCAACTATTTTCCCTGACCTTTGGCCCGTGCCCTCATGAGTGTGTGACCTGTAGTTACACTTCTCCTCCGACCACTCTGAATCCGCCACCTGCGGGCACCTGAGTGTGGAAATCAACATCTATCAATGGCTGAAGTGTCACAGGTCACTAGGTGTCTAGGCTCAGGCTGACCTTGGCTGTCTTCTGCCCAGGCAAGGAGCCTAATCCTTCCAAGGAAATGAGGACACGTGGTCACTGGCCGACATCCTTTCTTTCATCCATACAGCGGTCTCGATGAGGGTAAAGAGGCCATTTAGGCCAGTTGAAGTCTGAGTGCGAGGCCTAAGGCTTCTTTCCCAATCACCATGGAGACAGCCACCGGAAGGCTGGGTGGAACTTCTGACGGGGACAGGTCACAAACACTGAGCCAATAGGAGAGATCCAGCGTAACTGGCCAGTTCCGCAGAACCCTCCATTTTACCCATGGATAGACAACAGCCCTTTCGGTCTTTGGCCACAAAATCGAGGGCACCTAGGGAATAACTTCACAGTAGGCCACGCCTGATGCGTACAAGTTAGAAACACTGGGTTAGGAGGCAGGTACCTCTTTCCCACTGACGCTAGGGTATCAGTAGAGAAGGCGCCCTTCCTCAGCATCTATGGCCCCTCTCTGTATGTGTTCATTCAGAGAAATCTCTTCATTCTACCCCTGAGACACTTCACAAGTATGAGGGTCCTGAGAGATTGCCTGGAGATGAAAAAGGGGAGGCTTCTGCCTCTACAGCTTCCCCGTGGGTAGAGAATGGCAGGTAGTCTCTCCGGAAGGTCTTAGCTTCTGTTGATTGACATAGGCAATACAGTAGGGGTGGACCCCGGCCAGGTGGAACTTGTGGGCAGATGCAACCTCTCCGGCGACGAATAATTCTGCTGGTGCCTTTTACGGTGAAAACCTAGACCTGCCAAGTGGGATGGGTAGAGAACATTGTCCCACACCTTCCAGGGGCCTTTCCTGGGACTAAAGATCCCCACCTGGTCTCAACATCTTCGCCCTCTCAGCAGACACCTTTCCTGCACAAATAATCCTGCCTTTCTCCGTCAGTGCCTTATCCTACTAGGAAAAAAAGCATGCTGCTCAAAAAGGACGATGCCAGGGAAATCGAAGGGACCCTGCCATTTTCCAAATGTTTCCTATCAACATGTCACCATCTCCGGTGCAAAGCTGTGTATGTGGCCGGGCTCTGAAGGCAAGGTTGAAATCCTCGCAGCCTAGGCCCTTGCAGTCCAATGGTTTATGTACGTGGGGACACGGATGACCTGTTTGCCACATACAGTAGGGATCCTTGGGCCCTTCACTGGCTAGCCATTCAGCTCCAGGACGTCCACTACCGGCCCTGGCCTTTGCTTTGGCTGCTGCCCCATTGAACTTGTGCTCCAGAGCGATGTTTCTCCACCCATCACTAGCATTCTGCCACCAGGGGATATGTGAGTGTAGGAGTCACCATGTGTCACTGACAGCAGTGTCACAAGTCACTAGACTTCCAGGTACTAGCTGACCTAGGCTGTCTTCTGCCCCAGGCAAGGTCCTGAATCCTTTATCCCAGATGCTGACACCTGGGCACTGGCCAAAATTAATTTTAATCAACACAGAGGTCTGAGTGAGGGTCAGAAGGCCAGGTAGGTGAAGTGAAGGCCAGGTGGGCGGGGCTAAGGCTTCTTTTCCATCACCATGGAGAATGTCTCCCCACCGGAAGAGTGGGCGGAGCTTATGATGGACCTGGTGACAAGACTGATCCAATGGCAGAGATCCGACCCACCAGAAAGATGACACAGGGCTCTCCATTGTGACCTAGGACACCTAGTGGCCACAGGATTTGAGCACACCCTGGGAAACGCTACACAGGCACAAGGGAGCCCCTGGTGCAGACTGGTTCAGGGCATTGGCAGAGCAGGCCAGGTACCTCTTTCCCACTTTCCTGAAGATATCAGTACGCAAGGCATCCCCACTCAGCATCTCTTGCCTCTCTCTGTATGTGTTCATTCTCGGAAATCTCTTCCTTCTCCCCCTTGTCACTTCACACCTTGGAGTGCCTGAAAGAGTGCCTAGAGACGAAAGAGGAAAGGGGGAAGGCCTCTGGCTGTACTGCTTGCCCACGGGCAGAGAAGATCTGGTAGTATATCTGGAAGCTCTAGAGAGTAGTGTTTGATTGGGGAGCTGCATCACGGGCGGACCCTGTCCAGGTGAAGCTTGCTGACATGTGGCAACCTCTCCAGAGACTACTAATTCCGCTGATAACAGTGTATGCAAATACCCGGCTGAGTGCCATGGGCAGAGAACATTGACACATACCTGCCAGAGGCCTATCCTGGGTCTGAAGAGTCCACCCTGGTCTCCAGCGACTCATCATCTCAGCACACACTTTGCCTGCACACATGGAATCCACCTCTCTCTACGAACACCTTCTCCTGCTAGGAAACACGGGATGTCACTGAGCCAAAGGAGAGCACATGCAAAGTCAACTGAAGCCCCCGTATTCAAGATTTTGCCCTCTGCCGGGCCACAGCCTCCGCTGGCACACTGCATGTGCGTCAGGTCTCCGAAGACAAGGCCGCAATCTGGGCATCCAGGGCCCCAGCAGTCCAGAGTCTGCTGATGGCGGCATATGGATTACCTCTTTGTCACGAACAGGAGGGAGACCTGGGGCCTGGACTGGCTCTGCTAGAGCTCCAAGACCTCAGTTATTTTCCCTAACCTTTGGCCCATGCCCTTGTGAGAGTGTGATCTCTAGTTACACTTCTCCTCCAACCACTCTGAATCCGCCACCTGCGGATACATGAGCGTGGAAATGAACATCTATCACTGGCTGAAGTGTCACAGGTCACTAGGTGTCTAGGCTCAGGCTGACCTTGGCTGTCTTCTGCCCAGGCAAGGAGCCTAATCCTTCAATTGAAATGAGGACACGTGGTCACTGGCCGACATCCTTTCTTTCATCCGCACAGTGGTCTGGATGAAGGTAAAGAGGTCATGTAGGCCAGGTGAAGGCTGAGTGCGGGGCCTAAGTCTTCTTTCCCAGTCACCATGGAGACAACCACCGGAAGACTGCCCGGAATTTCTGACCCGGACGAGTCACAAACACTGAGCTAATAGGAGAGGTCCAGCCTAACCGGCCAGTTCCTCAGAGCCCTCCATTTTACCCATGGACACACAACGGACCCTTGTGTCTTTTGCCATAAAATCGAGGGCACCCAGGGAATAACTTCAGAGTAGGCAACCCCTGATGTGAATAGGTTTGACACACTGGGCAGCAGGCAGGTATCTCTTTTCCACTTAGGCTAGGGTATCCGTAGGCAAGACGCCCTTCCTCAGCATCTATAGCCCCTCTCTGTATGTGTTCTTTCAGAGAAATCTCTTCATTCTACCCCTGAGACACATCACAGTATATCTAGAGCTTCCAGATATACTACCAGATCTTCTCTGCCCATGGGCAAGGAGTACAGCCAGAGGTCTTCCCCCTTTGCTCTTTCGTGTCTAGGCACTCTGTCAGGCACTCCAAGGTGTGAAGTGACAAGGGGGAGAAGAAAGATATTTCCGAGAATGAACACATATGAGGGGTCTCAGAGAGAGCCTGGAGATGAAACGGGGGAGACTTCTGGCTGTACCGCCTTCCCGTGGGTAGAGAATAGTAGGTAGTCTCTCTGGAAGGTCTTAGCTTCTGTTGATTGACATAGGCAATATGGTAGGGGCGGACCCGGGCCAGGCGGAGCTTGTGGGCAGATGCAACCTCTCCGGCGGTGAATAATTCTGCTGCTGCTTTGTATGGTGAAAACCTCCCCTCGCCAAGTGGGATGGGTAGAGAACATTGACCCACACCTGCCAGTGGCCTCTCCTGGACTAAAGATACCAACCTGGTCTCAACGTCCTCACCCTCTCAGCACACACCTTTCCTGCACAAATAATCCTGCCTTTCTCCCTCAGTGCCTTATTCTACTAGGAAAAAAATCGTGCCGCTCAAAAAGGCCGATGCCAGGGAAATCGAGGAGACACTGCCATTTTCCAAATTTTTGATGTCTACCTATCCCCGCCTGCGGTGGAATGCTGCGTATGTGGCCGGGGCCTGAAGGCAGGGCCAAAATCCTGGCAGCCTGGGCCACAGCAGTCCAATGGTTTATGGACGTTGTGACATGGATGACCTGTTTGCCACATACAGGAGGAATACTTGGCCCTTCACTGGCTCGCCATTCAACTCCATGACGTCCCCTACCCTCCCTGGCCTTTGCTTTGGCCAGTGCCCCATTGAAAGTGTGCTCCACAGCAATGTTTCTCCACCCGTCACTATCATTCTGCCACCAGGGGATATGTGAGTGCGGAAGTCACCATTTGTCACTGGCAGCAGTGTCGGAAGTCACTAGACTTCCAAGTGTCCGCTGACCTAGGCTGCCTTGTGCCCCAGGCAAGGTCCCGAATCCTTTATCCCAGATGCTGACACCTACAGACTACAGAACATAGAAGATAGAACATAGATGAAAATAGAATATTGACAAATATGGAATATAGGGAATAGCATATGCACTATTGAAGAGTATAGAGTAGAGAAAGTCAAAGAATATAGATAACAAAATATAGAGGAATATAGAATGTAGAATAGATAGTATTAGATTGTAGAAGATGGAGATTAGAAAGTAGAATATACAATAAAAAATATAGAATATAGAAAAAAGATAGAATTCAGAAAAATTTAGCATACGAAAGGTAGAACATAGAAAAAAAATGGAATAGAGAATGTAGAACATAGAATATGGAATAGAGAATAAAGAATATTGAAAAATTTAGAACGTAGAATGTAGAATATTGAATATAGAATTTAAAATATAGAATATAGCAGATAGAAGAATATAGATTATAATAGATTATAGAATGTAGAATAAGAATTTAGAAGATTATGAAATACAGAGCATAGAAGAATAAAAATACAAAATGCAGAATGTAGGATATGTAATATAGAATGTAGAGTTCAGAAGAATATAGTATATAAAAATGTAGAATATAAAACATCAAATATTTAATATGGAATACAAAGTATGGAATACAGAACATAGAAAATTATAGAATAGAGTATGTACAAAGTAGAATACAGAATATAAAATATAGAATAAAGACCATAGAATATAGACGATTATAGAATAGAGAAGATTCTGGAATACAAAATGTAGAATTAAATATAGAATATAGAATAAAGAAGATGAAATATAAGAGAATATAGAATGTAGAATATAGTATATAGAATATGGAATATAGAATACAGAAAATTATAAAAAATATAGAATATAGAAAACAACATTGAATATAGAATACAGACAATGGAATATTGAAAAATATAGAATTTGGAATATAGAATGTAGAATACAGAATATAGAATAAAAAATACATAATATAGAGAATATACATTATAGAATAAAGAAGATTATGGAATATAGAATGTAGAATGTAATATACAGAATATACAATATAGAAGAATATATGAGACAGACTGTTGAAGAATAAAAAATAATAATAAAGAGTATAAAATGTAGAATATAGACTACAGAAAATTATATAGAAAAAGAACATTGAATATAGAACACAGAGTATGGAATATAAAATATAGAATATATAGAGTACAGAAGAACATAGAATATAGAATGTAGAATACAAAATATAGAATATAAAATAAAGTATAAAGAACACAGAATATAGAATATAGAAGAAAATGGAATATAGAATGTAAAATACAGAATATACAATATAGAAGAATATAGAATACAAGACAGAAGGATATAGAATATAGAAGGAAGAATGTAAAATATGGAATATAGAATACGGAAAAATATAGAATAAAGAAGAATATGGAAGAACATAGAATTTAGAATGTAGAATATAGAATACAGAACATAGAATATGGAAGAATTTAAAATATAGAATGCAGAATATAGAATATGGAATATGAAATACGCAATATAGAATATAGAAGAATATTGTATGTAGAAAAATATACAATATAGAACATCTAATATAGAATACAGAGTATGGAATATAGAATATACAAAAATATAGACTATAGAAGAACATAGAACATAGATTATAGAATATAGAGAATTTAAAATAAAGAATATAGAATATGGAACATAGAACACTGAAGATAGAAGATAGAATACAGAATATAAAAGAACTTTGAAAACAGAAGAATATAGCGTATAGAGGATTTGGAATAAGGAAGAATATAGAATATACATTATAGAAGATTATAGCATAAAGAATACAGAATACAGAAGAAAATAGAATATAAATTTAGAATATAGAATATCGGAGAGTATAAAATGTAGAATGTAGAATACACAATAGAGAATGCAAAATATAGACGAAGAATTTAGGAGAATATAGATTGTAGAATATAGAAGATTATAAATTATACAATATAAAATATTATGGATTATAGAACGTAGAATGTAAAACATAGAATATAGGAGAGTATAGAATATGGAATATAGTAGAATATAGAATGTTGAATACAGTATAAAGCATATGGAATATAGAATACACAAATATATAAAAAAACTTTTTTTAATAGCATGGTAAAAATATAGAAAATAGAAGATTGAATATAGAACATAGAATATAGAAAAATCTAGAATCTAGAATATAGAAGAATGTAGAATATAGAAGATTTTAGAATATAGAATTACAATATACAATATGGAGTATAGAATACAGAAGAATATAGTATAGAGAAAAATGTAGAATAAAGAACATAGAACATCGAATATAGAATAGAGAGTATGGAATATAGGATATAGGAAAATAAAAAATATAGAAGACCATAGAATTTAGAATGTGGAATACAGAGTACAGAAGAATATAGAACATAGAACACACAAAACAGAAGATGGAATACTAAATATAAAAGAACATAGAATATACAAGAATATATAGAGTATAGAAGAATATAGATTATAGAATATACATTACAGAAGAATACAGAATAATATAGAACACAGAATGTAGAAGAATAAAGAATATAAATATAGAATATAGAAGAATATAGAATACAGAATATGGAAAAATAGAGAATATATAAGAATATCAATACAGTATACAGAAGAATGTAGAATATACAATATAGAAGAATATAGACAATAGGAAACTATACAATACAGAATATAGAAGAATATAGCATATAGAAGAACATAGAATATAGAATTTGTTATATAGAATGTAGAATACAGAATATAGAATATAAAATATAGAATAAAGACTACAGAATATAGCAGAATACAGATTATAGAATATAGAAGATCATGGAACATAGATTGTAGAATGTAAAATATAGAATAGAGAATGTAGAATATAGCATATAGAATATGGAGTATTTTCTGTACGGAACATAGAATATGCCATACAGAAAAATATAGAATATAGAACATAGAACTTTGAATATACAATATAGAATACAGAGAATGAAATATAGAACTTTGAATATGGAAAAATATAGAAATAGGATATAAGGGAATATGGAATATAGAAGAATATAGAATTAAGAATGTAGAATATAGAATTAAGAATGTAGAATATAGAATACAGAAGAATTCAGAATGTAGAATATGGAATAAGGCATATAAAATATAAAGGCATATAGTATATAGAAGAGCATAGAATATACAATATAATACAGAATATAAAAGAAAAAAGAAGATAGAATACAGAGTAAAGAAGAATATGGAGTATAGGAGAATATAGAATATACATTATGGAATACAGAATATTGAAGAATATAGAACTCAGAATATAGAAGAATATAAAAAATTTTATATAGAAGATAGAAAATAGATTCTAGAATATGGCATATAGAATATAGAAGAATATAGAATGTAGACTATAGAATATGGAATACAGAATATAGAAGAATATAATATATAGTAGAATATAGAATATAAAATATAGAACATAGAATATCAAATACAGAATACAGAGTATGGAATATAGAATATAGAAGAGTATAGAATATAGACGAACATAGAATTTAGAATGTAGAATATAGAAGAATTTAGAATAGTGTTGCATGTAGAATATGGAATAAATAATATAGAATATGGAAGAATATGATATATAGAAGAATATACAACATAGAAGATAGAATAAAGAATATAAAAGAATATAGATTATAGGAGAAGGTAGAACACAGAATACAGAAGAATATAGAATATCAAAGAATATAGAATGTAACACATAGAATATATGCCAGAATATAGAATACGCAAGACAGAAGATTGAACATAGAAGAATATAGAATATTGATGAATACAGTATATTGACTATAGAATACAGGATATAAAAAAACAGGATATAGGACATACAATATAGAAGAATATAGGATGTAGAAGGTAGAATATAGATTAAAGAATGTAGAATGTAGAGTGTAGAGCATAGAATATGGAATATAGAATATACAAGAATACAGAATATAGAGTTTAGAATGTATAGTACAGAATATAGAATATACAATTCAGAATATAGAATAGAGAAAAATAGAGTATAGAAAAATTTAGAATTTAGAAAGTAGAATATAGAATAATACAGAATATAGAATGTAGAATACAGAATACAGAACACAGAATATAAACAAGAGAAGAATAAAGAATATAGAAGAATTCAGAATATAGGATGCAGACTATAGACTATACAATACAGAATACAGAATGTAGTATATGGAATAAAGAATATAAAATAAAGAAGAATATAGTATATAGAAAATATAGACTATTGACAAATATGAAATATAGAATATAATATGTAAAATGTGAAACAGAAGAACATAGAATATAGAATACAGAATATGGAATGTAGAGGTATATAGATTATACAATAAAGAAGCATATAGAGTATAGAAACAGAACATAGAAGAGAGAATATAGAATTCCAAAGAATATAGATTATAGAATATAGAAGTATATAGAATATACAAAATTTAGAATATAGAATGTAGAGTGAGAATATAGAATATAGAAAACATTAGAATATAGAATGTAGAATATAGCATATAGAAGAATAAAGATTATAGAATATAAAATATAGAATGACAAAGCAGAATATAGAGTACAGAATATAGAAAATAGAATGCACAATATAGAATACAGACGAATATAGAACATAGACGAATATAGAATTTAGAATGTAGAACAAAGAATATAGAATATAGAAGAATATAAAATATACAAGAATGCAGAATGTAGAATACAGAATATAGAAGAATGTAGAATATAAAATATAGAATATGCAATACAGAATACAGAACGTAGAATATAGAATTTGGAAGATAAGATATAGATTATAGAAGAATATAGTATAGAGAAGGATATAGAATATGGACGAATATAAAATATAGAACAATATAGAATAGAGAATGTACATTATAAAAGAATATACAATACAGAAGAATACAGAATATAGAAGATAATAGAACGTAGAATATAGAATAAAGATGACAGAACATGGAAGATAGATTATAGAAGAATATAGAACAGTGATGAATATGGTATATATAATATAGGATATGGAATACACTATACAGAATAAAGAATATAGAATGTAGAATACAGATTATAGAATACAGAAGAATATAGAAAATAGAATGTAGTATGGAGAATGTAGAATATAGAAGAAAATAGGATATAGAGTTTAGAATGTAGAATATAAAATAAAGAATATAGAATTCAGAATACAGAATATACAGGAATATAGAATACAGAAAAATTTAGAATATAGAATTAGAATATGAATATACAATATAGAAGAATACAGAATATAATATGTACAACATAGAAAATAGAATAAGGTATTTAGAATATAGAATATGGAATATTGAATATAGAAGGATATAGATTATAGAACACAGAAGAATATAGAATGTAGAAAGTAGAATATAGAAGAATATAGAATATGGTATATAGAAGAATATAGAATAGAGAATATGGACTAAGGAATATAGAATATTGAACTAAGTACATAGAAGAATATGGAATACAGAATATTGACGAATATTGAATATAGAAGAATATAGATTTTAGAACACAGAAGAATATACAGTATAAAAAAAAAAGAGAACCGAATATAGAATGTAGAATTTAGAACACAGAAGATGGAGTATAGAAGAATATAGAATATTGACAAAAATGGAATATAGACTATGGAATACAGATTGCAGAAGAATGTCTTATATACAAAAATATAGAATATCAATAAAAATGGAATATAGAATATAATATGTAAAATGTACAACATAGAAGAATGTAGAATGTTGTATATACTATACAGTATATACAACACAGAACATAGACTGTAGAAGTACATAGATTATTAAAAAAAAGAAGTATATAGAAAATAGAATTTAGAATATAGAACATAGAATAGAGAATAGAGAAGAATATAGATTTTAGAATATAGAAGAATAAAGAATGTAAAATATAGGATACAGAATATAGATTATAGAAGAATACAGACTATAGAAAAATTTAGAATATAGAATGTAGAGTGGAGAATATAGAATATAGAAGAATCTAATAGAATGTAGAATATAGAAAACAGAAAAATTTAGAATGTAAAATGCAGTATATAGGATATACAATATAGAATAAAGAATACAGAACAGAATGTGGATTATAGAATATAGAATATAGAGTACGGAACATAGAATATAGATCACAGAAGAAAGAAAACAAAAAATATAGAATATAGAACATTGATGAAAATAGAATATACAATATACAAGAATATAGAACATAGAGTTTAGAAGTATATAGATTATAGAGTATCAAGGAATATAGAATATTGAATGCACAATGAAGAATATAGAAAAATATAGATTATAGAATACAGAAGGATATAGAATGTAGAATATACAATATAGAAGAATATAGAATACAGAATGAAGAATGTAGAATATAGGATATAGAATACAGAGTATGGAACATACAACATAGACTATAGAAGAATATGGAATATAAGATATAAAATATTGAAAATAGAAGAATACAGAATATAGAATGTAGAAGAATATAGCTTCTAGAATATAGAATATAGATTATACAATATAGAATACAGAATATAGAAGAATATAGAACATAGAAGAATATAGAATATACAATTAGAACATAGAAGATAGAATATAGAAGAACAGAATATAGAATGTGGACTATAGAACATAGAATATAGGATATAGAATATAGAAGAATATAGATTATAGATTACAGAAGAATATAGAATATAGACAATAATATAGAAGAATAGAGAAAAATAAAGAAAATAGAAGAATATAGAATGTAGACTGTTGAATATAAAATATAGTAAAAAAGTATATAGAATACAGAATCATACAGATTATACAATATAGAATCATGGAATATAGAGAACAGAACATAGAATATAGATTACAGAATCTAGAACACAAAAGATAAAAGATAGAATATAGAAGAACATAGAATATTGGATATTCATGAAAATGGAAATACAATATAAGATATAAAATAATCAGTATAGAAGAATATAAAATATACAATGTAGAAGTAGATTATAAAATATAGAATGTAGAATATAGAACATAGAATATAGAAGAATATAGATTGAGGAATGTAGAATATAGAATAGAGAAGAATATAGATTACAGAATATAGAAGTATATAGAATGTAGAGTATAGAATATAGAATACAGTTTATGCAATATGAACTATAGAATGTAGAAGAATATAGTATACAGAAGAATATAGAGTACGGAATTATGACATATATGGAATACAGAATAACATATATAAAATGTACAATATAGAATACAGAACACAGAATACAGAATGCAGAAGTACATAGATTATAGAATATAGAAGAATTTAGAATATGGAATGTAGAATAGAGAATACAGAAGAATATACATTATAGAATATAAGAGAATACAGAATATAGAGTATAGAATGTAGAACACAGAACACAGAATATAGCATATAGAAGAATATAGAATATAGAAAAATTCTGAATATATAATGTTGAGTGTAGAATATAGAGTATAGAATACAGAATATAGAATGCATAATGTGGAATATACAATATAGAATAATATAGTGTAGAAAAGAGAATATAGAATGTAGAATATAGAATATCAAAGAATATAGAATATACACTGTAGCATATAGAATATACAACAATATAGATTAAATAATATCAAAAATATAGAATGTAAAATATAGAAGAATATAGAATACAGAATATGGGATATAGAATATTGAAGAATATAGAATATAGAACAGAACACAGAAGACAGAATACAGAATATAAAAGAAAATAGAATATAGAATAATGTAGAAAATGAAATCTAGAATATAGAAGGATATAGAATATAGAGAAATATAGAATACAGAAGAATATAGTGTATATAATATAGAAAAATATAAAATATAGAAGAATATGGAATGTAGAATACACATTATAGAAGATTATAGTATACAGAATATAGAAGAATGTAGAATGTGGAATACAGAACCCAGAAAACAGAAGAATATAGAATGTAGGATCAAGAATCTAGAAACTAGAATATAGAATATAGCATATAGTTGAATATAGAGCATAGAATATAGAATATAGAAGAGTATAAAATATAGAATTTACAAAGCAGAATGTGGAATATAGAATACAAAATATAGAAGAATATATAGAAGAAATTAGAATATAGAATGTACAATATACAAATTAGAGAAATATTAGATTATAGAATATGGAAGAATATAAAATACAGAACACAGATTATAGAAAAATATAGAATATAGAAGAATACAGAATGTAGAATATAGACTACAGAAGAATATATTATATAGAAGAATATAGAATATAAAAGAATATAGATATTGAATATAGAAGAATATAGAATTATATAGAATATGGAATATAGAGTATAGAATGTAGATTTGTATAGAATGTAGAATAGTATAGAATACTGAATATACAGGAATATACAATATAGAAAATTATAGAATATAAAAGAATATGGAATATACATTATAGAAGAATTTAGAATACAGAAGAATATACAATACAGAATGTAGAAGAATATAGCATATAAAATATAGAATATAGAATGTGGAATATAGCATATAGAGGAATATGGAATACAGACTGCAGAATGTAGAAGATAGAATGTAGAAGAATATGGTATATAGAATATATGATATAGAAGAATATAGATTATAAGATTATTGAAGAATATACAAGGTAGATTATAGAATATAAAAGAATATAGATTATAGAACACAGAATATAGAGTTTACAATGTAGAATATAGAATAAAGAATATAAAATACAAAATGTAGAATATGAAATATAGAAGAACATAGACTAGAATGTAGAATGTGGAACACAGAACATAGAATACAGAATAGAGAAGAATAAAGAATACAGAAGAATTTAGAATATATAATAAGGCTGTAGAATATAGATTATAGAATATAAAAGAGCATTGAATATAGAGCACAGAACACACAATATAGAATACAGAACATAGAAGTTAGAAGATAGAATATAAAAGAATATAGAATATAGGATATTCACGAAAATGGAATATAGAAAACAGAATATAAGTCATAAAATATACAATATAGAGGAATATAAAAAAAGAATGTAGAATATAAAATATACACTATAGAACACAGAATTTAAAAGTATATAGATTATAATAGAATACAGAAGAATGTAAAATATAGAGCATAGAATATAGAAGAATACAGATAATAGAAAAGAGAACATAGAATATTAAATATGGTAGACTATAGAATATGGAATATACAATATAGTATATAGAAGAATATGGAATATTGACAAATATAGAATTTAAGATATAAAATATACAATTTAGAAGAATAAAAAATAAAATACAGAATACAGACTGTAGAAGTATATAGGTTATAGAATATAGAAGAATATAGAGTATACAACGTAGAATGTAGAATAAGGAATATAGAATAAAGAACAGAGAATATAGAATATAGAAGATTATGGAACACAGAATATACAAGAATATAGTATATAAAAGAATATAGAACACAGGACATAAAACAGAATATTGATTATAAAGTTTAGAATGTAGAATATAGAAGAATAAAAAATACAGAAGAATATAGAATAGAGTATAGAAGAAAATAGATTATAGGATATACAAAATAGATGTAGAATGTGGAATATAGAATACAGAATATAGAAGTACATAGAATATAGCAGAATATGGAATATAGAACATAGAATAGAGGAGAATATAGAAGACAATAGAATACAGGACACAAAAGAATATAGAAAATAGAAGAAAATATAATATCAAATATAGAAGAATATAGAAGACAATAGAAGATAGTAGATAGAAGACAGAAGGTGAGAGGAGATAGAAGATTGAACATAGAACACAGCACGAAGAATATCAAATATAGAATATAGAAGAATATAGACTATACAGCACAGAATATTTAATATAGAATATAGAAGAATATTAAATACAGAATTTAGAATGTAGAATATCGAAGAATATAGAGTACAGAATATAGAAGATAGAATACAGAAGATAGAATATTGAAGAATATGGAATAAAGAATATAGAATGTAGGATACAGAATATAGAAGAATATATAATAATATAGAATATAGAGTGTAGAACATAGAATATAGAAGAATGTAAAATATAGAATGCAGAATATGAATAAAGAATACAGTACATAGAATAATATAGAATAAAGGAGAACACAGAACATAAAATATAGACTATAGAAGAATATAGATTATAGCATACAGAAGAATATAGAGTGTAGAAAGTGGAATATAGAAAATAGAAGAATATAGAATATATAACACAGAATGTAGAATATAAAATGTAGACTATAGAACATAGAATATAGATTTTAGTGTACAGAAGAATACAGAATAAAGAATGTAGAGTATAGAATATAGAAGAATATAGAATACAGAAGAATATGGAATATAGATATAGAAGAATATAATACATAGAAGAATATAGAACATACAACATAGAATATTGAATATAGAATATGGAATGTGGGATATAGAATATAGAATAAAGAATATAGAGGTATATAGAATATAGAAGAATATAGGATATAGATGAGTATAGAATATAGGAGGATATAGATTATACAAGAATCTGGAATATAAAATAATATAGGATATACGATATAGAATAAGGCAGAATATAGAATATAGAAGAAGAATGTAGAATATTGAAGAATATAGAATTTAGAATGTAGAATATAGACTATGGTATTTAGAATGTAGAATATCGAATATAGAGGAATACAGAATGTGAAATGAAGAATATAGAATGTAGAATATAGAAGAATATAGATTATAGCATATAGAGGAATATAGAATATGGCATGTAGAGTGTGGAATATAGTATATACAATGTGGTAGAATATAAAATATAAAAAATGGAGGTGTATAGAATAGAGAATGTACAATATTGAATATAGAATACGGAATATAGAATATATAAAATAGAACAGTATAGTTTGTAAAATATGGAATATAGAGTACAGAATATAGAATAAAGAACATAGAGAATAGAAGATAGAATACAGAAGAGTACAGAATATAGAATATTGATGAATACAGAATATAAGACGTAAAATGTACAATATAGAAGAATATAGAATACAAAATATAGAATGTAGAAGTATAAAGATTATAGACTATAGATAAATATAGAATGTAGATTATAGAATATAAAATATAGAATGTAGAAAATAGAATATGGAGTATAGAATATGGAACATAGAAGAACATAATATTTAGAAGACTATAGAATATTGATGGATATGGCAAAAAGAATATAAGAAATAAAATATACAATATAGAAGAATATAGAATACAGGAAGTACAAGTATATAGATTATAGAAAATAGAATATAGAATGCAGAATGTAGAATATAGAATACAGTACATAGAATAGAGAATGTAGCAGAATATAGATTATAGAATATAGAAAGTAAATGTAGAATATAGAATATAGAAGAATGCAGAATATAGAATAGAGAAGAATATGGTAAGCAGAAGAATATAGAGTATAGAACAGCAAACATAGAATATTGAATATAGAATGTAGAATATAGAAGAATTAAGAATAGAGAAGAATATAGAATAAAGAATATAGCATGTCGAATGTAGGATATAGAATGTAGAATACAGAGTATAGAATATAAAATTTAGTATATAAAAAAATAGAAGAATATAGAATGTAGAATGTGAAAAGTAGAATATAGAATAAGGAAAAATATAGAAAAAAGAAGAATATTGAATATAGAACGTAGAATGTAGAATACAGAATATGGAATATGGAATACAGAACATAGAACATAGAAGCATACAGTATTTGGAATAATACAGAATATAGGACATAGAATATAGAGTACAAAATATAGAATATAGCATATAGAAGAACATAGAATATAGAATGTAGAAGAATATCGAGTAGAGAATATAGACTATAAAAGACAAAATATAGAAGATAGAATATAGAATAAGGAATACTGAAGAATATTGAATATAGAATATAGGATTTGGAATATAGAATATAGAGTATAGAATATAGAAGAATATATAATCTAGACTAGAGAATATAGAAGATAGAATACAGAAGAATAAAGAATATTGACAATTATGGTATATACAATATAGAATAAAGGATATGCAATATAGAATATCGATTATAGATTATTGAGGAATGTAGAATATAGAATATAGAGTTTACAGTGTAGAATATAGAACAAAGAATATAGAATATAGAATAAAGAAAAATTTAGATTATAGAATGTAGAATATAGAGCCATATACAATATAGAACGTAGAATATACAGAATATAGAATAGAGAAGAATAAAGAATATCAAAGTATTTAGAATACAGAATGTAGACAGTAGAATATCGAATACAGAATATGAAATAGAGTATAGAATGTAGAATATAGATTATAGAATATAGAAGAATATGGAATATAGAGAACAGAATATAGCACATAAAATAAAGAATATAGAACATAGAAGATAGACTATAGAAGGATATAGAATACAGAATACAGGATATTGACAAAAATGGAAAATATAGAATATAAGATATAAAATATACAATATAGAAGATTATAGAATATAGAATGTAGAAGTATATAGATTATAGAATATAAAAGATATAGAATGTGGAATATAATATATAGAAGAATATAGAATACAGAATAAGAAGAATATAGAATGTAGAATATAGAAGAATATAGAATATTGATGAATATGTAATATAGAAGAATATAGAAGATAGAATATAGAAGAATATAGGATAGAAAATATGGAATATAGAATATAGAAGAATATAGAATATTGATGAATATGGACTGTAGACTATGATATATAAAATGTACAATATAGAAGAATATAGAATATACAAAACAGAATACAGAATGTAGAAGAATATAGATGATAGAATATAGAAGAATATTGAATATAGAATTTAGAATGCAGAATATAGAATATAGAACATAGGATAAAAGAGAATATAAATTATAGAATGTAGAATATAGAATATAGAAAAATATGGACTATAGGAAAATTTAGAATATGGAATGTAGAGTGGAGAACATAGGATATACAATACAGAACATACAAGAAAATAGAATATAGAATGTAGAATATAGAATATAAAAGAGAGAAGTTAAAAAATATAGAAATATTTAGAATACATAATGTAGACTGTAGAATATAGAAGAATATAGATTATAGAATATAGAAGAGTATAGAATATAGAGAAGAGAATGTAGAATATAGAACATAGAATATAGAAGAATATAGAATAGAGGATATTGAGGAAAATGGAATATAGACTATAAGACATAAAATATACAATACAGAAGAATATAGAATAAAGAACATAGAATGTAGAATATAGATAATACAATACAGAACATAGAAGAGAGAATATAGAATGTAAAAGTATATAGATTACAGAATATAGAAGAATATAGAATACAGAATGTAGAATATAGATTATAGAACATAGAATACAGAAGAATATAGATTATAGAATATAGAAAGTAGAATACAGAAGTATATAGAATATAGTAGAATATAGAATGTTGAATATGGAATATAGAATATAGAAGAATATAGTTTATAAAAGAATATAGAAAATAGAATATTGCTGAATATAGACTATAAGACATAAAATATACAATGTAGAAGAGTATAAGACACAAAACATACAATGTAGAAGAATATAGAAAACAGAACGTAGAAGTATATAGATTATAGAATATAGAAGAATAAGGAATATATACTGTAGAATGTAGAAGATACAATATAAAACACAGAATACAGAACATAGAATATAGAATATTGAAGAATATAGATTATAGAATGTAGAAAAATATAGACTGTAGAATATAGATTACAGCATGTAGAAGAATACAGAATATAGAACATAGAAGATAGAATACTGAATATAGAAAATAGAATGTAGATTATAAAATATAGAAAAGTATAGAAGATTATAGGATATAGAGTCTAGAATGTAGAAGAATATAGAAGAGTATAGAATATGGAAAGTAGAATATAGAATGTAGAATATGGAATACAGACGAATATAGAATATAGAAGATAATAGAATATAGGACACAAAAGAATACAGAAATAGAAGAAAATATAATATAGAGCATAGAATATACAATACAGAAGAAAATTGACAATAGAAGATAGATTGAAGATAGTAGATAGAAGAAAGCAGATGATAGAAGATAGAAGATTGAACATAGAACACAGGACATAGAATATCAAACATAGAATATAGAATATAGAGTACAGAATATAGAATTTAGAATGTAGAATACAGAAGATAGAGCACAGAATATAGAACATAGAATATTGAAGAATAAGGAATATAGGATATAGAATATACAAGAATATAGAATATAGAAGAATATAGAGTGTAGAATGTAGAATATAGAGTACAGAATATAGAAGATAAAATACAGAATATAGAACATAGAATATAGAAGAAAATACAATACAGAAGAATAGAGTGTAGCATGTAGAATATAGAACATAGAAGAATATGAAATATAGAATTTAGAATATACAATATAGATAAATATAGAATAATACAGAATAAAAATAATATAGAGTATTGTTGTTAGGTGCTGTCGAGTCGCTTCCGACTCATAGAGACCCTATGCACAACAGAACAAAGCACAGCCCGGCCCCGTGCCATTCTTATAACCAGTGTTGTGCCTGAGCACACTGTTGCAGCCACTGTGTCAATCCACCTCTTTGAGGGTCTTCCTCTTTTCCGCTGATCCTGTACTCTGCCAAGCATGACGTCCTTCTCCAGGGACTCATCCGTCCTGACAACATGTCCAAAGTATGTAAGATGCAGTCTCGCCATCCTTGCCTCTAAGGAGCATCTGGCCACACTTCTTCCAAGACAGATGTGTTTGTTCTTTTGGCAGTCAATATTCTTCACCAACACCACAATTCAAAGGTGTCAGCTCTTCTTCGGCCTTCCTTATTCATCGTCCAGGTTTCACATGCATATGATGTGATTGAAAATACCCTGGCCTGGGTCAGGCGCACCTTAGTCTTCAGGGTGACATCTTTGCTCTTCAACACTTTGAAGAGGTCCTTTGCAGCAGATTTGCCCAGTGCAATGCGTCTTTTCATTTCTTGACTGCTGCTTCCATGGCTGTTGATTGTGGATCCAAGTAAAATGAAATCCTTGACAACTTCAATCTTTTCTCCGTTTATCATGATGTTGCTCATTAGTCCAGTTGTGAGGATTTTTGTTTTCTCTATGTTGACATACAGTCCATACTGAAGGCTGTGGTCTTTGATCTTCAAATATAGATTATAGCATATAGAAGAATATAAAATATAGAATGTACAGTATAGAATATAGCATATAGAAGGTAGAATATAGAAAACAGATTACAGAATATAGAAGACTATAGAATATAGAAAATAGAAGAATATAGAATATATAATGTAGAATGTAGAATATAAAATATATAATAAAGACTAAAGAATATCGATTATAGAATATAGAAGAATACAGAATGTAGAATATGAAATATACAGCATAGAATAATGATGAATATAGAATATAGAAAAATATTGAATGTAGAATATTTAATATGGAATATAGAATATAAAAGATAGGAAATATATAGAATATAGAACATACAATATTAAGCATAGAATGTAGAATATAGAAGAATAAAGAATATAGAAGTATATAGAATATAGAGGAATATAGAACAGTATAGAATATAGAAGAATATAGAATACAGAAGAGCATAGAAAATAGAATGTAGTATGTAGAATATGGAATACAGAATATAGAGTACAAAATATAGAAGATAAAAGATAGAATATAGAAGAATATGAAATATAGGATATAGAAGAATACAGAAGGATATAGAATATAGAAGGACATAAAATATAGAAGAATATAGGGAGAATGAGGGAGAAGCAGAGAGAGATTTCATAAAGACACAAGTGGAGATGACAATGTGACCACAGAGGCAGAGATTGGATGATGCAGCCACAGCTGTGGAATAGAGACAGCCACCAGAAGCTGGAAGAGGCAATGAACAGATTCTCCCCCTGGAGCCTCTGAAGAGTGTGTGGTGTGGTTCTGCCGTGACAGCTTGATTAAGGCTCAGGTATTTTGGCTCTGACTTTGGATTTCTGGCCTCCTGAGCTGTGGAAGACTAAATTTCTGTTGTTTTAAGTCACTCAGTTTGTAGCAATTTGTTATAACAGACACAGAAAATGAATTAACTGACCAATAAAAGATGTGGTAATCTATGCATCATTATAGTATTGTAACCTGATGACGGTGGGTCCTGCCTGGCGTGACCCCTTGAGTCAAATGAGAGACACCAGGCCTTTGGAAAAGAGAAAACAGACTTTATTGCAAGCTGGTCAAGCAAGGAGCTCAGAGATTAAGTCTCAAATCAAGCTCCCTGAGGTTGGGGATTCTAGTGCAGTTGCAGGGTTTGTGATAGGGAACTTATGCATAATTCATGAAGTTTCTAAGAACTGACAGACAATTTCAGGAAATGAACACATACAGGGGTGCAGTAGGGGGTGCAATATGGTGGCTGGGGGCATGTGGTTTTTAGGGGGGTATGAAACATGAAGTTTATCTAAGGACAGCTTTGTGGCTTATTGCTCATGTCCAAATGGAGTGAGGGGAAGGTTGGTGGGTAGCGAAGCGAACTTGAGCAGAGAAGCAGTAAGATGGCCTTGAGCTGCTATACAGAATTTCTTATCAAAAGAGTGTGATGTGACTCAGGTGTGATGGGAGGAAGGAGAACCATTTAACCCTGTTGTTTATGGTATCAATAATATATATTTTTAATAATTTTTATCGTGCTTTAAGTGAAAGTTTACAAATCAAGTCAGTCTCTCACATATAAACTTATATACACCTTACTACATACTCCCATTTACTCTACCGCTAATGAACCAGCCTGCTGCCTCCTTCCAGTCTCTCCTTTCGTGACCGTTTTGCCAGTGTCTAACCCTCTCTACCCTCCCATCTCACCTCTAGACAGGAGATGCCAACACAGTCTCAAGTGTCCACCTGATACAAGTAGCTCACTCCTCATCAGCATCTCTCTTCAACCCATTGTCCAGTCCAATCCATGTCTGAGGAGTTGGTTCCTGTGCTGGGCCAACAGAAGGTTTGGGGACCAGACTGCCGGGATTCTTCTAGTCTCAGTCAGACCATTAAGCCTGGTCTTTTTATGAGAATTTGGGGTCTGCATCCCACTGTTCTCCTGCTCCCTCAGGGGTTCTCTGTTGTGCTCTCTGTCAGGGCAGTCATCGGTTGTGGCCGGGCACCATCTAGTTAATAATATTTTTAATAAAATATCCAGACTTAAGAACTTAAGGAAGGAGAAAGGTCTTTCACATCTTAAAATATGGCAGATGTTATGGGTTGAATTGTGTCCACCAAAAATGTGTGTCAACTTGGCTAGACCATGATTCCCAGTATTGTATGATGGTCCACCATTTTGTCAAGTGACGTGATTTTCCTACACACTTTAAACCCTACCTCTATGATGTTAGTGAGGTAGGATTAGTGGCAGTTATGTTAATGAGGAAGGACTCAATCTACAAGACTGGGTTGTATTTTAAGTCAATCTCTTTTCAGATATAAAAGCAAGAAGCAAGCAGAGAGACAGGGGGACATCATACCACCAAGAAATAAGAGCCAGGAGAATAGAGTATCCTTTCGATTGGGGATCCCTGTGCTTAGGATCTCTTGACTGGGGAATATTGATGACAAGGACTTTCCCCCAGAGCCAACAGAGGGAGAAGGCCTTCTCCTGGAGCTAGCACCCTGAATTCGGACTTCTAGCCTGCTATGCTGTGAGAGAAAAAATATCTCTATGTTAAAGCCATCCATCCACTTGTGGTACTTCTGTTATAGCAGCACTAGCTAGCTGAGACAGCAGGTATATTGAAAAATATATCTCTGGTACAAAAAGGCTCAAATTGCTGAAATTAAAAATGTACTTGTATTTTTGTATATTTGTGTGGGTACGTGTGTGTGTGTGTGTGTATGAGCTCTGGTGGGTATATATATATATATATATATATATATATAAACACACCTTTATATGAGCTCTGGTGGCACAGTGGTTAAGTGCTCTGATGCTAATCAAAAGCTAAGCAATTTGAACTCACCAGCCTATTCCACAGGAGAAAGGTGTGGCAGTCTGCTTCCATAAAGATTTAGAGCCTTAGAAACCCTATGGGGCAATTCAACTCTGTTCTATAGGATCACTATGAGTTGGAATTGACTCAGGGGCAACTGGTTTGATTTGGTTTTATATGTATATATATATGGTGTAAGATGAATGATTGAGCTACTGGAAAAGTAAGAGAAATCTGCACTATCTAGAAAGATATTGTGAATGAGTCCTGAAAAAGATCAATACAGGTAACAGACATGAAAAAGGTGTTGATATAGGTATTGGACTTTACTAGGACTCATACAATGGGGAAAGGAAGCCAAAACAAGTCCCATGCACAGTGGTTAGTTATTGCACATGCAGAGATATCAAGCTGGGACCAGGAAAATTATTTTCTTAAAAAACCCAGTAAGAAAAAGCTGCATCGAAGATAAATGAGGACCATGACTTCCCTTAACCATAGATGTCTGTGGAAGGGAAATAGAAAAGCTTTTCCTAAAATTTCTATTCTCATCCCCACACTTAGATATATTTGGAAGTAAATCGCACACCACCATGTAACTTAAATATCATCATCTCAAAATTTAGTTAACATGGAGTCCGAGTGTTGAGCAGCCAGTTACTGAGCAACTGTGAAGAACAATTCACTTATTAGGATTCAAATATAGACATAGATGAATTTCTAAACAATATGATCTCAGAATGAAATATCTCATATTATATGTTTAACAGTATTGCTCTGGGAAAATCTGCTACAAAAGACCTCCTTAAAGTGTTAAGAAGCAAAGATGTGACTTTGAAGACCAAGGTGTGCCTGACCGAAGCTATGGTATTTTCGATGACCTCATATGAATGTGAAAGCTGGACAATGAATTAGTTGTTGGTGAAGAATATTGAATATGCCAGTGACTGCCAGAAGAATGAACAAATCTGTCTTGGAAGAAGTACAGCCAGAATACTTTTTTGAAGCAAGGGTGCAGAGACTTTCTTTCAAGTGCTTTGGATATGTTATCAGGAGGGATCAGTCCCTGGTGAAGGACATTATGCTTGATAAAGTAAAGGGTCAGTGAAAAAGAGGAAGACCCTCAAAGACATGGATTGACACAGTGACTACAACAATGAGCTCAAACATGGCAATGATTGTGAGGATGGCACAGGACCGGGCAGCTTCTCGCCCTCTTGTACATGGTATCACTATTAAAAAAACAACCATTGCCATCGAGTCAATTCTGACTCATAGTGACGATGGCAACTAACAACAACATATTTTTTTCTCAAGTATTGGGATTTTCGAGTTAAACATCTGACCAGTAAAATTACTCAACAGCCCCATGGGAGTTGAGAGTAGATTGCATACCACCATGTAACTTGAATATCACCATCTCAAAATGTATTTAACATAGGGTCCGAGTGATGAGCAGCCAGTTACTGAGCAACTGTGAAGGACAATTCTCTTATTACAATTCAGATATAGACATAGATAAATTTCTAAACAATTTATGACCCCATAGGAGTGGAATAGCAGAATACTGTTGACATCTTATACAGAGCTTAAATCATTTCTGGTTATCTTTTGGGAGAACGTCCCCAAAGTTTTGTACTTAAAGGATTGACAGTTCTCTCTCTCTCTCTTTTTTTTTTTTGTACATAATTGGTAGACAGGAACACCAGTCTCCACAGGAGATTTCTTTTTCTTTTTTCCTTTTATTTCATTTAATCCCCTTGAGTCTTTTATGAGCAAACTTTTTGCTATTGTGAAAAATGCTGCAATGAACATGGGTATGCATTTGTCTATTCATGTGACAGCTCGTATTTCTCCAAGATATATTCCTAGGAGTGGGGTTGCTGGATCTTATGGTATTCTCTTTCTAGCTTTCTAAAGAAGTGCCATATCGTTTTCCAAAATGGTCGTACCACTTTGCATTCCCACCAGTAGTGCATAAGAGTTCCAGTCTCCCCACAAATTCTTCAACATATGTTATTATTTTTTTAAATTATGCCAGTAATGTTGGGCTGAGATGGTATCTCATTGTAGTATCAATTTCCAATTCTCCAATATAAAAAAAAATACTTTTTTATATTGGCTGGTGATCATGGTCATTTCCTCATGTGTCTGTTAGTCACTTGAGCACCTTCTTTGGTGAAGAGTCTGTTAATTTCCTTTGCCCATTTTTTAATTGGATTATTTGTCTTTTTGTTGTAGAGGTATTGGATTTTCCTGTAGATTTTAGAGATTAGACTTCTGTTGACTTTGTCATAGCCAGAGATTTTTCCAAGTCTAAGTTCTTTTTTTACTCTTTTGGTGAAGTCTTTTGATGAGCATGAGTGTTTAATTTTTAGAAGATTCCAGTAATCTAACTTATATTCTAGAGTTTGTGTCTTGTTAGTTATGGTTTGTATCCTGTTAATGACATGTATTAGGGCCTCTAGCATTAATCCCATTTTTTCTCCTATGACCTTTATGGTTTTTGATTTTATATTTAGGTGTTTGATCCATTTTTAATTAGTTTTTGTGTATGGTGTGAGGTATGGGCCCTGTTTCATTTTTTTTGCAGAGGGACATCCAGTTTTGCCAGCAGAATTTGTTAAAAAGACTGTCCTTTCCACATTTGATGGACTTTGGGCCCTTTTCCAAGATCAGGTGATTGTAGGTGGATGGATTTACTCCTGGGTTCTCAATTCTGTTCCACCGGTCAATGTAGCTGTCATTGTACCAGTACCAGGCTGTTTTGACTACCGTAGCCATACAGTAGATTCTGAGGCCAGGTAGTGTGAGTCTTCCTAGTGAATTCTTCTTCTTCAATAATACTTTACTTATGTAGGACCTCTTTCATTTCCGTATAAAGTTAGTGATTAGTTTTTCCATCTCTTTAAAGAATGCTATTGGTATTTCGATGAGAATTGCTTTGTATTTGTGGATTGCTTTCGGTAGAATTGATATTTTCACAATGTTGAGTCTACCTATCCATAAGCATGTCCCTCACTTTTGTCTTTTTGAGATACTCGTTATTTGTTGTTTGTTTCTTTAACAATCTGACACTTTCTCTTCTCCTTCAGGACATTCACATGTGTTCTTCTGTCTGCTAGAGGTGGTTTCTCTGGTACCTCAATTCATTTGTACTTTAATTGTACTCTCTTGGAGAAGTCTTCTCGGATTCTCTCAAACTCTTACATGTTTCCAGAATGTCCTGTGTTTCATCTTTAAAGCAGTAATATTATTTGAATTTGAACTAATAACCAAGTATCAGCCTTACTCAGGAGTAAGTTACTTTTGTGGTTATTTGAATTTAAATATGAATGAAATAAAATAGCAGTTCAGTTCCTTAGTCACACTAGCCGTATCTAAAATGATCAGTAGCCACATGTGTCCAGTGGCTAATGTATCAGGCAGCACAGATTATAGAACATTTCCATTATTGTAGAAAATTATTTTGGACAAGTGCTGGGAGGTCAGTTATTTCTCCTTTTTGTTGTTCTTAAACTAACCCTGTGCAACCCAGAACCTAGGCCCTGTGCAACATTTCTGCTAACATCATCAAATCTTTCATTTATTCCTGTAAACACTAGGCATTTTCAGACGTGCACACATACACACAAATACACTCACATATACACCCATACTTTTCTTTAAGGTTTGGTCTAAATTTAATAAAATCCTTGAAATCTTCCCTTTGTGTAAAGCCAAGATTAGGTGCTATCTCCTCTTTGCTCTCCCAAAACTTTTTCCTCTTAGCTTACTCTACTGAAATTATTTGTACATAAACCTGTTTCTATTAAATTACTACCTAACCTGGAAGAAACAGGCCTTGGCTGTTTTATATTTATATCTCTAGTGCCTGGTAAAGGTGATATAATTTATACTCAATAAATACATTTTAATCAAAGATTTGAAACTCACACTGTCCTCTCATTAGTGAACGTTCTGGTTTCACAAAAATATATATATATAGTTATTAAGTCAAATATATATATATCTACATCAATATTAACACCTACATCTATATACAGGCAACAATGGATCTACAACTAGTTTTCACTTAGTAGAATTTCATATGAATAAAATCATATAATACGTACTCTCTTTTGTTTGTTTTGTGCCATTTTACTCTTCTTTTTCTTGTTTCCAAAAGCAAAACATTTGTTTATTGATTTGAGACCTGTCTTCCTTTTTAACATAGGCACTTGGAGCTATTAATTTCTCTATAAACGATTCTAAAGCTGCAATCCATATGTTTTAGCATGCTGTTTTTCAGTTCCTTTTATCTAAAAATATTATTTTTAAACTCTCCTTGTGATTTATTCTTTGGCTTATTTGTTATTTAGGAGTGTACTGTTTAATTTACATATATTTGTGATTTTCTTATATTTTCTTCTATTGTTGATTTCTAATTTAACTGTATTTTGGTCAAAGAACATATTTTGTATTATTTCAATTATTTTGTATTTATTTAGGTCTGTTTTGTTTTGTTTTATAGTCTGGTATGTGGTCACTCTGGAGAATGTCCCATGTATACTGCCCAGTTTTATATCCGTTATTGAAAATGAGTTATTGAAGTCTCTATTATTGTGAAATGTTAGGTGAATATATGTTTATAATTGTTTATTCTGCCCAATAGATTGACACTGTGTAATTATAAAATATTATTTGTATCCTGTAACTTTTTGTCTTAAAGTCTAATACATCAAATATTATTATAGGCAACCCAGCTCTGTTTTTTTTTTTTTTTTTTTTGGCTACTGCTCGCATGGTATGTTAGATTCCCAGTGCTGCCATGACAAAATACTACAAAGCAAATGACTTTGAAGAACATAATTTATTGTCTCAGTTCTGAAGACTAGAGGCCCAAATTCATGAATGGGTCTATGAGCTCTCTCTCTGTTTGTTCTACAGAAAGATCCTTCCTGTCTCAGCTTCTTGCAGTCAAAAAAAAAAAAAAAACTGTTGCCGTTGAGTCAATTCCAACTCACAGCAAGCCTATGGGATAGAGTGGAACTTTCTCATGGGTTTTTCAAAGAGCGGCTGGTGGATTCCAACTGCTGACCTTTTGGTTAGGAGCTGAGCTATTAGCTACTGCACTGTCAGGGCGCCTTGTAGCTTCTTGTAGCCCTTTGCAATTCTTGGCATGCTTATGGATGCTTATAGATGTGTCTGCCTCCATTATCACCTGGCATCTGTCTTACTCTGTGTGTTTCTTTCCATTTCCGTGTCTGTTATCTCCTTTTAAGATACCACTCAGAATGGAATAGGACTTATCCTACTCTGGTATGGCTTAAGTGACAATATCATCAGCTGCTCTTTGGAAACACTATGGGGTGGTTCTACTCTGTCCTATATGGTCACTATGAGTTATAATCAACAGGATGGCGAAGGTTTTTCTTTTATCTTCCAAGAATAGCGCTATTTTCCCAAACAAGGTCACAACTTCCAGGTACAATTTTTAGCACTTCAACATATATATTTTGGAGACACTTTCAATCCGGAATACACGGCCTATCTTTTAAATCCTATTTTCAATCTATTTGTGTCTTTTAATCTAAAGAGTGCCTATAATAGACAGACATATATTTGGGTTAAGTTCTCTTTTTAGACTATGTTTCCAATCTCTGACTTTCAATTGGGTTGTTTCATTGTTTAAATTTAATTACTGATAAAGTAAGACTTATGTCTTCCTTTTTTTAAATATGCTTATGTCTTTTTTATTCGTCTATTCCTAGATTTCTGGCTTCTTTTGTGTTAAATTGGTATGTCCTAGTGTACCTTTAAATTTATTTATTGTATCTTTTACAGCATACGTTTCAAGTTATTTTCTTAATGATTTCTTGTGGATTACAATTAGCATCTTAATGTAAAACTAACTAATTCAGATGAATAATGTCTTAATTTCAACAATGTTCAGTGTATCTTGACCCTGCTCATTCTTTGTACACAGCAAAGGCAGTGATCAGAGGTCAGTAGTGATAGATGCACACATCAAAAATGAAGAAAGGGACAAAATGAAAACACTAGCTATACAACTTGGACAGACGGAAAGAGAAGAGCAGAAGAAGTCCAGAGCCATGAAAAGAAAGGAAATAATAAAAATCAGAAATAAGTGAATGAAATAGAAAATAGAAAGGAGCAACAAAACCAAAAGTTGGTTCTATCAAAGGATCAACAAAATCAACAAACCATTAGTCAAATTGACAAAAGAAAAACAGGTGAAGACAAAAATAACCCAAATAAGAAATAAAACGGGGGACATTACAACAGACTTAACTGAAATAAAAAGGTTCATAACAGAGTACTATGAAATCTATACTCCAACAAATTTGAAAACCTAGAGGAAATGGACAAATTTCTAGAAACACACTATCTTCCTAAACTAACATAAACTGAGGTCTAAAATCTGGACAGACCCATAATGAGAAGAGATTGAAAGGGTAATAAAAAAAACTTCGAATAAAAAACAGCCTTGGCTCAGATGGCTTCACTGGAGAATTCTACCAAACATTCAAAGAAGAATTCGCAGTAGTACTACTAAAACTATTTCAGAACATACAAAAGGAAGGGATACTTCCTAACTGATTCTATGAAGACAGCATAACCCTGATACCAAAATGAGGCAAAGACACCACAAAAAAAGAAAAATTACAGACTAATATCTCTCATAAATATAGATGCAAAAACTCTCCACAAAATTCTAGGCAATAGAATTCAGCATCATATTAAAAAAAAAAACCATGACCAAGTGGAATTCATACCAGGTATGCAACAATGATTCAACATTGGAGAAACAGTCAATGTTATCCACCACATAAATAAAACAAAAGAATCACACGATCATCTCAATAGACTCAGAAAAGTCATTTGATAAAGTATAACACCCATACCTGATAAAAACTCTCAATAAAATAGGTATAAAAAGGAAATTTCTCGACATAATAAAGGGCATCTAAACAAAACCAACAGCCATCATCATTCTCCACAGACAGTGGCTGAAAACATTCCCCCTGAGAACAGGAACAAAACAAGGATGCCCTTTATCACTACTGCCATTAAACATTGTGCTAGAAGACCTACCTACAGCAATAAGAAAAAGAAATAAAGGACATTCAAATAGGCAAGGAAGAAGTAAAACTATCCCTATTTGAGGATGATATTATACTGTACATAAACCTCCTCAAAGATACACAAGAAAACTACTGGAACTAATAGAAAGATTCTGCAGTATAGCGGGATACAAGATAAACATAGAAAAAACTGTTGGATTCCTATACAACAATAAAAAGAACATGGAAAAAGAAACGAGTAAAGCAATACAATTTAAGATAAG
Source organism: Loxodonta africana (assembly GCF_030014295.1). Lineage (NCBI taxonomy): Eukaryota > Metazoa > Chordata > Mammalia > Proboscidea > Elephantidae > Loxodonta > Loxodonta africana. The sequence goes on from NC_087359.1 coordinate 83,104,631, forward strand.
TCCTAAAAAAATAAAATACTTAGGCATAAATCTAACCAGGATGTAAAGGACATATACAAAAAAAAAACTACAAAATCCTACTGCAAGAAATCAAAAGAGACCTACATAAATGGAAAAACATACCAGGCACATGGATAGATAGACTCAACATTGTGAAAATGTCGATTCTACCCAAAGCAATCTGCAAGTACAATGCAATGCCGGTCCAACAGCAATCTATAACAAGATGGAAAAACTAATCATTAAATTTATATGGAAAGGTAAGAGGCCACAGATAAGTAAATCACTATTGAAGAAGAAGAATAAAGCAGGAGGTCTCATACTATTTGACCTCAGAAACTGCTCTACAGCTACAATAGTCAAAACAGCCTGGTATTGGTACAATGACAGACACAGTAATCAATGGAATTGAATCAAGTATGCAGATGTGAATCCACCCGCCTATGGTCAACTGATCTTCAACAAAGGCCCAAAGTCCACTAAATGGGGAAAAGACAGTCTTTCTAACAATTGGTGCTGGCAAAACTAGATGTCCATCTGTAAAAAATGAAACAGAACCCATACTCACACCATACACAAAAACTAATTCAAAATAAGTCAAAGACCTAAATATGGAATAAAAAACTATAAAGATCATAGAAGAAAAAACAAGGTCAACACTAGAGTCCCTAATACATGGCAAAAATGGCATACAAACCATAACCAACAATACACAAACACCAGAAGATAAGCTAGTAACTGGAATCTTCTAAAAATTAAACACTTATGCTCATCAAAAGACTTCACCAACCCAGCAAATGAGAACCTACAGATTGGGAAAAATATTTGGCTATGACGAGTCCAACAAAGTTGCAATCTCTAAAATCTGTAGGAAAATCCAGCACTTCTACAACAAAAAGACAAATAAACCAATTAAACTATGGACAAAGTATATGAACAGATACTTCTCTAAAGAAGACATTCACATGGCTAACAGACACATGAGAAAATATTTCCGATGGCTAGCCATTAGAGAAACATAAACAAAAACTACAATGAGACACCATCTCACCCCAATATTACTGGCACTAATAAAAAAAAACAGAAATTAACAAATATTGGAGAGGTTGCAGGGAGATTGGAACTCTTATGCACTGCTGGTGGGAGCACAAAATGGTACAACCATTTAGGAAAAAGATATGGTGGCTTCCTTAAAAAGCTAGAAATAGAAATACTATATGATCCAGCTACCCCACTTCTAGGAATATATCCTAGAGAAATAAGAGCCATCATACAAACAGACATATGTGCACCCATGTTCATTGTGACATTATTAACAGTAGGAAAAAGATGGACACAACCTAAGTGCCCATCAACAGAAGAATGGATAAAGAAACCATGGTACATAAACAAATGAAATACTATGCAATAATAAAGAACAATGATGAATCTGTGAAACATCTTACAACATGGATGAATCTGGAGGACATTATGCTGAGTGAAATTCAATCATGAAAGGACAAATACTGTATGAGATCACTGTTAGAAAAACTCATGGAAAGGTTTACACACAGAAAAAACAATCTATGATGGTTACGAGGGAGGAGAAGAGTGGGGAGGGAAAATCACTAAACAATAGGTAAGTGGTAAATTTGGTGAAGGGTCAGATAGTGCACAATGCTAGGAAAGTCAGCACAACTTGACCAAGGCAAGGTCATGGAAACTTCATAGACACATTCAAACTCCCAGAGGAACGGAATTACTGGGCTAAGCGCTGGGGACCATAGTCTCAGGCGACATCTAGCTCAATTGGCATAACATGATTTATAAAGAAAATGTTCTACGTTCTACTTTGGTGAGCAACCTCTTGGGTCTTAGAAACTTGTGAGCGGCTATCTAAGATACTTCCCTGGTCCCACGCCATCTGGAGCAAGAGAGAATGAAGAGAACAAAAGACACAAGGGAAAGATTAGTCCAAAGGACTAATGGACCACAAGTACCACAACCTCCACCAGACTGAGTCCAACACAACTAAATGGTGCTCAGCTACCTCGACCAACTGCTCTGATAGGGATCACAATAGAGGGTCCTTGGACAGAGCAGGAGAAAAATGTAGAACAAAATTCTAACTACTAAAAAAGAGCAGACTGACTGGTCTGACAGAGAGGAATGGAAATAGAGAACTCAAGATTGAGAAGTGGACAGTGTTGACATGTCGTGAGGTTGGCAATCAATGTCACAAAACAATATGTGTATTAATTGTTTAATGAGAAGCTAATTTGCTCTGTAAACCTATAGCACAATAATAAAAAGAACTGTATCTATAATGACAACAGCAACTCAAAAGATTTGCTAGGAATCTTAGGGAACAGTGAGTTTATGTTGATGCGGGAGAAAGAATCCAGAAAATGAGGGTGAGAATGGTTGCACAACTTGAAGAATGTAATCAATGTCAGTGAATTGTACATGTAGAAACTGTTGAATTGGTGTATGTTTTGCTAGGTATATTCCCAATGACAACAACAACAAAATGATTAAAACAAAAAAGAAGGAAAAAAAAAAAGAGCTTGGCTGCTAACGAAAAAGTTGGCAGTTCAAATCCAAAGCAGCTCCTTGGAAACCCTATGGGGCAGTTCTACTCTGTCTAGGGTCGCTATGAGTCACAATCGACTCAAAGGTAACAGATTTTTTTTTTTTTTTTGGTTTATCACTTCAAAAATTGCCTCTCCTTTTTTTTTTTTTTTTTCCTTTCTCTTTCTGGAACCCCATTAATCCATCTGGTAGAAGTTCTCACCTTATTCTCTTTGTCTCTTGCCCTCTTCTCTAGTTTTCCTTTAGTATTTCTCAAATATTCACTCTTCTGAGTTCTGTTCCAGTACACTAGCTCTTTCTTTGGCTATGTTAATCTGCTCTTAAACTCCTCCACTGAGTTATTAAAGAGAGCTTTAAATATCAGTTTTTTTTCCTCAGTAATTATAAGAACTTGAGTCAAAATTACAATTCTTACTGTGGTCTTTTGACTATATTAAGCATAGCTAATTTAACATTTGTGCCTTTTGAGTCTATTTTCTATCGCCACTCTTCCTCTGTTTTTATTGTTAGCTTTGTTTGATTTTATTTATATTGCTTTATCTGTTCATGTGCCAGGGTATTGTTTCTGATAGATAGGAGTTGTGTGACAAAGTTATAGAAATATAGTGGTGTTTAGGGCAATGATATCTTCCTACAGAGATTTTATGCTTTTTTCTAGCAGATGATTAGGGACACTAATATTCAAAGGCATGTTAATCTAAATCCATGAATTGATGTAATTTGAAGCTTTTCTTTAGGGTAAAGGCTATCTTCTCCCCACTCTTATTTCTATGGCTTAACCTTTTAAATAAACTTTGAAAGTATAAAAGTTTTCTAGCTTCACAAATTTGGCAAGTCCTACACTCCAGTTTTTGTTCTCTAACCTGTTAGGAATGATCTCCTGATTTATCTATTCAGCTACTTCTTCCATTATGGGCATGGAAAAGCGACCTCCTTTGCTGGGATTATCATTCTGAATTCTTTAATATATTGTATTTTAATCCTAAAAGACTTTGCTTTTTTTTTTTTACTTTGCAATATCTTCAATAAAATTAATTATTATTTTTGTTTTGCTATTGTTTCTGTGCAAGGATTGTCCTGAACTAACTGAAAGTGAATACACTTGTTATCTATATTTTCAGATCTACCCTGAGGATAAACAACTGAGCCAATGCATCTGAGGCTGAGCGAGTTTAAGAAACAGTTCTAGATGTCTTTTTAATTAATCAACGGGAAGATATACCATTCTTTTGCCTATGTACTGTCATAAACCATAATTCTCATGAGAAAATTCACTTATGTGTACTTCCTCATTCATCTGAACTTGGGTGCTGGTTCCTCTACTGTATTAATTTACAAAGATATGAAACATGGAAATAGTGCCAAGCTGTTTTCATGTCTTTGTAAGAGGATACTAAGAAAATTTTCTTCTGGGTTGGCATTGTGGTTGACTTTCCAAAGCTATAAAAATCAAATGCTTAACCCTCGTGTCTTAATTATCTTCTTCTGCTATAACTGAAATACAATAAGTGGGTGACATTAACAAACACATTTATTTTCTCACATTTTAGGAGGCTAGACAGAAGTTTGAATTCAGAGCACCAGCTCCGGAGGAAGGTGTTCTATCTGTGTCTCTTCGAGGGGTAGGTCCTTGTCTCTTTTCAGCTTCTGTTCCTTGGTTCCTTGGTGATCTTCAAGTGGCATGGTATCTACCTTCTCCCAACTATGCTTGCTGTCCCTGGCTTAATCTGCTCTTTTATATCTCAAAAAAGATTGATTTAAGACACATCCTACATTATTGGAAAACTTGGTGGTGCAGAGGTTAAGAGTTCTATTGCTAACCAAAAAGTTGGCAGTTTGAATCCACCAGCCCCTCCTTGGAAGCCACGTGAAGCAGTTCTACTTTTTCATATAGGGTTGCTGTGAGTCAGAATAGACTGAATGTCAATGTTTCTTTGTTTTTGCTACATTATTAACACAACTAAAAAACACATTCCCATATGGAATTATAACCACGGGTAGAGGGGTTAGGACTTGCAACAGATATTTTGGGGTAGACACAATTCAATTTATAACGCCCTACAGTCAAGATAATTTTGGGGTCAAGCAACCATTACAGAGCTAAATAACTGGCAGTTGGACAGATTCTGCTACCAGAAACCATTATCTAGAATCTCTCAATTTTCGATATACAGTGCAGTTTGCTAAAAGAGAAAGATTAATGGAACCATGTCATCATCAGCTTAGAAATGATTTTCCCTCCATTTTCTGTGAATGTTGCAACCTGACAATGACTCTCAAGGTCAAGTATAAAAGGTCTTAGAGAACCAGATACATGAATACGCAGTGCTTCTGAGAATGACAGGCTTCTCTTTACAATGATTTGGTATATCACACTGTATTTGCTGCTCTGCCCTCTCAATTTGTTAGAAGAGAAAGAGAATTTCAGAGAGACATTTGGGCACAGAGAGTGAGTAGAAGTGAAGTAGTCATTACAATCATTACTTGTTAAACCAAGAATATGCAGGTTTCCCTTAGATCAATTAAACATCAGAAAAGATAATCACACTTTAGGCATTTTGCAAGAACCCTTTCAAGTTTAGCTGCTTCCAGATTAAGGAACACTAATGCAATTTTCTATGTTGTGTACCTCAGAGTTAAATACTGGTGAGGGATTGGTTGTAGCACCGCAATTTGTGTGAAGTCCATTGAATTTACTCATATGCACCATATAGGAGTATCTGCATCTAGACACCCTCCCACAAAGATCCAATGTTAATCAAAAGAGATTTAAAGGAGCACCAGATAAATAAAAGGTGTTTGTCCTTTTCCATCTGTCTTCTGCCTTTGTCCCAATTACGAACTATCTCTGAGTAGAGAAAAGGCAATGAAAGGAGCCCAAGACTCCATCCAAATTTCAATGCCTGGCCGAAGCTAGTTGAATATGAAGCTGATATTTTTAAATTGACCAGACTAAACTCAATGTGACTAGCAAGTAATGGCTTTACAAGATATGAAATTAAGAACTGGGAAAGAAATTTCACCTGTGCACAGTAGATTGTAGTGCCTAAAATATATATATATACATATGTGTATATATATATATATAATTTCACATATAAACAGAGAAAGTCATAGATTTGGAGCAAAACCTAAGCCCTTCATACTGTTGGATTCTTAAACACTAGTGTTACATTTGAATAACGTTTCTTACTTTAAAAAAATTAATCTATGTATATCTTTTATAGTTTTATCTCATGGTAAGCATAAAATAAAACAAACCCAGCGCTGTCGAGTCAATTCTGACTCATAGAGACTCTGTAGGACCGAGTAGAACTGCTCCCTAGAGTTTTCAAGGAGCACCTGGGGGATTCGAACTGCCAACCCTTTGGTTTGCAGCTGTAGCACTTAAGCACTACGCCACCAGGGTTTCCAAGGTAAGCACATGGCATAAAAACTAAATTATTTTCATCTTTATTTTTAAAAAATGAGGACACTGAAGTTGGAAAAGCTAAGGTGCCTAATTTTCTTATGTTTTTATTGATGGTAAGTTGAAAGTTAGGTATCATAACTCAGTGCTTCAATAACACTCATTATTTATTTAACCAGAAAAAAGTACCTTATTGCTTATAATGTATTAAATAATTAAGAATACAGCAAATTTAATTCAATTTCAGATGGAACCTCAAATCTACATACATGAATAAGTATTTTTCTTTTCGTCTGTAGTTGCAAACACTGTCGTTTACTTAGTTTGCTCAGAATGACAGCTATTATTCCAGCATGCCAGATGCCAATCAAGTTTAAAAACATAAAGTGTAGTCACGCAGAATGATTACTACATATGTCGTTAAAAAAAAAATAAAAAGAACTGTTGCTGTCCAGTCAATGGGAACCTCATGTGCCTAAAAATCGAAATGTGCTTCATAGGGTTTTCAATGGCTTATGTTTTGGAAGTAGATTTCCAAGCCTTTCTTCTGAAGCAGTTTTGGGTGGACTCGAATCTCCAATCTTTTGTTTAGCAGATGAGAGCAGCATTAACAGTTTGTACCACCCAAGGAACCCACTATGTCATAGGGGTGTGCAAAAATAATTAAGCTTTTATACTTGGTCGTGTGTGTAATATTTTTAAGTATTAACTAAATGTTAGTTATTAATGGAATGTCTACTTATGCAAGGCTTTGCAATGTAGCAAATTTTTCTCTTTATCTGCTGTCTCTATCATGACTGTAATCTTAATATAATACATAAAAGTAACAATGATTCTGCCTTCCTTACTGCTGTACTGTTTTTTGCAAATTCTGAATAATGTGGGCAAGCCTATTATATTTATAACCTTAATATTTTTATGTGCCTGTACAGTGTATTCTTCATAGAGATATTATGGAATTTATATACAATTGGATTATAATCATCAATTTACTTTTTTTCCTTATACTGGATATGAACAAGCACAAAAGCCATTCTTTTCCATCACTGAATCATTTCCTATGTAGATACTGAAATTTGGGAATAAAGAGATGAATAAATACATGAATAAAAGGGATACGTAAAAGATCTCTGAGCCTATTTAAATCACAGACAAGTGTAAGGTATCACTAAGACTTTCAGGTTTTAAATTCCTCAGAGAGAAGTCACCATGTTCCTTTCTCATATTGGAACGCATTGTGTTCCAGATCTTAAAAGCATATAGATACATATAAAGACCAAAACTTATTTGAATTATACTAAAAATCTGCATAACAACACTTTTCATGATTTGACAAGTATTTCAAGTTTTTTTAAATTTTCTTATACTTCACTTTGTAAGTAGTCTACAATTTAACAATGAAGTCTGTTAAACAAAATTTTCTAGTCAACATAATTTGGGAGAACAAGAAAAGAAAATTTGAAATTGTAATTCTTCTAAAATATAGCCATTAATTAATGTTTTATATTTTAAGCCACATGAATCATTGTCACCACACTGTTCATATAACTTGTGGGGTTCATATAATTAAAATAATCATAAAACCAAAACCCGCTGCCGTCGATTCCGACTCCTAGCGACCTTATAGGACAGAGTAGAACCGTCCCATAAAGTTTCCAAGGAGCGCCTGGCAGATTCGAATTGCTGACCTCTAGGTTAGCAGCCTTAGCACTTAACCAGTACGCCACCAGGCTTTCCAAAATAATCATAGTGTAGCCTAAATTTATTTTTGTAGTTTGCAACGCGGAACTTTCATAATTTACAGAAAAATAGAAGTGAAATGTGTTTTAGTTTTAGTGCATTTACTTTGCATGTTTTAGAAAAACTATGAATATCTCCAAAGAAGTTTTAAAAACATGAAAATTTTATAAAAATTACTTAATATCATGATCAATATTTATCCAGAAAATATACATTAAATTTCACAAAGTATAAAGCTCTGTATTCAAAGTGCAAGACAATAGTATGTATTAAACTGAATTTAATGAACAATGACACAGAGCGTGGAAATTCTATAAACATTACTGAAAACGCTATCAATATTCATCTCGAAAATGCACAAGAACTTACATACATTTGAAACACTACATTTGAAGTACAAAGCAATAATAACTGTCTTTTAAGAGCTGAGAAAATAAACAAAATTAAAATAACTTTACTCCATCTTAACTACAGTGTGCCTTCAAGGAAAATGTAAGGTTTTCAGAAAATTCAGTAGGAGAAATAAGCTTTAAAAAAATAAAAAAATAAAAAAAGCTTTACCGTATTTTAAAATATCTTAATAGACATTTCACTGGAGAAACTCAGGCACAGAAGTTAAAGTGAGGGATTTGCAAAATATCAGATCAAATGATGTGACAGGTAAAGAGACTCTAAAAGAACAAGCATACCTGTACAAACATCTATGAATTTCAGGTTTATATTTAATTGCTCTTTATACGCCCCCCCCAAAAAAACCGTTAGTGTGGAGTCGATTCCAACTCATGTCAACCACATGTATCTGTATTTTTGCTAAAAAAAAAAAAAAAAAACCTCCCAATTTGTAGAAAACACTATGTTCTGGAGGAACTTTTTGAAGACTTGTTTTACTTCCTGGTTCCTCAGGGAATAAATGAAGGGGTTCTGTACGGGGGCAACAGAGGTGTTGACAATAGCAACTCCTTTGGTCAATGATGCTTTTCTTTTGCAGAGGGATTGGCATACATGAAGATGCAGCTTCCATAAGAGGTGGAAATGACAGTCATGTGGGAGGAACAAGTGGAGAAAGCTTTTTTTCTCTTACTGGAAGATGGGATTCTCAGAATAGTTCTGATGACACACGTGTAGGACAAAATCATTAATGCCAATGTGAATAGCAAAGTAACCAAAGCCAAGTAAAAACCAATTACTTCTAGGAGCCATGTATTTGAACAAGATAGTTGTAAGAGGGGAAAATAGTCGCATGCAAAGTGATCAATGACTTTGGAAGCACAGTAATCCGGGGGCGGGGGGAAGAAGCATAAGGGGTGGGAATATGGTCAGAAACTCTCTCAGCCCACACACATGACACAAGCAGGGAGCAGAGTTTCCTGTTCGTGGTGCTCGTGTAATGCAGGGGCTTGCAGATGGGCACAAAGGAGTCATACGACATGGCCGTCAGAATGTAAAATTCCGTCACCCTCATGAAAATAAAGACGAGTTGAGCTGCACAGTTGTTATAGGAAATGGTCTTATCCCTGGTGATAACTGCACCCAGACATCTAGGAATGCATACAGTTGTAAAGGAGATTTCTAGGAAGGAGACGTTCCGGAGGAAGAAATACATAGGTGTCTGTAGATGGGAGTCCACTGAGGTTAGGGTGGTGAGAGTCAGGTTTCCAGTGAAGCTTAATACATATGTGATAAAGAGAAAGAGGAAGGTCACAATCTGAAGGTCAGCATCATCAGAAAGGCCTAGGAGGACAAGCTCTGTGACCACTGTGTAGTTGTTCATTTCTCTCTCTCTCTTCAATTTTTCTTCTTTTAATCCCATTTAGACAAAAATAGTATTAAGGGGAAGAGGTGAAACATATAATTCATCATGATCAGCATCATCATCTCCAATATTCTAAAATATCCTGTACAATCCATGCAATTTTTTTTTCTTATTTTTAAGGTCTTATTGGCATTCTTTTAATACACATTTATTAGTTCTTTTATATTAAAAATACAGTAGTAGATAGGAAATCTTCACACAACAAAGCACATCTTTGGGAGACAATGAATAAAATAATTGTCATTTTATGTCCTATTTATGCAAACTCTGATTACAATTGTGTTGAAACAGTCATAAGAATTACATAGCCCTTTCTTTTCACTTAGATAATTTATTAGACAATCTATCTCCTAGAAACAGAAATGGGTTACTTTAACTTACCAAAAAGTAAAAGTCAAACTTAGAAGCCTGAAGTAACAACTCATTATTTTTTTTAGGATGTAAGAAATCAGTTGCCTTATTACAAGTAATATATTTAAATTTTTAACCTTAAGATTTATGGGTCTAATTGCCAAGACCATATGAGTACACTAAATACAATTGCTACAAGACAGAATAAGTAACCCAATTATTTAAAAAATACAAAAGTTTCAATTACTCACTGGTTTGTCTTCTTATTCCATCACGATCTTTAATGTTCCACATTCTGTATGGCTTCCTAAAAATGTACATGTATGTATTTAAATATAAACATTTTTATTATTGAACTGAAAGAGGCATAATGTATTTATTTTTCATTTTGACTGAAGCACGAATTGAAAAGTGACTGCTAGCCTTATATCAACTCTGTCACTGGATTACAGCTCATTGCATTTTCCATGAAATTACGTTCCTGAGTGTGTTGGTCTAATGCTGCTGTAACAGAAATAACACAAGTGGATGGGCTTTAACAAAGAGAAATTTATTTCTTCACAGTGAAGTAGGGTAAAAGTCCAAATTCAGGGCATCAATCTTCCCCCAGATTAAGAGCTTCTCCGTGGATGGACCCCAAGTCCAAAGGACTCGCTCTGCTCCTGGTACTGTTATCTTGGTGGTATGAGGTCCCACATTTTCTGCTTGTTTCCCTTCCTTTCATCTCTTGTAAGATAAAAGGCGTTATAGGCCATACCCCAGGGAAACTCCCTTTACATTGGATCAGGGATGTGACCTGGGTAAGGGTGTTACAATCCTACCCTAATAGTTTTTAACATAAAATTACAATCACCAGATGAAGGACAACCACACAATACTGGGAATCATGGTCTAATCAATTTGACACGTATTATTAGGGTACACAATTCAATCCATGACACTGAGTTATTAAGCTTTTTGGAAAAAAAATGTTTCATTCCCTTGTAATTCTATCTCACAGTTATCTTCTCCATAAGTCCACTTATCCAAATGGATATCCAGAAAATTTAAGAAAAACTTCTTCCATTTTGCTAAGCTACTCAGTTAGTTCCCACCTATTCAAATGCTATTTTGAATATAGTAATAGTTTATCAATTCTTAGACGGAATGTGCATGTACGTATTTAAATATAAACATTTAAATTTAAATTAAAATCTTGACAGCTATCTCCTTTTGATTTTAGAGAGTAAAATTTCTGTTGTGAAGAATAAAATGTAAAATCATTGCATACCTTCCAACAACTAGCAACATTCACTCTAATCATATTTTATTTTATAATGGCTTAAAAGCAGTTTTTCAGGACATAAAAAGTAGAACATCAGAAACCTTCAAAAGATGTGGAAATATTTTTAACCTGAGCAAACACTGTGTACTGATCTCCTGGAAACCAGACAAAGTCAGGCCACATCTCTGCTATATTATAGACCATAAGGGAAATCTGGAAGGGGCCCTTGCATTTCTCAGTAACCTGCTCACCCCTCTCTCTAGCAGATCTCTCTTGAGAAGAGTTATGTTCATCCTTGCATCCCACAGAGGACCTAAGATGGTGACTTCTATGTAATATTTATATCCATTAATAAGTTGCTTAATATTCATCCTTACTTCATATTTTATGAGTAATAAAATAAGAAACCCACTTTCTTATAAAAGGTGAAATTTTGATCGAATTTGTAAAGAATTGTCTTCATTAGAAACGTGAAAGTTTTGAACATATGCCTTTCGGTTAGCAGCTGAGAATGCTAACCATTTGCACCAACCAGGGACTCCCATTATTAAAATACACGTCTTTATTTGTCTAAACCTAGTAAATACATACAATAATTTCAGAACTGTTAAACCATATACCTATAATTTTGCCACTGTAAGTTTAGAATTTGTGATCTATTTCTCTTAGTTTTAGAGCATCCAAAAGATTTTGTTTACGCTGGATAAGCTAAGATGGGGGAATAGACAGATGCTTCCGGCGAACCCTCTATACAATAAAGACTCAAAAAAACAAGTGAAACGAGTATATTTATGACAAGCTAGAAGCCCTGAGCATCAAAGGCAAGCTTAGAAAAAGCACAGAGGGAAAGGGGGAAGAGACAGTACAGAAGCAGAAAGGAGTTACTGGGCCTGAATCTCGGAAAACCCTCAGGCATAGTTCCAGAGTGGTGGCAGCGGGTCGGTACTAGCATTTTGCCACAGTTTCCTTAGGGAGAAGCAGCCAGCCACACAGCCTACTCATACGTTTGGAACCAGAGAAGAATGGCACTCTCAGCAAAAGCTAAGTACTTCCGTATGTTTCACCGCGCCCCCCACTCACAAGCCAGCTTTAGCTGCTGAATTCTCTGGGCCTGAGATAGGCAATGTTGAGTGCCTAGAGGCGTCCTCCCAGCCATGGAGAAGGAAAAAATTTGCAATTAGGGGAAAAGATAATTTGCCAGCTCCACTAAGGAGGGGAGCTCAGGAAGAAGCGGCTCCTATCCAGGCATAAACAGTCCCTGGATTTTGAGCACCTTTCCCCTCTGCATGGACCTGTGTGGGCCTATTTCAGGAGACTAGACCCTTGTTGGCAGACTCTAACCATTACAGCTGTGCGGCACAGAGGTGGGTGATGTTTGGCATTGCTTTGCCCAGTAAACAGGGTCCTCACCTACCCACATGATGGGCCTAAGGACTGATAGCTCCACTCAGGTCACCTAGCCACCCGCTACAGGGTTCCAAGGATAACTAGTACCTCCCAGTCTTTACAACCAAAAATATTAGGAGCCCATGGTCTGTCTGAAGAACCCACCCTGCGCACTCTAGGGAACAGGGATGCGCTTTCATCAGAGACACTCGGGGGTCAGTTCTCAGCCCCATGCCTTGTTCAGAGCTTGACCCCCGCTACAATCAGATATTGGTATATACATCAATTACCACTGCCCCTCTAAGACTGTAGGACAGAGCCTCTACCACACACTTCATGATCAGCTACCTGGACACCTGAGCTGAATTCATACAAGAAAAGTGAATGGACTCCTAGAATGATATAACTGATAACAGCTCTTTCAATCTGGGGACAGGACGTCAGAGTTCCAAAGGTGAAAATAATCAAGCTAGATCACTCAAGCAACCCATTTGGGCATATCAAAACAAAACAAAGCAAGAGGCTACAGCACAGTAAGCAGGAATAAACTATTATAATAACTTATAGATGGCTCAGAGACAACAGTCAATATCAAGTCCCATAAAGAAACAGACCATGATCAACTCAATAAGCTCTCAAAACGAAGAATCCAGGGATCTTCTAGATAAAAGTGCATTCCTGGAATTACCAGAGGCAAAATAAAAAGATTAATATACAGAACTCTTCAAGACATCAGGAAGGAAATGAGACAATACACAGAACATGCCAAGAAACACACAAATAAAGCAACTGATTAAATTAAAAAGATTATTCAGAAACATAATGAAAAATTTAATAAGCTGGAAAAATCCATAGACAGACAGCAATCAGAAATTCAGAAGATTAACAATAAAATTACAGAATTACATGACTCAACAGAAAATCAGAGGAGCAGAATTGAGCAAGTAGGAGCCTTAATTTCTCAACTTGAAGATAAATCACTTGGCAGTAACATATTTGAAGAAATATCGGATAAAAGAATTTTTAAAAATGAAGAAACTTCAAGAATCATGTGGGACTCTATCAAGAGAAATAACCTGCGAGGGACTGGAGAACAGGGAGGGATAACAGAAAATATGTGGAGAGAATTGTTGATTTGTTGGCAGAAAACTTCTCTGATATTATGAAAGATGAGAAGATATCTATCTAAGATGCTTATTGAACTCCACATAAGGTAGATTTTAAAAGGTAATCACCAAGATATATTATAATCAAACCTGCCAAAACCAAAGATAAAGAGAGTATTTTAATAAACAAAAAGTCACCTACAAAGGAGAGTCAATAAGAATAAGCTCAGACTACTATGCAGAAACCATGCAGGCAAGAAGGCAATGGGATGACTTATTTAAAAAAACTGAAGGAAAAAAAATTGCCAACCAAGGATCATATATCCAGCAAAACTGTCTCTTAAATACGAAGGTGAAATTAGGACATATCCAGACAAGCAGAAGTTTAGGGAATTCATAAAAACCAACCAAAACCACAAGAAATACTAAAGGAAGTTCTTTTTTTAGAAAATCAATAACATCAGGCATCAACCCAAGACTAGAACCCTGGGCAGAACAACCAGAAGTCAACCCAGACATGGAAAAAAAAAAAGCAAGAAAAAAAACTCAACATTTAAACACTAAGAGGGACTAAGAAATGTAATCATAGATCTTCCATATGGACAGGAAGATATGGCGATAGAAAGAAGTGAAAGTAAGGTTTAAATTTAGAAAACTAGGGGTAAATTTAATCTGTATGCTGAACAAATAATCCGAGAAGCTGGACTATATGAAGAAGAACGGGGCATCAGGATTTGAGGAAGACTCATTAACAACCTGCGTTATGCAGATGATACAACCTTGCTTGCTGAAAGTGAAGAGGACTTGAAGCACTTACTAATGAAGATCAAAGACCACAGATTTCAGTATGGATTACACCTCAACATAAAGAAAACAAAAATCCTCACAACTGGACCAATGAGCAACATCATGATAAATGGAGAAAAGATTGAAGTTGTCAAGGATTTCATTTTACTTGGATTCACAATCAACAGCCACGGAAGCAGCAGTCAAGAAATCAAAACACGCATCGTATTGCACAAATCTGCTGCAAAGGACCTCTTCAAAGTGTTGAAGAGCAAAGATGTCACCCTGAAGACTAAGGTGCGCCTGACCCAAGCCATGGTATTTTTAATCACACCATATGCATGTGAAAGGTGGACAATGAATAAGGAAGACCAAAGAAGAGTTGACACCTTTGAATTGTGGTGTTGGGAAGAATATTGAATATACCATGGACTGCCAAAAGAACGAACACATCTGTCTTGGAAGAAGTGCAGCCAGAATGCTCCTTAGAGGCAAGGATGGCGAGACTGCGTCTTACATACTTTGGACATGTTGTCAGGAGGGATGAGTCCCAGGAGGACGTCAGGCTTGGCAGACTACGGGGTCAGAGGAAAAGAGGAAGACCCTCAAAAAAGGTGGATTGACACAGTGGCTGCAACAATGAGCTCAAGCATAACAACTATTGTAAGGATGGCGCAAGACCGGGTAGTGTTTTGTTCTGTTGTGCATAGGGTCGCTATGAGTCGGAACTGACTCGACGGCACCTAAAAACAACAACAACAGGGGTAAATAATAAGGTAACCAAAAGGAGACAAAGTATTCTACTCATCAAAATAAAATACAAGAAAAAAATACTCAGCAGAAACAAAATCAACAATGAATATGAGGAAAGGACTATATATAATCTACTCAGCACATAAAATTAAGTGGGAAAAAGAAACTGTTAACAACACACACAAAAAGACATCAAAATGATAGCACTAAATTCATACATATCCATAATGACGCTGACTGTAAAAGGACTAAATGTACCAATAAAGAGACAGAAGAGTGGCAAAATGGATTAAAAAACACGATCTGTCTATATGCTGCCTACAAGAGACACCTTAGACTTCGAGACACAAACAAACTAAAACTCAAAGGATGGAAAAAATATATAAAGCAAACAGCAATCAAAAAAGAGCAGGAGTTGCAATATTAATTTCTGACAAATAGGCTTTAAAGTTAAGTTCATCATAAAGGATAAGGAACGACACTATCTAATGATTAAAGGAACAGTAATACCAAGAAGATATAACCATATTTAATGTTTATGCACCCAATGATAGGGCTAAAAGATACATAAAACAAACTCTATCACCATTGAAAAGTGAGATAGACAGCTCCACAATAATAGTAGGAGACTTCAACACATCACTTTCAGGAAAGGACAGGACATCCAGAACGAAGATCAATAAAGACGCAGAAGATCTGAATGCCACAATCAACCAACATGACCTCATAGACCTATAACAAACAGGTATACTTTCTTTTCTAGTGCACATGGAACATTCTCTAGAATAGACCACATATTAGGTCATAAAGCAAGCCTTAGCAGAATCCAAAACATCGAAATATTACAAAGCATCTTCTCTGACCATAACGTTATAAAAGTGGAAATCAATAACAGAAAAAACAGGGAAAAGAAATCAAACTCTTTGAAACTGAACAATACCCTGCTCAAAAAAGATTGGATTATAGAAGACATTAAGGATGAAATAAAGGATTGCATAGAATTCAATGAGAATGAAAACACTTCCTATCAGAACCTTTGGGACACAGTGAAAACAGTGCTCAGAGGTCAATTTATATCAATAAATGCACACATACAAAAAAGAAGAAAGGGCCAAAATCGAAGAATTATCCCTACAACTTGAATAAATATAAAGAAAACAACAAAAGAAACCCTCAAGCACCAGAAGAAAACATTTAATAAAAATTAGAGCTGAACTAAATGAAATAGAAAACAGAAAATTGAAAGAATTAACAAGACCAAAAGCTGGTTATTTGAAAAAATCAAAAAAATTGATAAACCATAGGCCAAACTCACAAAAGAAAAACAGGAAAGGAAACAAATAACCCGAATAAGAATTGAGATGGGTGATATTACAACAGACCCAACTGAAATTAAAAGAATCATATCAGATTACTATGAAAAATCGTACTCTGACAAATTGGAAAACCTGGAAGAAATGGATGAATTCCTAGAAACACACTATCTACCTAAACTAACACAAACATAGGTAGAACAGCTAAATTGACAGATAACAAAAGAAGAGATTGAAAAGATAATCAAAAAACTCCCAACAAAAAATCCTGGCTCTGACAGCTTCACTGCACGGTTCTACTAGACTTTCAGAGAAGAGGTAACTCCACTACTACTAAAGGTATTTCAGACCATAGAAGAGGACGGAACACTCCCAAACTCATTCTATGAACCCAGCATATCCCTGATACCAAAACGAGCTGAAGACACCACAAAAAAAGAAAGTTACAGACCTATGTCCCACATGAACTGATGCTCAACAATCCTCAACAAAATTCTAGCCAATAGAATTCAACAACATGTCAAAAAAATAATTCACCATGACCAAGTGGGATTCATACCAGGTATGCAGGGATGGTTCAACATTGGAAAAACAATTAATGTAATCCACTACGTAAATAAATAAAAGAGAAGAATCACATGAATTTATCAACTGATGCAGAAAAGGGATTTGACAAATTCAACACCCATTCAGGATAAAAACTCTCAGCAATATAGGAATAGAAGGAAAATTCCTCAACATAATAAAGGGCATTTATACAAAAAAAAAAAAATCAACAGCCAGCATCATCCTAAATGGAGAGAGCCTGAAAGCATTCCCATTGAGATAGGGAACCAGACAAGGATACCCTTTATCACCACTGTTATTCAATATTTTGCTGGAGGTCCTAGCCAGAGCAATTAGGCTAGATAAAGAAACAAAGGGCATCCAGATTGGCAAGGAAGAAGAAAAATTATATCTATTTGCAGACAACGTGATCTTATACACAGAAAACCCTAAGGAATCCTCCAGAAAACTGCTGAAACTAATAGAAGAGTTCGGCAGAGTATTGGGATACAAGATAAACATACAAAAAAACACTCTTTTGTGGTTACGAGAGGGGGGAGGGGGGAGGGGGAGAGAGGGGCATTCACTAATCAGATAGTATATAAGAACTACTTTAGGTGAAGGGAAAGACAGCACACAATACAGGGGAGGTCAGCACAATTGGACTAAACCAAAAGCAAAGAAGTTTCCTGAATAAACTGAATGTTTCAAAGTTCAGCGTAGCAGGGGCAGTGGTTTGGGGACCATGATTTCAGGGGACATCTAGGCCAATTGGCATAATAAAATCTATTAAGAAAACATTCTGCATCCCACTTTGAAGAGTGGCGTCTGGGGTCTTAAACGCTAGCAAGCAGCCATCTAAGATGCATCAATTGGTCTCAACCCACCTGGATCAAAGGAGAATGAAGAACACCAAGGACACAAGGTAATTATGAGCCCAAGAGACAGAAAGGGCCACATGAACCAAAGACTACATCAGCCTGAGATCAGAAGAACTAGATGGTGCCCAGCTACAAATCATGACTGCCCCCTGACAGGGAACACAACAGAGAACCCCCGAGGGAGCAGGAGAACAGTGGGATGCAGACCCCAAATTCTCATAAGACCAGACTTAATGGTCTGACTGAGACTGGAAGGACCCCAGAGGTCATGGTCCCCAGACCTTCTTTTGCCCCAGGACAGGAACCATTCCCGAAGCCAGCTCTTCAGACACGGATTGGACTGGACAATGGGTTGGAGAGGGATGCTGGTGAGGAGTGAGCTTCTTGGATCAGGTGGACACTTGAGACTGTGTTAGCATCTCCTGCCTGGAGGGGAGATGAGAGTGTGGAGGGTGTTAGAAGCTGGCGAAAAGCACATGAAAAGAGAGAGTGGAGGGAGAAAGCGGGCTGTCTCATTAAAAAAAAAAAGGGGGAGAGTAATTGGGAGTGTGTAGCAAGGTGTACATGGGTTTTTGTGTGAAAGACTGGCTTGATTTGTAAACTTTCACTTAAAGCACAATAAAAATTATTTTTGAAAAAAAGCTAGAAATAGAACTACCATAAGATTCAGCAATCCCACTCCTTGGAATATATCCTAGAGAAATAAGAGCCTTTACATGAACAGATATATGCACACCCATGTTCATTGCAGCACTATTTAGAATAGCAAAAAGACGGAAGCAACCAAGTTGCCCACCAATGGATGAATGGATAAATAAATTATGGTATTCCACACAATGGAATACTACACATCGATACAGAACAGTGATGAATCTGTGAAACCTTTCATAACACGGAGGAACCTGGACAGCATTATGCTGAGTGAAATTAGTCAGTTGCAAAAGGGCAAATATTTTATAAGATCACTATTATCAGAACTCAAGAAATAGTTTAAACAGAGAAGAAAATATTCTTTGATGGTTTAGAGAGGGGGAGGTAGGGAGGGTGGGAGAGAGGTATTCCCTAATTAAAAAAAAATAGTAGAAAAGACCTACTTTAGGTGATGGGAAAGATAACACAATACAGGCAAGGTCAGCACAACTGGACTAAACGAAAAGCAGAGACGTTTCCAGAATAAACTGAATGCTGTGAAGGTCAGAGTAGCAGGCGCAGGGGTTTGGGGACCATGGTTTCAGGTGACATCTAAGCCAACTGGCATAATAAAATCTACTAAGAAAACATTCTACTTCCCATCTTGGAGAGAGGTGTCTGGGGTCTTAAACCCTAGAAGCGGCCATCTAAGATGCATCAATTGGTCTCAACCCACCTGGATCAAAGAAGAATGAATAACACCAAGGACACAAGGTAATTACAAGCCCAAGAGACAGAAAGGGCCACATAAAGCAGACACTACATCAGCCTGAGACCAGAAGAGCTAGATGGTGCCCAGCTACAACCGATGAGTGTCCTGACAGGGAACACAACAGAGAATCCCTGAAGGAGCAGGAGAGCAGTGGGATAGAGACCCCAAATTCTCATAAAAAGACCAGGCTTAATGTTCTGACTGAGACTAGAAGGACCCTGGCGGTCATGGTCCCCAGACCTTCTGTTGGCCCAGGACAGGAACCATTTCCAAAGCCAACTCTTCAAACAGGGATTGGGCTGGGCAATGGATTGGAGAGGGATGCTGGCGAGGCGTGAGCTTCTTAGATCAGGTGGACACTTGAGACTATGTTGGCATCTCCTCCCAGGAGGGGAAATGAGAGGGTAGAGGGAGTTAGATGCTTGTGAAATGTACACGAAAAGAGAGAGGGGAAGGAGTGAGCTGGCTGTCTCTTTAGGGGGAGAGCAATTGGGAGTATGTAGCAAGGTGAATATAAGTTTTTGTGTGAGAGACTGACTTGATTTGCAAACTTTCACTTAAAGCACAATAAAAAAAAATTTAATTTTGTTTATCAAAACTATTCAGGTTAGTGATTTTCTTACTTGCCTTCTCATTTGTTAAAAAAAAACCCAGTGCCGTCTCATTTGTTAAATATCTCATTAATTCACAAAAAAATAATTTCAATCTGCACTGCATTTTGAGTTCACCAACATCCTGGTAATTATTTTTAATTCACAGTCTATAAAAATAGTGCTTTGCTGTTATGTGGATGTTGAAAAATGCTTGGCGTCATGCATCCACCTGCATCATCTCACAGTTTTTATGTTACACTTATTTAGTTAACCTTTTTTTCCTCTCACGACTCCTGCCAAACTCTGTTTTCTTATCAATCCCTATATTTTTGTCTCTCTAGAAACCCATACAAATAGGGTCATACAATATAAAGCCTTGAGTCTGGCTTCCTTCACTTAGAAAAACGAACTTGTGTTTCAGCCATGTTGATCTGTGAATCAAGAATTTATTCCTTTATAATTTTGGATTAGTTTTCCGTTATATGGATATTTCACAGTTCGTTTATCCATTCACCTACCAAAGCACATTAGAATGGTCTCCAGTTTTTGGTGATTATAAATAAAGATGTTACATGCGCTATCATAGATATATTTTTGTAAATATAAGTTCTCATTTCAATTGGGCAAAACACGTAGGAGTGGGATTGCTGAGTTCCACGGTAAGTGTATGTTGAACATAATAAGAAACTGTCAAACTTTTCCAAAAAGTCACCCTGCCATTTTGCATTCCACCAGAAGTGTGTGAGAGTTCCTGTTTCTCCACGTTCTCTGCAACATTTTGAGGTTTTTTTTTTTTTTTTTGACTCTAGTTGTTCTAAGAGGTAAATGAAACTGTCACATTGTGGTCTTAAGCTTTATATTTTCCTTCTGTACAATGATGCTGAGTGTTTTTTTCTGTGCTTGTTGGTATCAATAAACTGATTTTGACAAGATTTCTCTTTACTTTTTTTATACATATATTTTTCCTTTATTTTGTTGAGCTTGAGCATTCTTTATATGCTCTGGATATACATCCTTTATCAGAGAAGTGATTTGGGAATGCCCAATTTAATTCTTTGACTTGCTATTTTATTCTCTTAACAGTGTCTTTCACAGAGGAAAGGTTTATAATTTTGATAAAATCCATTATCAATTTTGGTTACCCATCATGTTCTTGATGTTATATCTAAAACTTGTTGCTTAATTCAAAGTTACACAATTTTCTCCTAGTTTCTCTTCTTGAATCATTCTATTTTTACATATCATTTTGCTTGCAAAATCTGGACAACGAATAAGGAAGACCAAAGAGGAATTGATACCTTTGAATTATGATGTTGGCAAGAAAGACAAACAAATCTGTCTTGGAAGAAATATAGACAGAGGGCTCCTTTGAAATGAGGATGGTGAGACTTGTCACATACTTTGGATGTGTTATCAGGAGTGACCAGTCCCTGGAAAATGACATCATGCTTGCTAAAGGAGAAGGTCAGTGTGCTAGGCCGTGTTCTCTAGAGAAGCAAAACCAGTAAATTGTATAAATAAATATATATATAGAGAGAGATTTATATCAAGGAAACAGCTCATACAATTGTAGAAGCCAGAACATTCCAAGTCCATGTATCAGAATAGAGGATTCTCCTGATTCACGTAGCTTCAGGAGCTGGCAAACCCAAGATCGGTAGGTTGGAGAGCAGGGCTCTGGTTCACAGGCTGTGAAGATCAAGAAATCTCAAGGTCGAAATGTAAGCTGCTAGCTCAAGTCCCGGGAACTGGGAGTCAGAGGAACAGGAGACAGCTGCAGGATTCTGAGCAGGCAAAGGCCAGAACATCCGCTTGTATTCAGATGCAGACCACACACCTAAAGAAACTCCCTTTCAACTGACTGGCTACTCATAAAAGATCCCATCATGGGGTGATCACATATAAACACTGAGAATCAGGGCCTAACCAAGTTGACACATAATCTTATCCATCACAGTCAGTAAAAAGAGGAAGACCTTCAGAGAGATGGATTGACACACTGGCTACAACAATAGGCTCAAACGTAACAATTGTGAGGATGATGCAGAACCAGTCAGTGTTTCGTTCTGTTGTATGTAGGGTCACTGTGAGTTGGAACTGACAGGATAGCACCTAATAATACATATCATTTAGATATGTTTTCCGTTTAGAGTAGTTTTACGTATAAAGTGTGCAAAGTGTGAGTTCATATTAATTTTTTCATTCATTCTGATTTCTCCCTTTTTTTCCTATATTAATGACAAATTGCCTAACATCTTTAACAACAAGAATTGTGAGGATGGCACAGGACTGGGCAGTGTTTCCTTCTGTTCTACATAGGATCACTATGAGTTGAAACCGACTTGATGGCACCTAGCAACAAAAACATTTTGGGGGGCACAGTCATCGTTGTGAATGCGGAGAATATAGGTGTGACAAGAAATAATATCCTTACCTTCATTAATTTTTTACACTGGCAGACATATGATGTTTACATTTTTAAACTCCTGATGCATACAGCATTGTCATTTCATACATTATTTTATTTTAATTTTTATTGTGCTTTAAGTGAAAGTTTACAAATCAAATCAGTCTCTCATACAAAAATTTATATACACCTTGCTATATACTCCTAGTTGCTCTCCCCCAAATGAGACAGCACAATCCTTCCCTCTAATCTCTATTTTTCATGTCCATTTGGCCAGGTTCTGACCCCCTTGGCCATCTCATCTCCTGCCAGACAGGAGCTGCCCACGTAGTCTCATATGTCTATTTGATCCAAGAAGTTCAACCTTTACCAGCATCGTTTTCTATCCCATAGTCCGGTCCAGTACCTGTCTGAAGAGTTAGCTTTGGGAATGGTTCCTGTGTTGGGTTAACAGAAGGTCTAGGGACCTTCTAGTCTCAGTCAGGCCATTAAGTCTGGTCTATTTATGAGAACTTGACATCTGCATCCCACTGCTCTCATGCTGCCTCAGGGGATCTCTGTTGTGTTCCCTGTCAGGGCAGTCATCAGTTGTAGCTGGGGACCATCTAGTTCTTCTGGTCTCAGGCTGGTATAGTCTCTGGTTTATGTGGCCCTGTCTGTCTCTTGGGCTTGTAATTACCTTGTGTCTTTGGAGTTCTTCATCCTCCTTTGATCCAGGTGGGTTGAGACCAATTGATGCATCTTAGATGCTCGCTTGCTAGCGTTTAAGACCCCAGACACCTCTCTCCAAAGTGGGATGCAGAATGTTTTCTTAACAGATTTTATTATGCCAATTGACTTAGATGTCCCCTGAAACCATGGTCCCCATAATCCTGCCCCTGGTACGCTGAACTTCGAAACATTCAGTTTATTCAGGAAACTGCTTTGCTTTTGGGTTATTCCAGTTAGTCTGACCTCTCCTGTAGAGTGTGTTGTCTTTCCCTTCACCTAAAATTGTTCTTATCTACTATCTACTTAGTGAATACCGCTCTTCCTCCCTCCCTCCCCCCTCTCTAAACCATCAAGGAATGTTTTCTCCTCTGTTTAAATTATTTTTAGAGTTCTTATAATAGTGGTCTCATACAATACTTGTCCTTTTGCAACTAATTTTTCTCAGCATAATGCCTTCCTTATTCCTCCATGTTATGAAATGTTTCATGGATTCATCATTGTTCTTTATTGATGCATAGTATTCCATTGTATGAATATACCATAATTTATTTATCCATTCACCTGTTGATGGGCACCTTGGTCGCTTCCAACTTTTTGCTATTGTAAACAGTGCTGCAATAAACATGGGTGTGCCTATATCTGTTCATGTAAAGGCTCTTATTTCTGTAGGATATAGTCCAAGGAGTGGGATTGCTGGATGGTATGGTGTTTCTATTTCTAGTTTTTTAAGTAAGTGCCAAATCGACTTCCAAAGTGGTTGTACCATTTTACATTCTCACCAGCAGTGTAGAAGTGTTCCAGTCTCTGCACAACCTCTCCAACATTTATTGTTTTGTGTTTTTTGGATTAATGCCAGCCTTGTTGGAATGAAATGGAATCCCAATGTAGTTTGGATTTGCATTTCTCTAATGGCTAATGATCATGAGCATTTCCTCATGTGTCTGTTAGCTATCTGAATGTCTTCTTTAGTGAAGTACCTGCTGATATCTTTTGTCCATTTTTAATTGGGTTATTTGTCTTTTTGTAGTTGAGTTTTACAGTATCATGTAGATTTTAGAGATCAGATGCTGATCAGATAGATACGTCATAGCTAAAAACTTTTTCCCAGTCTGTAGGTAATCTTTTTACTCTTTTGGTGAAGTCTTTGGATGAGCATAGGTGTTTGATTTTGGGGAGCTCGCAGTTATCTAGTTTCTCTTCTACATTGTTAGTAATGTTTGGTTTACCGTTTATACCATGCATCAGGGCTCGTAGCATTGTCCCTATTTTTTCTCCCATCATCTTTATCATTTTTGACTTGATATTTAGGACTTTGAGGCATTTTGAGTCAGTTTCTGTGGATGGTGTGAGATACGGGTCTTGTTTCTTTCTTTTTTTTGCAGATAGATATCCAGTTATGCCAGCACCATTGTCTAAACAGAGTGTCTTTTCTCCATTTAACTGAGTTTGGGTCTTTGTTAAATATCAGCTGCTCACATGTGGATGTATTTATGTTGGGATTCTCAATTCTGTTCCATTGGTCTATGTATCTGTTTTTGTACAAGTACCAGGCTGTTTTGACTGTCATTAGGTAGAGCGAGGCCTCCCACTTTGTTCTTCTTTTTCAGCAATGCTTTACTTATCCAGGGCCTTCTTCTCTTCCATATGAAGTTTGTGATTTCTTTCTCCATCTTATTAAAAAATGTTGTTGGAATTTGGATCAGAATTACATTGTATCTATAGATAGCTTTTGTGAGAACAGACATTTTTACAATGTTAAGTCTTCCCATCCATGAGCAAGGTATGTTTTTCCACTTATGAAAGTCTTTTTGGGTTTCTTGCAGTAGTGTCTTGTAGTTTTCTTTGTATAGGTCTTTTACGTCTCTGGTTGGATTTATTCCTAAGTATTTTATCTTGTCGGGGGCTACTGTAAATGGTTTTGATTTGGTGATTTCTTCTCTGATGTTCTTTTTGTTGATGTAGAGGAATTCAATTGATTTTTGTATGTTTACCTTGTATCCCAATACTCTGCTTGACTCTTCTATCAGTTTCAGTAGTTTTCTTGAGTATTTTTTTAGGTTTCTCTGTGTATAAGATCATGTCATCTGCAAATAGTGTTACTTTTACTTCTTCTTTTCCAATCTGGATGCCCTTCATTTTCTTTTTGTAGCCTAATTGCTCTGGCTAGGACTTCCAGCCCAATGTTGAATAAGATTGGTGATAAGGCGCATCCTTGTCTGGTTTCTCTTCTCTAGGGAATTATCCTCAGGCTCACTCCATTTAGGATGATGGTGGCTGTTGACTTTGTATAAATGCCCTTTATTATGTTGAGGAATTTTCCTTTTATTCCTATTTTGCTGAAAGTTTTTATCCTGAATGGGTGTTGAACTTTGTCAAAAGCCTTTTATGCATCAATTGATAAAATCATGTGATTCTTGTCTTTTTTTTTTATTTATGTGGTGGATTACATTAATTGTTTTTCTAATGTTGAACCATCCCTGCATACCTGGTATGAATCCCACTTGGTCATGGTGAATTATTTTTTTGACATGTTGTTGAATTCTATTGGCTAGAATTTTTTGAGAATTGTTGCGTATCAGTTCAGGAGGGATATAGGTCTGTGATTTTCTTTTTTGTGGTGTCTTCAGCTTGTTTTGGTATCAGGGATATGCTGGCTTCATAGATTGAGTTTGGGAGTATTTTGTCCTCTTCTATGGTCTGAAATACCTTTAGTAGTAGTGGAGTTACCTCTTCTCTGAAAGTCTGGTAGAACCGCGCAGTGAAGCTGTCAGAGTCAGGACTTTTTTTGTTGGGAGTTTTTTGATTATCTTTTCAATCTCTTCCTTTGTTACCTGTCAATTTAGCTGTTCTACCTGTGTTTGTGTTAGTTTAGGTAGACAGTGTGTTTCTAGGAATTCATCCATTTCTTCCAGGTTTTCCAATTTGTTAGAGTACAATTTTTCATAGTAATCTGATATGATTCTTTTAATTTCATCTGGGTCTGTTGTAATATCACCCATCTCATTTCTCATTTGGGTTATTTGTTTCCTGTTTTTCTTTTGTCAGTCTAGCCAATGGTTTACCAATTTTGTTAATTTTTTCAAATAACCAGCTTTTTGTTTGTTAATTCTTTCAATTGTTTTCTATTCTCTAATTCATTTAATGCTGCTCTAATTTTTATTATTTGTTTTCTTCTGGTTCCTGAGGGTTTCTTTTTTTACTCTCTTTCTTTGTGTCCAAGTTGTAGGGACAGTTCTTTGATTTTGGCCCTTTCTTCTTTTTGTATGTTTGCAGTTACTGACATCAATTGACCCCTGAGCACTGTTTTTGCTGTATCCCAAAGGTTCTGATAGGAAGTGTTTTCATTCTCATTGGATTCTATGAGTTTGTTTATTCCCTCCTAATGTCTTCTATAATCCAGTCTTTTTGGAGCAGGGTATTGTTGTTGCATTTCCAAGTATTTGATTTCTTTTCCCTGCTTTTTCTGTTTTTGTCTTCTACTTTTATGGCCTTATGGTCTGAGAAGATGCTTTGTAATATTTCGATGTTTTGGATTCTGCTAAGGCTTGCTTTATGACCTAATATGTGCTCTGTTCTAGAGAATGTTTCATGTGCACTAAAAAAGAAAGTATACTTTGCAGCTGTTGGGTGGAGTTTTCTGTATGTCTATGAGGTCAAGTTCGTTGATTGTGGCATTTAGATCTTCTGTGTCTTTACTGAGCTTCTTACTGGATGTCCTATCCTTCACCATATGTGGTGTGTTGAAGTCTCCTACTATAATTGCAGAGCTGTCTATCTCACTTTTCAATGCTGCTAGAGTTTGTTTTATGTATCTTGCAGCCCTGTCATTGCGTGCATATGTATTTAATATGGTTATATCTTCCTAGTAAATTGTCCCTTTAATCATTAGATAGTGTCTTTCCTTATCCTTTGTGGTGGATTTAACTTTAAAGTCTATTTTGTCAGAAATTAATATTGCCACTCCTGCTTGTTTTTGGTTGTTGTTTGCTGGATGTATTTTTTCCATCCTTTGAGTTTTAGTTTGTGTCTCTAAGTCTAAGATGTGTCTCTTGTAGACAGCATATAGCTGAATTATGTTTTTTTAATCGAATCTGTGACTCTCTGTCTCTTTATTGGTGCATTTAGTCCATTTACATTCAGTGTAATTATAGATAGGTATGAATTTAGTGTTGTCATTTTGATGCATTTTTCTGTATTGTTGACAGTTTCATTTTCCACTTACTTTTTTGTGCTGAGAACTTTTTCTTTGTAAATTGTGTGTTTGTCTTCTTCGTTGTAGATGAATTTGTTTTTGCTGAGTCTTTATGTTTATCTTGGTTTTTATTTTGAAGTTTGGGATTGTTAGTCTTATTTGTGGTTACCTTAAAAAAATTTTTTTAAATATTTACCCCTGTTTTTCTAAGTATGAACCTACTTTTTATCCCCCTATATTGCTTTGATTTCCTCTCCATGTGGAAGGTTTATGCCTGCTGTATTTCATCCCTCTTTACTGATTTTTATCATCTTTTACATAATGATGTCAGTTATTCCATGTTTTGAGCATTTTTAAGATCTTATTTCATTTTTCTGATTTCCCTATCTTAGTTGATATCAGGATGCTCTGTTCTGTGGCCTTGTGTTGTGTTGATATCTGACATTATTGACTTTCTATCCAGAGAATTCCCTTCAGTATTTCTTGTAGTTTTGGTTTGGTTTTTGCAAATTCTCTAAGCTTGTGTTTATTTCTAAATGACTTAATTTCCCCTTCATATTTGAGAGAGAGGTTTGTTGGATATATGATTCTTGGCTAGCAATTTTTCTCCTTCAGTGCTGTATGTATGTCATCCCATTGCCTTCTTGCCTGCATGTTTTCTGCCAAGTAGTCGGAACTTATTCGTATTCATTCTGCTTTGTAGGTAACTTTTCATTTATCCCTGGCTGCTCTTAAAATTTTCTCTTTATCTTTGGTTTTGCAATTTTGATGATAATATGTCTTGATGATTTTCTTTTGGGATCTGCCTTTTATGTGGTTCGATGAGCATCTTGGATAGATATCCTATCATTTTCTGCCATGTCAGGGAAGTTTTCTGCCAACAAATCTTCAATAATTTTCTCTGTATTTTCTGTTATCCCTTCTTCTTCTGGAATTCTAATCACACACAAGTTGTTCTTGATAGAGTCCTACTTGATTCTTAGTGTTTCTTCATTTTTGTAAATTCTTTTATCTGATTTTTCTTCAACTACATTGGTGCCAAGTGCCTTATCCGCCATCTCCACAATTGTGCATTTCAATTCCTCAATTCTGCTTCTCTGACTTCCTATTGATTTGTCTAATTCTGTCATTTTATTGTTAATCTTTTGGGTTTCTGAATGCTGTCTCTCTATGGATTCTTATGGATTCTTGCAGCCTATTAAATTTTTCATTTTGTTCTTGAATAATCTTTTTAATATCTTCAACTGCTTTATCTGTGTGTTCCTTGGCTTTTTTTGTACATTGCCTGATTTCATTCCTGATGTTGTCCCTGAGGTCTTGAAGTGTTCTGTGTGCTTATCTTCTGTATTCTACATCTGGCAATTCCAGGATACAACTTCCTCTGGGAGAGACCTTGATTCTCTATTTGGGGAATTTGTAGAAGCAATCATGGTCTGCTTCTTTATGTGATTTGATATCGACTGCTGTCTCTGAGCCATCTATAAGTTATTGTAATAATTTATTTTATGTTTGCTCACAGTGTCCTTTTTGTTTTGTTTTGATATACTCAGATAGGCTACTAGAGTATGCTAACTTGGTCTTTGGAGCCCTTGAAGCACGAATATCTTGTTACCAGATGGTTAGAACTGTTACCGGGTATATAAGCCTATGAGTCCATTCACTGTTCTTTAATAGAATCAGCTCAGGTGTCCTGACAGTCAGCCACCTACTGTGTGGTTTAAGCTCTCACCTACTATCTTAGAGGAGTAGTGGTGATGGTTGCATACACTGGTTTCTGGTAGCGGCAGGGGGTAGCACCCTGAGGAGGGTAGGGTGCTGGCAGCTTTCCCCCAAGTGTCAGTGAGGAGGTAGCGTCTCTGTTCTCTAGAGTGCTCTGTTGGGTTGGCTCTGCAGCTGTGCCTTAGGCACCCAATGCTTATATCCTTAAAGACTGGTAGGCACCATTATCCTCAGACCCCTTTTGCGTGGTGCTAGGTGGTATGGATTAAGCCTCAGCCCTCTGGTCTGTACTGTGGGTAGGTGAAGGCTCTGTTTAATAAGTAGAGCAGTATCAGACCTCCAAATCCTGCCTCTCCATCACGCAGCTGAAAGAATTACAGTCAGACCTCTAACATATTTGCCTTTGCATAATAGCCACCTGGTAGGGAACATAATTTTGAGGTTAATGAATAGCTTGAACATGATGAATGCATTCTAACAAATATATCTCATCAGTTAAAACTGTATATTGAGGTGTTTATGACATTTTACTTCTTTTGTTGTAGGTTACCCTTGAGTCATCAGATTATAAACCACCTGATAAATCCACTAGAATCCTTCCTACCTACTTAAGGTGGCCTAGTGAATCCAGGGTTTCTGATAAATACACTCATTATAATAAAATGAGTTCAGTGTAAAATCATGTGTTTCCTTCCCTGACTTTTGTTATGAGAATCCATTTCAAAATAATTTTTCATATTTATGATCAAATTAATGAGCAAAATATTGTAAAACTTTTAATATCTATGCTCTCCTTCTAAGTAAGAATTTTTCATCCCATGGATAATGGCAGGCCTGATACATGTTATACACTTAAAGACAGTCTAGGAGTGGTAAATACACTCATAAGAAGAATTTTAAAGGTAACTACTTCAGGTGAGGTAATCAGTGAGTTCTAAATAATACATGACCAATCTCATGAGGTAGAGGAAGAGGGATGCTTCTGTTGGCAAAGGAGGTTGGGTGGAACTTTTAGATTCAGGTACGCAGAGTCGTTGAAACTCACAGAGACAGTGTCATCTCAATTCAAAATTCTTCCATCCATTTGTTGATTCATTTAACAAACATTTTACTGACTGAGTGATCTACATGAAGCCATTTGGCAGGCAATTCTGAGCAAAATGTTCTCTTTCTCACAAAATGCTGGTAATGTATCAAAAGAAAAGGTCAAGAGAAAAGATGTTCCAGTACGATGTAAAAATTGCTATCATATTGATAATCGTACCACTAGGCTTGTCCTTCTACTAGGCTTGTGTCATCCTAAATAACCACTTGTGAAAAAAAATTAGACAGTGAAAAACTTATGAATAGCAGCTGAAGATTGTCCCATATAATGCTGGAAGATTGCAAGCACCTCAGGTTGGAAGGCACTCAGAGTATGACTGGGGAAAAGCTGCCTCCTCAAGGTACACTCGACCTTAATGACGTAGATGGAGTTAAGCTTTCAGGACCTTCATTTGCTGATATGGCATGACTCAGAATTGGAAGAACCAGCTGCAAACATCCGCTAATAATCAGTATGGAATTTATGAAGTACGAATCTAGGGAAATTGAAAGTCAACAAAAATTATATGAAATGTATAAAGATCAATATCCTAGGCATTAGATAGCTGAAAAGGACTAGTAGTTGCCGTTTGGGTTAAGGCAATCGTATGGTCTACTATGCTAGGAATGACAAATTGAAGAGGAACAGCATCACATTCATCTTCAAAAAGAACATTTCACGATCTATCCTGAAGTACAATGCTGTCAGTAATAGAAAAATATGGAGATGCCTACAAGGAAAACCAGCTAATACGACTATTATTCGAAATTAAGAATCAACCACTAAGGCCAAAGATAAGGAAATTGAAGATTTTTACCGATTTCCAAAACTAAAATTGATCAAACATACTGGTAATTACTGGTGATTGAAATGCCAAAGTTGGAAACAAAGAAGAAGGATTGATCAATAGTTGGAATATGTGGCTTTGGTGATAGAAATGACACCAGAGATCCTGTGATAGAGTTTTGCAAGACCAACAACTTCTTCACAGCAATTATCTTTTTTTAATAACATAAATTGCAACTATACACATGGATCTCACCAGACAGATTGCACAGGAATCAAATTGACTCCATCTGTAGAAAGAGGCAATGGAAAAGCTCAATATCATCAGTCAGAACAAGGCCAGGGGCCGACTTCAGAACAGATCATCAACTGCTCATACATAAGTTCACGTTGAAGCTGAAGAAAATTAGATCAAATCCACAAGAGCCAAAATACCACATTGAGTATCTCATCTGAATTTAGACATCATTCCAAGAATAGATTTGATGCACTGAACACTAATGACTGAAGACCAGACAAGTTGTGGAATGACATTAAGGACATCAGACACGAAGAATGCAAAAGGTCATTAAAAAGGGAAGACCACTTCAACAAAGCTGGTATTAATCCAAAAAACACAAAATAATAAATGTTGGAGAGGCTGCGGAGAGATTGGAACTCTTATACACTGCTGGTGGGAATGTAAAATGGTACAACCACTTTGGAAATCCATCTGGCATTCTCTTAAACAGTGAGAAATAGAACTACCATACAACCCAGAAATCCCACTCCTCCGAATATACCCTAGAGAAATAAGAGCCTTCACAGGAACAGATGTATGCACACCCATGTTTATTGCAGCTCTGTTTACAATAACAAAAACCTGGAAGCAACCAAGGTGTCCATCAACGGATGAATGGTTAAATAAATTGTGGTATATTCACACAATGGAATAATATGCATCGATAAAGAACAGTGAAGAATCTGTGAAACATTTCACAACATGGAGGAAGCTGGAAGGCATTATGCTGAGTGAAATTAGAGGCAAAAGGACAAATATTATATAAGACCAGTATTATTAGATCTTGAGAAATAGTATAAACTGAGAAGAACACATACTTTTGTGGTTACGAGAGGCGGGAGGGAGGGAGGGTGGGAGAGGGTTTTTTACTGATTAATTAGTAGATAAGAACTACTTTAGGTGAAGGGAAGGACAATACTCAATACATGGAAGGTCAGCTCAACTGGACTGGACCAAAACCAAAGAAGTTTCCAGGATAAACTGAATGCTTCAAAGGTCAGCAGAGCAAGAGCAGGGGTTTGGGGACCATGGTTTAAGGGGACTTCTAAGTCAATTGGCAAAATAATTCTATTATGAAAACATTCTGCATCCCATGTTGAAATGTGGCATCTGGGGTCTTAAATGCTAACAAGTGGCCATCTAAGATGCATCAATTGGTCTCAACCCACCTGGATCAAAGGAGAATGAAGAACACCAAGATCACACGATGACTAAGAGCCCAAGAGACAGAAAGGGCCACATGAACCAGAGACCTACATCATCCTGAGACCAGAAGAACTAGTTGGTGCCCGGCCACAACCGATGACTGCCCTGACAGGGAGCACAACAGAGAACCTCTGAGGGAGCAGGAGATCAGTGGGATGCAGACCCCAAATTCTCACAAAAAGACCATACCTAATGGTCTGACTGAGACTAGAGGAACCCGAACGGTCATGGTCCCCAAACCTTCTCTTGCCCCAGGACAGGAACCATTCCCGAAGACAACTTATCAGACATGAAAGGGACTGGACAATGGGTAGGAGAGAGATGCTGATGAAGAGTGAGCTATTTATATCAGGTGGACACTTGAGACTGTGTTGGCATCTCCTGTCTGGAGGGGAGATGGGAGGATAGAGAGAGTTGGAAGCTGGCAAAATTGTCATGAAAGGAGAGACTGGAAGGGCTGACTCATTAGGGGGAGAGCAAGTGGGAGTACGGCATAAGGTGTATATAAACTTATATGTGACAGTCTGACTTGATTTTTAAACGTTCATTTGAAGCTCAATAAAAGTTCGTAAAAAAAAAGGAAAGATCAAAATGGATGTCAGAAGAGACTCTGAAACTTGCTCTTGAATTTTGAGTAGCTAAAGCGAATGGAAGGAATGATGAAGTAAAATAGTTGAGAAGATTTCAAAGGGTGGCTTGAGAAGACATAGTAAAGTATTATAGGGAAATGTACAAAGACATGGTATTAGAAACCAAATGGAAAGAACACACTCAGTATTTCTCAAGCTGAAAGAACTGAAGAATAAATTCAAGCCTTGAGTTGCAATATTGAAGGATTCTGCTGGGAAAATACTGAACAATGGAGGAAGCATCAAAAGAAGATGGAAGGAATACACAGAGCCACTGTATCAAAAAGAATTGGTCAATGGTCAACCATTTTAGGAGGCAGGATATGGCCAAGAACCAATGGTAGTGAAGGAAGAAGTCCAAGCTGCACTGAAGGCATTAAGAAAAAAAGGGTCCAGGAATTAAGAGCTACCAATTGAGTTGTTTCAACAAATGGATGCAGTATTAGAGGTGTTCACCTGTCTATACCAAGAAATTTGGAAGACAGCTACCTGGCCAAACAAAAGTGCCCATTCCAATGAACGGTGATCCCACAGAAAGTGGAAATTATCAAACAATATCATTAATATCACACACAAGTAAAATTTTGCTGAAGATTATTCAAAAGCAGTTGCGACAGTACATTATGGGAACTGCCAGAAATTCAAACTGGACTAAGAAGAGGACATAAAACAAGGGTTATCGTTGCTGTGTAGATCATAACAAATTATGGATAACACTATAAAGAATGGGAATTCCAGAACACTTAATTGTGCTTATAAGGAAACTGTACGTGGACCAAGAGGCAGTTGTTTAAACAGAACAAGGGGATTCAGCAACGTTTAAAGTCAGAAAAGGTGTATATCAGGGTCATATCCTTTCACCATATTTATTAAATCTGTATGCTGAGCAAATAATCCAAGAAGATGGAGTATATTAAGAAGAATGTGACATCTGGATTGGAGGAAGAATCATTAACAACCTGTGATATGCAGAAGACGTGACCCTACTTGCTGAAAGCCAAGAGGACTTCAAGCACTTACTGATGAATATCAAAGACTAGAGCCTTCAGTATGGATTACACCTCAAAATAAAAAACTACAACAATAACAAAAACCCAAATCCAAAAATCTTCACAACTGGACCAATTAGCAGTATCATGATAAATGGAGAAAAGATTGAAGTTGTCAAGGATTTCATTTTACTTGGATTCACAATCAACGCCCACAGAAGCAGCAGTCAAGAAATCAAAGGATGCATTGTACTGGGAAAATCTGCTGCAAAAGACCTCTTTAAAGTGTTCAAAAGCAAAGATGTTACTTTAAGGGCCAAGATGTGTCTGACCCAAGCCATAGTATTTTAAATCACCTCATATGCAGGCGAAAGCAGGACACTGAATAAGGAAGATCAAAGAAGAATTGATGATTTTGAATTATGGTGTTGGCAAAGAATACCATGGACTGACAGAAGAATGAACAAATCCTTCTTGGAAGAAGTTCAGCCAGAATGCCCCTTAGAAGCAAGCATGGTGACACATTATCTCATGTACTTTGGACATGTTATCAGGTGGGACCAGTACCTTGAGAAGGACATCATGCTTGGAAAAGTAGAGGGTCAGAGAAAAAGAAGATTCTCAACTAGATGGATTGACACAGCAGCTGCAAAAAAGGGCTCAAACATAGCGGTGATTTTGTGAATGGGGAAAGACAGGCTGTGTTTCTTTCTGTTGTACGTGATGTCGCTGAGTCGCAACCAACTGATGGTAACTAACAAGAACACAAATATTTGTTCTCAAGTACTTGGTTGGGCAACAATCTAGCTAACGGAATCTTAATATACTGCGTAATAGAGTCCAGAAAATGTTTCCTGTTTGAGATAAAACCTCTGATCAGAAGAACGATTCATAAAGATTCAGGGTAGTGAAGCATCAGAATCTTGTTGACGTGTTATGTAGTGTTTAAATCATTTCTAGTTATCTATTGGAGTAATGTCCCCTCAGATTTGTATTTAAAGCAATTTACAATTTTTAGCTTATTATTATTATATGTAATTGGTAGATCCTCAACACCAGACTCCATAAGAGATTACTTTTTCTTCCTTCCTTTTATTTTAATTAACTCCCTTGAGTCTCTTATGAACAAACTGATAAAACTGTAGCAAGTGTGCAATTTTGTGCACAATTGCAAACATAGTCATTCTTTGTTATGAAAAGTGGGTTCCTTTAATCTGAGAGCGTTCCTAAAATATCCTTCTCTTAGAAAAGCATATTTTCATTTAAGTTTAAGTAATTAAGGGAAAAAAGTAGAGAAAAATTCTATCTGGCAATTAGAAAGCATATTCTAATTGAGTTATCGATAGTATCCTGGTCCTGTGATTTTTGTAGAGTATGTGAAATTGGGAAATATTAACAGATGGGTATACTTTCCCAATTGCCCCTTTGATTTAAATCCTTCTCAAGAAAAAACACTGGAATTAAAGTTCTTATTCAAATAATTGCATGTTTTCTAATATTACAAAAGCAATAATATTCATCATTTATTGTTTGACTTTTGTTTATACCATATGCCCTTAGGGGAAAAAGAGTATCAACACTCCCTGCATATGGCAAGTCACTTGTAATTTGGAATAAATATCTAGATAATAAAATTAGACAACTCTACAAATACAATGGTAATTACCATTGACATCTCAGGCATCACATATTTTCTATATGTAGATGCAGTACTCAAACCTGCCTGAATATACAGGGATACATATAAACTGTAGCATGATAGATTTTTTAAAAATAATTTTTATTGTGCTTTAAGTGAAAGTTTACAAATCAAGTCAGTCACATATAAGCTTACATACACCTTACTACATATTCCCATTTACTCTCACCCTAATGAGCCAGCCCACTCCCTCCTTCCAGTCTCTCCTTTCGTGACCGTTTTACCAGTTTCTAAACCTCTCTACTCTCCCATCTCCCCTCCAGACAGGAGATGCCAACACAGTCCCAAGTGGCCACCTGATACAAGTAGCTCACTCTTCATCAGAATCTCTCTCCAACCCATTGTCCAGTCCCTTCCATGTCTGATGAGTTGTCTTCGGAAATGGTTCCTGCCCTGGGGCAAGAGAAGGTTTGAGGACCATGACCGCCGGGATTCTTCTAATCTCAGTCAGACCATTAAGTCTGGTCTTTTTATGAGAATTTGGGGTCTGTATCCCACTGATCTCCTGCTCCCTCAGGGGTTCTCTATTGTGCTCCCTGTCAGGGCAGTCATCGATTGTGGCCAGGCACCATCTAGTTCTTCTGGTCTCAGGATGATGTAAGTCTCTAGTTCATGTAGCCCTTTCTGTCTCTTGGGCTCATGGTTACTGTGTGACCTTGGTGTTCTTCATTCTCCTTTGATCCAGGTGGGTTGAGACCAGTTGATGCATCTTAGATGGCCACTTGTTAGCATTTAAGACCCCAGACGCCACACTTCAAAGTGGGATGCAGAATGTTTTCATAATAGAATTTATTTTGCCAATGGATTTAGAAGTCCCCTTAAGCCATAGTCCCCAAATCCCCGCCCTTGCCCTGCTGACCTTTGAAGCATTCAGTTTTTCCTGGAAACTTCTTTGCTTTTGGTCCAGTCCAGTTGAGCTGAACTTCCCTGTATTGAGTATTGTCCTTCCCTTCACCTAAAGTAGTTCTTATCTACTAATTAATCAGTAAAAAACCCTCTCCCACCCTCCCTCCCTCCGCCCTCTCGTAACCACAAAAGTATGTGTTCTTCTCGGTTTATACTATTTCTCAAGATCTTATAATAGTGGTCTTATACAATATTTGTCCTTTTCCACCTAAGTTCACTCAGCATAATGCCTTCCAGTTTCCTCCATGTTATGAAATGTTTCACAGATTCTTCACTGTTCTTTATCTATGCATAGTATTGCATTGTGTGAATATACCATAATTTATTTAACCTTTCATCCATTGATGGACACTTTGGTTGCTTCCAGCTTTTTGCTATCGTAAACAGTGCTTCAATAAACGTGGGTGTGCATATATCTGTTCATGTAAACGCTCTTATTTCTCTAGGGTATATTCGGAGGAGTGGGATTTCTGGGTTGTATGGTAGTTTTATTTCTAACTGTTTAAGAGAATGCCAGATGGATTTCCAAAGTGGTTGTACCATTTTACATTCCCACCAGCAATGTATAAGAGTTCCAATCTCTCCGCAGCCTCTCCAACATTTATTATTTTGTGTTTTTTGGATTAATGCCAGCCTTGTTGGAGTGAGATGGAATCTCTTCATAGTTTTAATTTGCATTTCTCTAATGGCTAATGATCAAGAGCATTTTCTCATGTATCTGTTAGCTGCCTAAATACCTTCTTTAGTGAAGTGCATGTTCATCTCCTTTGCCCACTTTCTGATTGGGTTGTTTGTCTTTTTGTGGTTGAACTTTAACAGAATCATATAGATTTTAGAGATCAGGCGCTGGTCTGAGAAGTCATAGCTGAAAATTTTTTCCCAATCTCTAGGTGGTCTTTTTCCTCTTTTGGTGAAGTCTTTAGATGAGCATAGGTGTTTGATTTTTAGGAGCTCCCAGTTATCTGGTTTCTCTTCGTCATTTTTGGTAATGTTTTGTATTCTGTTTATGCCTTGTATCAGGGCTCCTAAGGTTGTCCCTATTTTTTTTTTTCCATGATCTTTATCGTTTTAGACTTCATGTTTAGTTCTTTGATCCATTTGGAGTTAGTTTTTGTGCATGGTGTGAGGTATGGGTCCTGTTTCATTTTTTTGCAAATGGATATCCAGTTATGCCAGCACCGTTTGTTAAAAAGACTATCTTTTCCCCAATTAACTGACACTGGGCCTTTGTCAAATATCAGCTGCTCATGTGTGGATGGATTTATATCTGGGTTCTCAATTCTGTTCCATTGGTCTAAGTGTCTGTTGTTGTACCAGTACCAGGCTGTTTTGACTACTGCGGCTGTATAATATGTTCTAAAATCAGGTAGACGAGGCCTCCCACTTTCTTCTTCTTTTTCAGTCATGCTTTACTTATCTGGGGCTTCTTTCCCTTCCATATGAAGTTGGTGATTTGTTTCTCCATCACATTAAGAAATGTCATTGGAATTTGGATCGGACGTGCATTGTATGTATAGATGGCTTTTGGTAGAATAGACATTTTTACTATGTTAAGTCTTCCTATCCCTGAGCAAGGTATGTTTTTCCACTTATGTAGGTCCCTTTTAGTTTCTTGCAGTAGTACCTTGTAGTTTTCTTTGTATAGGTCTTTTACATCTTTGATAAGATTTATTCCTAAGTATTTTATCTCTTGGGTGCTACTGTAAATGGCATTGATTTGGTGATTTTCTCTTTGATGTACTTTTTTTGGTGTAGAGAAATCCAACTGATTTTTGTATGTTTATCTTGTATCCTGATACTCTGCTGAATGCTTCTATTAGTTTCAGTAGTTTTCTGGAGGATTCCTTAGGGTTTTCTGTGTATAAGGTCATGTCATCTGCAAATAGAGATAATTTTACTTCTTCCTTGCCAATCCGGATGCCCTTTATTTCTTTGTCTAGCCTAATTGCTCTCGCTAGAACCTCTAGCACAATGTTGAATAAGAGCGGTGATAAAGGACATCCTTGTCTGGTTCCCGTTCTCAAGGGAAATGCCTTCAGACTCTCTCCATTTAGAATGATGTTGGCTGTTGGCTTTGTATAGACGCCCTTTATTATGTTGAGGAATTTTCCTTCAATTCCTATTTTGCTGAGAGTTTTTATCATGAATGGGTGTTGGACTTTGTCAAATGCCTTTTCTGCATCAATTGATAAGATCATGTGGTTTTTGTCTTTTGTTTTATCGATATGGTGGATTACCTGGTATAAATCCCACTTGGTCGTGGTAGATTATTTTTTTGATATGTTGTTGAATTCTATTGGCTAGAATTTTGTTGAGGATTTTTGCATATATGTTCATGAGGGATATAGGTCGGTAATTTTCTTTTTTGTGTGATGTCTTTACTTGGTTTTGTTATTAGGGATATGGTGGCTTTATAGAATGAGTTAGGTAGTATTCCGTCATTTTCTATGCTTTGAAATACCTTTAGTAGTAGTGGTGTAAACTCTTCTCTGAATGTTTGGTAGAACTCTGCAGTGAAGCTGTCCGGGCCAGGGGTTTTTTTTTTGTTGGGAGTTTTTTGATTACCTTTTCAATCTCTTTTTTTGCTAAGGGTCTATTTAGTTGTTCTAATTCTGATTGTGTTAGTTTAGGTAGGTAGTGTTTTTCCAGGAATTCATCCATTTCTTCTCCGTTTGCAAATTTGTTAGAGTACAATTTTTCGTAATAATCTCATGTGATTCTTTTAATTTCAGTTGGGTCTGTTGTGATGTGGCCCATCTCGTTTGTTATTCGGGTTATTTGTTTCCTTTCCTGTATTTGTTTAGTCAGTCTGGCCAAAGGTTTATCAATTTTGTTAATTTTTTCAAAGAACCAGCTTTTGACTTTGTTGATTCTTTCAATTGTTTTTCTGTTCTCTAATTCATTTAGTTCAGCTCTAATTTTTATTATTTGTTTTCTTCTGGTGCCTGATGGATGCTTGTGTTGTTCGCTTTCTATTTGTTCAAGTTGTAGGGACAGTTCTCTGATTTTGGCTCTTTCTTCTTTATGTATGTGTGCATTTGTAGATATAAATTGACCTTTGAGCACTGCTTTCGCTGTGTCCCAGAGGTTTTGATAGGAAGTGTTTTCATTCTCGTTGCATTCTATGAATTTCTTTATTCCCTCCTTAATGTCTTCTATAACCCAGTCTTTTTTCAGCAGGGTATTGTTCAGTTTCCAAGTATTTCATTTCTTTTCCCTTATTTTTCTGTTATTGATTTCCACCTTTAGGGCCTTATGGTCTGAGAAGGTGCTTTGTAATATTTCTATGTTTTGGATTCTGCAAAGGTTTGTTTTATGACCTAATATGTGATCTATGCTAGAGAATGTTCTATGTGCACTAGAAAAAAAAGTATACTTTGCAGCTGTTGTGTGGAGTGTTCTGTATAAGTCTATGAGGTCAAGTTGGTTGATTGTAGCAATTAGGTGTTCCGTGTCTCTATCGAGCTTCTTACTGGAAGTCCTACCCTTCTCTGAAAGTGGGGTGTTGAAGTCTCCTACTATAATTGTGGAGGTGTCTATCTCACTTTTCAGTTCTGTTAAAGTTTGTTTTATGTATTTTGCAGCCCTGTCTTTGGGTCCATAAATATTTAATATGGTTATATCTTTCTGGTCAATTGTCCCTTTAATCATTATGTAGAGTCCTTCTTTATCCTTTGTGGTGGATTTAACTTTAAAGTCTATTTTGTCGGAAATTAATATTGCTACTCCTGCTCTTTTTTGCGTATTGTTTTCTTGATATATTCTTTTCCATCCTTTGAGTTTTTGTTTGTTTGTGTCTCTAAGTCGAAGGTGTGTCTCTTGTAGGCAGCATATAAACGGATTTTGTTTCTTTATCCAGTCTGAAACTCTCTGTCTCTTTATTGGTGCATTTAGTCAATTTACATTCAGTGTAATTATAGATAAGTATCATTTTGATGCCTTTGTGTGTGTTGACAATTTCATTTTTCCACTTGCTTTTTTTGTGCTGAGATGTTTTTCCTTGTAAATTGTGTGTTCCTCCTTTTCCTAGTAGTCGAATTTATGTTTGCTGAGTCGTTATGTTTTTCTTGGTTTTTATTTTGAGTTATGGAATTGTTAGGCCTCTTTGTGGTTACCTTAATATTTACCCCTATTTTTCTAAGTAAAAACCTAACATGTATTCTCCTGTATCGCCTTGTTTACCTCTCCATATGTCAGCTCTATGCCTCCTGTGTTTAGTACCTCTTTTTGAGTATTGCGATCTTTTACATAATGACTTCAATGATTCCCCGTTTTGAGCATTTTTTTCTTTTTAAAATTAATCTTAATTTGTTTTTGTGATTTCCCTATTTGAGTTGATATCAGGATATTCTGTTCTGTGACCTTGTGTTGTGCTGGTATCTGACATTATTGATTTTCTGACCAAACAATTTCCTTTAGTATTTCTTGTAGCTTTGGTTTGGTTTTTGCAAATTTTCTAAGCTTGTGTTTCTCTGTAAATGTTTTAATTTCACCTTCATATTTGAGAGAGAGTTTTGCTGGATATATGATCCTTGGCTGGCATTTTTCTCCTTCAGTGCTCTATATATGTCATCCCATTGCCTTCTTGACTGCATGGTTTCTGCTGAGTAGTCTGAACTTATTGATTCTCCTTTGTAGTAGACCTCTCTTTTATCCCTGGCTGCTTTTAAAATTTTCTCTTTATCTTTGGTTTTGGCAAGTATGATGATAATATGTCTTGGTGATTTTCTTTTTGGATCAATCTTCTATGGTGTTCGATGAGCATCTTGGATAGATATCCTTTCATGATGTCATCATGATATCTTTCATGATGTCAGGGAAGTTTTCTGCCAACAGATCTTCAACTATTTTCTCTGTATTTTCTGTTATTCCTCCCTGTTCTGGAACTCCAATCACACGCAAGTTATTCTTCCTGATAGAGTCCCACATGATTCTTAGGGTTTCTTCCTTTTTTTTTTTTGTTTGTTTTTTCAGATTTTTCTTCAACTATATTGGTGTCAATTGCCTTATCCACCAACTCCCCCACTCTGCATTCCAATTGCTTGATTCTGCTCCTCTGACTTCCTATTGAGTTGTCTAATTCTGTAATTTTACTGTTAATCTTTCG
The DNA here is from genome assembly GCF_030014295.1 of Loxodonta africana. Classification (NCBI taxonomy): domain Eukaryota; kingdom Metazoa; phylum Chordata; class Mammalia; order Proboscidea; family Elephantidae; genus Loxodonta; species Loxodonta africana. The sequence goes on from NC_087359.1 coordinate 83,146,260, forward strand.
GGTTTCTGAATGCTGTCTCTCTATGGATTCTTGCAGCTTATTAATTTTTCCACTATGTTCTTGAATAATCTTTTTTATTTCTTCAACTGCTTTATCAGTGTGTTCCTTGGCCTTTTGTGTAGATTGCCTTATTTCATTTATGAGGTCATCCCTGATGTCTTGAAGCATTCTGTATATTAGTTTTTTATATTCTGCATGTGGCAATTCCAGGATTGTATCTTCATTTGGGAAAGATTTTGATTCTTTAATTTGGGGAGTTGTAGAAGCAATCATGATCTGCTTCTTTATGTGGTTTGATATCGACTACTGTCTCCGAGCCATCTATAAGACATTGTAATGATTTATTTTATATTTGCTCACTGAGTCTTATCTTGTTTTTTTTTCTTTCAATATATGTAGATGGGTTACTAGATCGTGCTGTCTTGATTGTTGTAGCCTTTGAATCACTTATGTCCTATTACCAGGTGGTTTGGGCTGTTACCAGATCTATAAGCCTAAGAGTCTATTCACTATTCTTGAGTAGAATCTGATTTTGGGTCACCAAGTGTGTGGGGTAGACTGTCACCTATTAACTGAGAGGAGTAGTGGTGATAGTTGTGTGCACCAGATTCTAGTAGCAGCAGGGGGTCATACTCCGGGGGGGAAGGATACTGACAGGCTTCCCCCAAGTGCCAGTGAAGTAGGTGTGTCTCTCTTCCTAAAGCACTTTGGTGGGTGGGCTCTGCAGCTGTACCTTAGGCACCAAATGCATGTACCTCTACAGATTGGTTTAAAAAAAGTAGGTGTCATTATCTTCAGACCCATACGGCAGGAGGCTAGGTGGTTTGCGTGGAGCTTCAGCCCTCCGTTTCCCCTTGTAGGTCAGTGAGGGCTCTGTTTAATAGGTAGAGATATCAGACCTGGGAAACTTGTCTTTCCAGTAATCTGCTAAAACATTAACAGTCAGATCACTGTCAGAATTGCCTTTGCTTTATAATAGCCACTTTGTTCCCTGTAGGGATGAAAGCCCAAGACTGTGGATCTCAAATGCTTGGCTGGAGCTGGTTCTGTATTTTTGGTCCAATTTTGGGAAGTCAGGGAAGGATTTTTGGTCCCTGGGTTTTTTTGTAGCTGTTTCTCTCAGGCCAGGAGAATGGGTTAGGATAAGGAAAAAAAAAAAAAAACAACCACAGAGCACTTCACTCTCTGGCTCAGGAAATTCCAATGTTAATGGAGCCCCCTGGGAACGGGAGGGGAGGGATCAGATAGGTAGCAGAGAGTAGCAACCAGGAATATAGACAAAGGTACGTATCTTGCTTGGAGATGACTGTTTTATCTTAGATTCCCGAGGGACTGTAGCCTGTGTGCATTGGCTGGGTTGAGATTGCCCCCGAGGGTCAGGCCCGCATCCTGTGCCTGTGTTGTATCAGAAGCCGTGGTCAGTTCCTCTGCTCCCAGTCCAAAGCCCAGCGCCAAGTTCCCCGGCTGGGATGCCACACTACAGGTTCCAAAACCAGTCTCTGCCTTCCGGTGACTTCTCCTCCTGTCAGCCGTGTCGCTGCGCTGCCGGCGTGCACTGGCTGGGCTTACCCTGAGGTCACTTCTTGGGGCTAGGGCTGCGTCCCATGTTTCTGCTCTCTCAGGATACCTTGCTCCGCTCCCCTGCCCCCAGTCCAAAGCCCTGGGCCAAGGTTTTCTGACTGGGACACTGGCTTCAGGCTCCGAAAACAGTCGCTGATTTCCCGTGGTTGCTCCTTCTCTCCTTAGCCGTGTCAGTGTGCAGCCTGCTTGTGCTGGCTGAGTCTCTGTCACTCATGTCAACTCCTCAGATTTGTGTTCATTGGTCAGGGTTCGTAGATTGTAATGTATGTGATCAATACACTTGTTTTTCCGAGTCTTTTTTGCAAGAGGGATCCAAGTTGGCTTCTACCTAGTCAGCCATCTTGGCCCCGCCTCCCATGATAGATTTTTTTAACTACATGAAATTGTACTCCTTCAGGAATTTTGAAGAGCAAAAATAGCATCTATTTTGCAGATTCTTGAAACCAGCATGTAGATTTGTCATCTAGCCACATGATGTTAACAAATATTGTTGAACTGACTCTGTTCTCTTTCTGACTGAGTGTAGAGCAAAACTGAGAGTTGAAGAAATGAAAGTACTGGAACACATTCTTGATAAATAAACACTTGTGGTCATTCAGTTTATGATCTTTTTAGTGGTCAAGGAATAAAACAAAAATGGTTGCTATCCTTGACTTCAGATTTTGAGATTTACTGAAATCATTAGTTCGAATCTATCTGCCAATGTATCTGTCAATCTCCCAATCTATCATCTAGCTATCTATCTAATCTATTTTCCAAAGCCAAAAAAAAAAAAAAAACCCAAACCCTTTGCCATCTAGTTGATTATGACTCATAGCAACCCTATAGGACATAGTAGAACTGCCTAATAGCATTTCCAAGGAATGACTTGTGGATTCACCGTAGCTCTTAATCACTGTGCCACCAGGGCAATTTGAATCTATATACCTGCCTATCGTCTATCTATCTGTCTGTCTGTCAGCTGGTCTGTCTGTCGGTTGGTCGGTCTATCAATCATCTATCTATCTATCATCTATCTATTATCTATCAACTATCTATCTATCTGTCTGTCTATCTATCTATCTAATCACCTACATCTCTCTAACTATCATCTAACCTATTTTCCAAAGCCGAAAAAGCAACTCAAATATAAATATAAAATATTGGGGAAAAATACTTGAAAATAGGGACATGGTAGATTATTATTGCTATAAATTGCTATAAAACCATTGCCGTTGAGTTGGTTCCAACTCACGGCGACCCTATAGGACAAAGTAGAGCTGCCCCATAGGGTTTCCAAGGAGTGTCTGGTGGATTCAAACTGCTGACCTTTTTGGCTAAGAGCCATAGCTCTTAAACAGCATGCCACCAGTGTTTCCTATAGCACCTCAGATTGTCAATAGCTGTCATTCAAAACCAAAACAAAAATTTTATAAGAAAATACACATTTTTGCTACATTAACTAGAGTGAGAAAAAATGAAATTAGGGAAAACACATCCTTCTATGCAAGGGTCAAACATTTTTATTCAAGTGAGATGCATATATTAATAACCTAGTGGAATGATTTTTAAAATGAATAAGGTAATTGATTTAGAGATATAAAAATACCCTAATTTAAATACCCAATGGGACCTGTATATTAACTCTGAAATTAAATACATGAATGTTCGGATAGCACTTCAACATCTTCATTAAAATAAAGAGAAAATATCTCTTTTCCACCATAGATATACATACAAGACAGTAGTCTACTGAACATAAAGTATACGATTAACTATGTAGCAAACAATGGGCCTATTCATTTATAGAGAAATTTTTTACTTATGTATTTAAGAAAAGTGAAGTTGAGTGTCAGAAATAATATAATTAGGATCACAAGTGACTACTGACTCTCACTTCTATACTAGTCCTAGACTAACAAAAAGATTTAAAGAAACTCCTTATTCCTAGTAATTAATATCATCCTCATCATTAGACTAAGAAGACAAAATTATTTACTGTAGTCTGAACAAACAGGAAAAAAGTAATATTTAAGACCTTATAGATTGAATCTAAGACAAAGATAAATAAGAAAATAATTGATTGTGTTTGTTTTTCCTATAGCTACATTTCTTTCCCTACTTTATTTAGACTTTTGAAATTACTAACTGTATCTTGAAGATATTTCAAAATGATGAGTTCAAATGCAACAGATTATGAGAAGACTGGTGATTTGGAATCAGAAAAAATAATCATTGAAGAAAATAAGTCAAAGGAACAATGGAGCAATACTGCATCAAAGCTAAAAAATTAATGGGGTATACTGGAGAATTTTGATCATACTTATGGAAAATATATAACTCCTAATAATTCTATATGTTTGATAAATTTAAAAAGTCTTTTCATAAAGTAAAAGATGTTGAACATGCGTAGTAAATTGACACTGGCAAAGTTGGCAAAATTTTATAAAAACTTATTGCAATAATTTATTAAACATACACAGAAAACACATCTCAAATAATACTTATCCTCTCTCTATTTAGAACATTTAAGCAGAATTCAGATTATTTGGAAATGATTAGCCAATATTTAAGTCACTTTTCAAGTCCAAAGGAGAAAGAGAAGAAAGAACTTCGTATTGTAATAAGTAAAACTTTAATGTATACGGTACAGTGAATTAGAAGATGTTTAGGCTGACCTGTACTATAATTTTAGGGATCACCTGCCTTGTCAAACTGTGACAAATATTTACACTTGTTTACATTTCTGGTTATCAAGTTTTTTCTGATAGTAGCTTTAAAAAAGATCCTGTTATTTCTGCTTTTGTGTTTTTTTTCCCAAAGTCGATTTAATAGGATTCATAAGTGAAATGAAGAACCAGTCAAAGGAGATAGAGTTCATTCTCTTGGGACTGACAGATGACCCAGAGTTGCAAATTGTGATTTTTATATTTCTCTTTCTCAATTACATTTTGAGTGTGATGGGGAACTTAGCTATCATCCCCCTCACGCTGTTGGATCTTCGCCTCAAGACGCCAATGTATTTTTTTTCTCTGAAATTTCTCCCACTTGGAAATCTTATTGACAACAATATCTATTCCTAGATTTCTGACAAGCATTGTGACTAAAAACAAAATCATTTCCTGCAATGGTTGTGCATCTCAATTGTTCTTTTTCCTCTTAATATGTGTTACAGAGTTTCACCTTCTGCCTGTCATGTCTTATGACCCTTATGCAGACATCTGCAAACCGTTGCATTATCCCATCATTACGAGAAGCCAAGTGTGCTACCAACTGGTACTCAGTTCATGGACAGCTGGCTTTCTGATTACCTTTCCACCGTTGGTCATAGGGCTGAAACTAGAACTCTGTGCTTCCAAAGTAATGGATCATTTCATGTGTGACACTTCTATTTTACAGATGTCTTGCATAGGCACTCACTTCCTAGAATTAATTTCATTTGTTTTTATCAGCTATAATACTTGTGGTCACATTGCTGTTAGTGATTTTTTCCTATACATATATAATCAAGACCGTTCTAAAAATCCCTCCTACTCAGAAAAGAATGCTTTTTCCACTTGTTCTGCCCACATGATTGTAGTTTCCCTTACTTATGGTAGCTGTATCTTCATTTACATGAAGCCATCAGCAAAAGAAAGGGTGACTTTATCCAAAGGTATAGCTGTTATCTATGCTTCATTTGCTCCTTTATTAAATCTCTTCATTTATAGTCTAAGGAACCAGCAAGTGAAACAAGTTTTCAAGGATACATTCAAAAAGATTGTCACTGTTTTCAAAAAATGAGGAAAAATTTTTAAAATTTTGATGTAAACATTAAATGAAGATTATTGCTCCTATGTTCCTGTTTAATCTGTTCTTTCAATTAATTGACTTTCTTATAGCATTTTAAACAAATTCAGTGTGATTCACTCTTCCCTACTTCTCTTTATGATTAATATTTCCTGCAGTGTTATAGAATTCTCCCTTTTATATTTCACCACAAATTTATTATTATTATTACCTCCCAAGATATGGAACTCTTTTTCCCTTAAAAAAAAACTGAGAAAAAATCCAATTACAATTATTTATTAATATACCGTGTACAGAAGTCCTGATGGTGTAGATGTTAATTGCTATGGCTGCTAACCAAAAGGTTGGCAGTTCAAATCCACCAGGTCCTCTGTGGAAACCCTATGGGGCAATTCTATTCTATCCTATAGGGTCGCTAGGAGTCAGAATCAACTCACCGTCATCGGGTTTGGTTTTTCATTTTATACCCTGTACAAATGGTTGGATGAGTATAATTGATCAACATCCATTTAGTATAGTATGCTTATCCTAGGTTCTACACTAGTCAAAATTTTGGTCCTTAGTAGGATGAAAAAGCTTACTGTGGAGGAAACAAAGAAACCAACAAATATCATAGATAGTAATTTCTCTTATAATGGAGCAATATACAGAATTATGTGTTCATAGTAATGAATGCTTAATTATTTTACTGAATCAGGAATGCAGTTCGAAAAGAGGTGATTCTTGTGACACTTGCAATATACAGGAAAGAAAGTGTAAAGGAATGTTATAGACGTGTATAAGAACACGCACACTATTTGGGGGCACTAGGAAGTAGTTCAAATATTGCTAGCTAGTATCACTAACCCGAAAATGAGTAGCATAGTGTTCTGTGTCAACTAGCCAGGTTGTAACTCCAGATTTACATGTCAGCCTGGTTAAGTTTCCCAAACTCTCTATTGATAAGTTTCTCCATTCATGAGATATAAATAACAATTGTTCTTACTTGATAAGGTTATTTTCAGAATGAAATGAAGTATGTATAAAACAATTCAAGGTCAGCTCGTGGCCTACAATTGGCTCTCAATAAGTGTTAGCTGCCCTTTGGGGAGGAAAAATTGTATCAGTTAGGGTAGGTTGTAACAACACAAGAAAAAGAGGAAGGCTTTAAATCATAAAAAATTTTGTTATTTTTGTTGTTAAACCGTGCCGTCAAGTCAGTTCGACTCATAGCGACCCCTTGTACAAAGGACAGAAACATGGGTCCTGCGCCACCCTCACAATTGTTGCTATGTTTGAGCCCATTGTGGTAGGCACTGTGTCAATTCATCTTGTTGAGGATCCTCCTATTTTTTGTAGATCTTCTGCTTTAGCAATCATGATATCTCTCTCAAGGTATTTGTCTCTTATAATAACATGTCTAAAGTACTTGAAGTCTCGCCATCTTCATTTCTAAGGAGCACTCATTCTGTACTTTTTTGAAGACAGATTTTTTCACCCTCCTGGCAGTCCATGGTACAGTCAATAAAAAAAAAAAAAACTTTTTTTTCAGTACCCTTTGCCAATGCCATAATTCAAATGCAAAAATTTTTCTTCAGTAATTTTTATTCCTTGTCTTGCTTTTGCATGCATATGTGGCAATTAAAAATATCATGGCTTGGGTGGGGTCCACCTTAGTCCTACAAGTGAGGTCTTTGTTTTTAACACTTTAAAGAGGTCTTTTTTTTTTTTGCAACAGATTTGCCCAATGCAATGTGTTGTATGATTCTTTTTTCATTTGACCTTTTTCTTTTTTTGTATTGTAATTTAGATGAAGGCTTACAGAGCAGATTTGTTGCTCATTAAACAATTAATACACATATTGTTTTGTGACATTAGTTACCAACCCCATAACATATCAACTGTCTCCCTTCTCAACCTTGGGTTCCCTATTACCAGATTTCCTGTCCCCTCCTCCCATCTCATCTTTGCCCCTGGGTTTGTGTGACTATTTACTCTCATTTCGTTTTATGAGCCTGTCTGATCTTTGGCTGAAGGCTGAACCTCAGGAATGACTTCAGTACTGAATTTAAAGTGTGTCCAGGGGGCATACTCTGGGTGTTTCTCCAGGCTCTGTCAGACCAGTAAGTCTAGTCTTTTTTTGTGAGTTAGAATTTTGTTGTCCATTTTTCTCCAGCTCTGTCCAGGACCCTGTATTGTGATCCCTGTCAGAGCAGTAAGTGGTGGTAGCCAGGCAACACATAGTTGTGCTAGACTCAGTCTGGTGGAGGCTGTGGTAGTTGTGGTCCATTAGTCCTTTGGACTAATCTTTCCCTTGTGTCTTTGGTTTTCTTCATTTTCCCTTGCTCCAGATGGGGTGGGACCAGTGGAGTATCTTAGATGGCCACTCACAAGCTTTTAAAATGCCAGAAGCTACTCACCAAAGTAGGATGTAGAACATTTTCTTTATAAACTATGTTATGTAGATTGAGATAGATGTCCCCGGAGGCTGTGGTCGCCAGCCCACAGCCCAGTAATTCAGTCCCTCAGAGAGTTTGGATCTGTCTATGAAGCTTCCATGTCCTTGCCTTGGTCAAGTTGTGCTGCATTCCCCAGAATTGTGTATTGTCTTACTCTTCACCAAATTTACCACTTATCTATTGTCTAGTTGGCATTTTTCCTTCCCCAACCCTCCCCTTCCTAGGATTGTTTCTTGCTGTGTGTAAGCCTTTTTATGAGTTTTTATAATAGTGGTCTCATGCAGTATTTGTCCTTTTGTGATTAATTTTTTACACTCAGCGTAATGCCCTCCAGATTCATCCATGTTGTGAGATATTTCACAGATTCATCATTGTTCTTTGTTGTTGCATAGTATTCCATTGTGTGTATGTACTATAGTGGTTTATCCATTCAACTGTTGATGGCACTTAAGTTTTTTCCATCTTTTTGCTATTGTGAATAATGCTGCAATGAACATAGGTGTGCATATGTCTGTTCGTGGGATGGCTCTTATTTCTCTAGGATATATTCCTAGGAGTAGGATAGCTGTGTCATAAGGTATTTCTATTTCTAGCTTTTTAGGGAAGCTGCCGTACCGTTTTCCAAACTGGTTGCACCATTTTACTTTCCCACCAGCAGTGCATAAGAGGTCTAGTCTCTCTGCGGCCTCTCCAACATTTGTTATTTTCAGTTTTTTGGATTTGTGCCAGTAATGTCACGGTGAGACGGTATCTCATTGTAGTTTTGATTTGCGTTTCTCTAATGGTTAGTCATCTCGAGCATTTCCTCATATGTCTGTTAGCTGCCTGAATGTTTTCTTTAGTGAAGTGTCTATTCATATCCTTTGCCCATTTTTTTTAAATTGGATTATTTTTTTGTTGTAGAGGTGTTGGGTTTTCGTATAGATTTTAGAGATTAGACCTTTGTCAGATTTGCTATAGACAGTTTTTTTTCTCAGTCTGTAGGATGTCTTTTTACCCTTTTGGTGAAGTCTTCTGATGAGCATAAGTGTTTAATTTTTAGAAGATCCCAGTTATCTAGCTTATCTTCTGTTGTTTTTGTATTGTTAGTTATGGTTCGTATGCTATTTATGCCATGTATTTGGGCCTCTAGTGTTGACCCTGGTTTTTCTTCTATGATCTTTATAGTTTGGGGTTTTATATTCAGGTCTTTGATCCATTTGAATTAGTTTTTGTGTATGGTGTGACATTTGGGTCTTATTTCATTTTTTTACAGATGGACATCCAGTTTTGCCGGCACCATTTATTAAAAAGACTGTCTTTTCCCCGTTTAACGGGCTTTGGACCTTTGTCAAAGATATAGTGACCACGTGGGTGGACTTCCGTCTGGGCTCTCAGTTCTGTTCCACTGGTCAAAGTGTCTACCGTTGTACCAGTACCAGTTTTTTTGACTACCATAGCTGTATAGTAGGCTCTAAGGTCAAGTAGTAGGAGTCCTCCTACTTTGTTCTTTTACTTCAATAGTGCTTTACTTAGGCATTTTTGCATTGCCTTTTGCTTTGTCTTTTAGTCTTTATTCCTTTCCTTGCCTTGCCGTTTTGCCTTTTTTCTTTTTGCCTTCCCTTTTTTCTTTTTGCTGTTTTGCATTTTTACCTTGCTTTACCTTGCCTTACCTTGCCTTTTCCCTTGTCTTTTTGGATTTTTGCCTTTTTTCCATTTTAACTTTTGCCTTATCTCTTCCTTTTTGCATTTTGGCATTGCCTTTTTGGCTTTGTTCTTTTCCTTTCATTGCCTTTTGTCTTTTTACTTTTTTACCTTTTAGCCTTTTCGCTTGCCTTGCCTTGCTTTGCGTTTTTGCCTTTTTGTCTTCCCTTGTGTTTTTGCCTTTTTCCCTTTCCTTTTCGCCTTGTGTGTTGCCTTTTTGCCTTGACTTTTCCCTTTTAACTTTGCTTTTTTCATTGCCTTTTTGCCGTTATGACTTTCCTTTTTACCAGTTTGCCTTGCCTTTTCCCTTTTTGTCTTCCCTTTTTGCCTTTTTACCTTGCGTTTTACCTTTTAGCCTTGTCTTTTGACTTTTTGCCTCTTTTCCTTTTTTACGTTAGCCTTACCTTTTTGGCTATATATACTTTTGTCTTGCCTTTTTGCATTTTTCCCTTTTGCTTTTTTGCCTTTTTGCTTTGCCTTTTTGGTTTTTTGCCTTTTTACCTTGTCTTGCCTTTTTTCGCTTTTTGCCTTTTTCCCTTGTCTTTTTGGCTTTTTACCTTTTGCTTCTTTTTGGTCTTTTTGTCCTTTTGCCTTTCTTTTTTGCCTTTTTTCCTTGCCTTTTCCCCTTTTTGTCTTGCCTTTTTGCCTTACCTTTTCCCTTTTTGCCTTTCCTTTCAATTTTTTGGCCCCTGTTTTTGACTTTTTCTCTCTTTGCCTTTTTTCCTTTTTGCCTTATCTTTTTGCATTTTTGCCCTTTTGCCTTGCCTTTTTGCCTTACCTTTTTTCCATTTTGACTTGCCTTTTTGCCATTTTTCTTTTTGACTTCCCTTTTTCCTTTTTTGAATTTTTATCTTGCCTTGCCTTGCCTTTTTGCCTTCTTGCTTGCCTTTCCCTTGGCTTTTTGGATTTTTGCCTTTTTTCCGTTTTTACTTTTGCCTTATCTCTCTTCCTTTTTGCATTTTTGCATTGGCTTTTGCCTTTTTGGTTTGCCTTTTAGCCTTTATTCCTTTCCTTTCATTGTCTTTTTGCCTTTTTACTTTTTTGCCTTTTTCCTTCCCTTGCCTTGTTTTATGTTTTTGCCTTATTGTCTTTCCTTGTGTTTTTGCCTTGTTCCCTTTTTCCCTTTCCTTTTTGCCTTGACTTTTTCCCTTTTAACCTTGCCTTTTTCATTGCATTTTTGCCTTTATGACTTGCCTTTTTACCGATTTGCCTTCAATTTTTGCCTTTTTACTGTATTGCCTTGCCTTTTTGCCTTTTCCCTTTTGCCTTGCATTTTACCTTTTTGAATTGTCTTTTGACTTTTCCCCTATTTGCCTTTTGCCCTTTTGCCTTATCTTTTTGCCTTTTTGTCCTTTTGCCTTGCCTTTTTGCCTTGCCTTTTTCTCTTTTTGCCTTCCCTTTTTCTCTGTTTTTCCTTCCGTTTTAGCTTTTTGCCTTGTCTTTTTTACTTTTTCCCTCTTTGCCTTTTTTCCTTTTTGCCTTATCTTTTTGCCTTTTGCCTTGCCTTTATTCCTTTTTGCCTTGCCTGTTTTCTTTTTACTTTTTTGCCTTTTTACCTTGCCTTGCCTTACCTTTTTGCCCTGCCTTTTTCCCTTGTCTTTTTGGCTTTTGCTTTTTTCCTTTCCTTTTTTCCATTTTAACTTTTGCCTTACCTCTTTTCCTTTTTGCATTTTGTATTGCCTTTTTTCCTTTTTCCTTTTTCACATTTTTCCTTGCCTTGCTTTGCATTTTTGTCTTTTTGTCTTGTCTTGTGTTTTTGCCTTTTTGTCTTGACTTGCGTTTTGACTTTTTGCCTTCCTGCCTTTTTGCCTTTCCCTGTCTTTCCTTTTTGCCTTTTTGCAGTGCTTTGCTTTTTTGCCTTTTCCCCTTGACTTTTTAATTTTTCACCTTTTTGCCTTGCCTTTTTGCCTTCAAGCCTTGCCTTCATGCCTTGTGTTTTTGTCTTTTTGCCTTGCCATTTTGTCTTTTTGACTTTCCTTTTTGCCTTGCCTTTTTGTCTTGCCTTTTACCCTATTTGCATTTCCTTTTTGCCTTCATGCCTTGCCTTTTTGCCTTAATGCCTTGCCTTTTTGTCTGTTTGCTTTATTGTCTTCCTTTTTGCCTTCTCTTTTTGCATTTTTACCTTTTTGCCTTTTTATATTGCTTGCCTTGCTTTTTGCCATTTTTGCCTTGACTGGCCTTTTTTCCTTTTTTTTGCCGTGCCTTGCATATCCTTTTTCTTTGCCATGACTTTCCTTGCCTCTTTGCCTTGCCTAGTGATGCCTTTTTGCCTCTTGGCCATGCTTTTCTTCCTTTTTTCCTGGCCTTTTTACCGTTTTCCCTTTTTTTATTTTGTCTTGCATTTTTGCCTTCACTTTTGGCCTTTCTGCTTTTTTGCATTTTTGTATTGTCTTTTTGCTTTTTTGCCTTTTTACCTTGACATGTCTTGCACTTTTGCCTTATTGCATTGCAAGGAGCTCGGCAGATCTGCCCTTTGGAAATGAAATGTTTCCTCAGGAAAACTCCATTGCGGTAGCCCTCTTCTGGAAGTGGAACGAGCATGTAGAGTTAGCGTTAAGAGATGTTAAAGCACTTTTTAGCCCAGAAAAAATAAGTGCATGGTGAAATCCTAACAAGCTCAAGTGCCTTTCCACAGTTCAAAGTGTATAAATCTACACTCTTTAGCAAGTAAGTGAGCGAAGAGACAAAATCAGTCTGCATGTTACTCAGTGAAAGAAAGAACTCCCTGACTTCATCCATTCCTCTGAGAAAAGCAGGTATTATGAGAGACTGTTATTTTCTCTTTCCAGCAATGAGCTCAGAAGATCTGACCCTTGCAAAAGAAACTTCCCTCAAGAAAAATCCATTGCGGTAGTCCTGTTGTTGAAGCGGAAAAAGTATGTAGTGTTTTCATTAAGAGTTGTGAAAGCAAGTTGTTGACCAAGGAAAACAAAGTGCATGGTGAAATTCTAACAAACCCCGGTGCCTTTCCACAGTTCAAAGTGTGTAACTATACACTCTTTTCCAATTAAGAGAGCACAGAAGCAACATCAACCTCCATGAGTCTCAGTGAAAGAGAGAACACTCTGAATTCTTCCATTCCTCTGAGGAGAGCAGTTAGAATGAGAAAACCATCATTTGGTTTCACTTTCCTGCAATGAGCTTGGCAGATCTGCCCTTTGCAAATGGAAGGTTTCCTCAGGAACCTATATTGCGGTACCCCTCTTCTGGAAGTGGAACGAGTACGTAGAGTTAGCGTTAAGAGATTGTGAATGCATGTGGCTGCACAGGAAAGACAAAGTGCTTGGTGAAATCCTAACAAGCCCAAGTGCCTTTCTACAGTTTTTAATCTATACACTCTTTTCCAAGTAAGAGAGCACAGAGGCAACATCAGTCTGCATGTTTCTCAGTGAAAGAAAGAACTTCCTGACTTCATCCACTCCTCTGAGAAAAGCAGGTATTATGTGAGAGTGTCTATTCTTTTCTCTTTTCTGCAATGAGCGCAGTAAGTCTGACCATTGCAAACATAAGCTTTCCTCAGGAAAGTCAATGGCGGTAGCCCTGTTCTTGAAGCAGAAAAAGTATGCAGTGTTAGGGTTAAGAGATTTTGAAAGGAAGTATTTGCACAGGGAAAACAAAGTGCTTGGTGAAATCCTAACAAACCCAAGTGATTTTCCACAGTTCAAAGTGTGTAACTACACACTCTTTTCCAAGAGAGCACAGAGGCAACATCACCCTGCATGTTTCTCAGTGAAAGAGCTCTCTGACTTCATCCAGTCCTCTCACGAAAGCAGTCAGAATGAGAAAACCGTCATTCGGTTTCTGTTTCTTTCAATGGCAAAAGGTCAAAAAGTCGAGACATAAAGGCAAAAAGGCAAAGCAATAAGGTAAAAAGGATATAAGGTAAACAGGCAAAAAGGCAAGGCATGAAGGCAAAAAGGACAAAAGGCAAAGCAAGGAAAAGCAAAAAGGCAAGGCAAAAACGAAAAATGTGCAAAGGCAAGGCAAAAGGGAAAAAGGCAAGTCAATTAAAAAAGGCAAAAAGCCAAGGAAAAGAGGCAAAAAAACCAAGGGAAAAATGAAACGCAAGGCAAGAAAAAAGGGAAAAAGGTAAAAAGGCCTGGCAAGGGAAGGTAAAAAGGTAAAGGCAAAAAGGCAAGAGAAGGTTAGGCAAAAAGGTAAAAAGGCAAGGCAAGAAAAGCAAAAATGGCAAAAAGGCAAGGTAAAGCAAGGCAAAAAGGGATGGCAGGGCAAAAAGTCGAAAGGGCAAAAAGGCATGGCAAGGCAAGGCAAAAATGCAAAATTAAAGGCAAAAAGGCCTAAAGGCAAAGAGGAAACGCAAAAACGGAAAAATGCAAATAGGCAATAAGTCAAAGGCAAGTTAAGGCAAAAAGGGAAAAATGCAAGGCAAGGCAAAAAGGCAAAAACGGAAGGCAAGGCAAGGAAAAAGGCAGAAAGGTAAAAAGGCAAAAAGCAATGCAAGGAAAGGCAAAAAGCTAAAAGGCAAAGCAAAAAGGCAATGCAAAATTGCAGAAAGGAGAAAAGGCAAGAAAAAAGGGCAAAAAAACAAAAAAGAAAAACGCAAATCAAAAAGGTAAAAAGTAAAAAAGGCAATGCAAAATTGCAGAAAGGAGAAAAGGCAAGAAAAAAGGGCAAAAAAGCAAAAAAGAAAAACGCAAAGCAAAAAGGTAAAAAGTAAAAAAGGCAAGGCAAAAAGGAATAAAACCCAGCAAAAAAGGCAAAAAGACAAGGCAAAAGGGCAAAAAGGCAAAAAGGAAAAGAGGGAAAAAGTCAAAAAGAGAAGGCAAACAGCTAAAACAAAAGGGAAAAGGGAAGGCAAATAAGGAAAAAAGCAAGGTAAAAAGGCACCACAAAAGGCAAAAAGGGAAAAGGGAAAAAGAAGAGAAAAAGGCAAAAAATCAAGATAAAAAGTCAAAAGGCAAGTGAAGGCAGAAAGGCAAAAAAGTAAGGCAAGACAAAAAAGCAAAACCACAAAGCAAGGCAAGGAAAAAGGCAAAGAGATAAAAAAGTAAAAAGACAATGAAAGGAAAGGAATAAAGGCTACAAGGCAAAGCAAAAACAAAAAGGCAATGCAAAAATGCAAAAAGGAAAAGAGATAAGGCAAAAGGTTAAAGGAAAAAAGGTAAGGAAAGAAGGCAAAAATCCAAAGAGAAAAGGGAAAAAGGCAATGCACAAAGGCACAAAGACAAAAAAGGAAAGGTAAAAAGGAAAAAGGGAAGGGAAAAAGGCAAAAAGGCAAGGCAAAAGACAAAACGGCAAAAAGATAAGGCAGAAAGAAAAAAGTAAATAGGTGAAGAGGCAAAAAGTCAAAAGAAAAGAGGAAAAGACAAAAAGGCATGACAAAAAGGCAAAAAGGCAAGGCAATACAGTAAAAAGGCAAAAGGGGATGGCAAACTGGTAAAAAGGCAAAAAGACAAATACTAAAGGCCAAAAGGCAATGGAGAAGGCAAGGTAAAAAGGGAAAGAATCAAGACTAAAGGCAAAAAAGAAAAGAAAAAAGACAAGGGAAAAAAGCAAAAAGACAAGGAAAAAAGGCAAAAGGCTAGTCAAGACAAAAAGGCAAAAACACAAGACAGGACAAAAAGGCAAAAATACAAGGCAAAGCAAGGAAAAAGGCAAAAAGACAATGCAAAGAAAGGAATAAAGGCTAAAAGGCAAAGCAAAAAGGGAAAACTCAATGCAAAAATGCAAGATGGAAAAGACATAAGGGAAAAGCTAAAATGGAAAAAAGGCAAGGAAAAAGGCAAAAAGCAAAAAGACAAGGGAAAAAGGCAAAAAGACAAAAGGAAAAGCAAAGAAGCAGAAAGGAAAAAAGGCAAGTCAAAAAGAAAAAAGGCAAATAGGAATAAAGGCAGGAAAAAAAGGCAAAAAGGCAAGGAAAAAGGCAGAGGGAAAAGTCAAAAAGACAAGGCAAAAAGCTAAAACAGAGGGCAAAAAAGGGAAAAGGGAAGGCAAGCAGGCAAAAAGCAAGGCAAAAACGCAAGGCAAAAGGACAAAAAGGCAAAAAGATAAGGCAAATGGAAAAAAGGCAATGAGGCAAAAAGTTCAAAGTCAAGGCAAAAAGTTAAAACGCAAGGTAAAAAGGGAAAAGGCAAAAAGGCAAGGCAATAGGTTAAAAAGGCAAAAAGACAAGGAAAAAAGGCAAAAAGGCAAGGCAAAAAGATAAGGCAAATGGAAAAAAGGCTAAGAGGCAAAATGTCAAAATACAAGGCAAAAAGGTAAAATGCAAGGCAAAAAGAGAAAAGGCAAAAAGGAAAGACAATACAGTTAAAAGGCAAAAAGGGAAGGCAAACTGGTAAAAAGACAAAAAGGTAAGTCATAAAGGCAAAAAGGCAAGGTTACAAGGGAAAAAGTCAAGGCCAAAAGGCACAAAGGGAAAAAGGTAAAAATAGAAAGCAAAAAGTCAAGAAGTCAAAAGGCAAGTCAAGGCAAAAACACAAGCCAAGACAAAAAGACAAAAACGCAAAGCAAGGCAAGGAAAGGAAAAAGGCAAAAAGGTAAAAAGGCAAAAAGGCAATGAAAGGAAAGGAATAAAGGCTAAAAGGCAAAGCAAAAAGTCAAAAGGCAATGCAAAAAGGAAAAGAGATAATGCAAAAGTTAAAATGGACAAAAGACAAATATCTAAAAATACAAGGGATAAAGACAAGGCAAAAGAGGAAAAAAGGAAGGCAATATGGTAAAAAGGCAAATAGGGAAGGCAAACGGTTAAAAAAGCAAAAAGGCAAATCATAAAGGTAAAAAGGCTATGAAAAAGGCAAGGTAAAAAGGGAAAAAGTTAAGGCAAATAGGCAAGACAAAAAGCAAAAAGTCAAGGAAAAAGGCAAAAAGACAAGGAGAAAAGGCAAAACAGCAAAAAGGCAAAAGGCAAGTCAAGACAAAAAGCCAAAACCACAAGGCAAGACAAAAAGGCAAAAATGCAAAGCAAGGAAAGAATAAAGATTAAAAGACAAAGCAAAAAGGCAATGGAAAGTGTAAAAAGAAAAGAAATAAGGCAAAAGTTCAAATGGAAAAAGGCGAGGAAAGAAGGCAAAAAGCCAAAAAGACAAGGGAAAAAGGAAAGGCAAAAAGGCAAGGCAAGGCAAGGTAAAAAGGCAAAAAAGTGAAAGGCAGAGGAAAAAGCAAAAAGGAAAAAAGGCAAGGCAAAAAGAAAAAAGGCAAAAAGGCAAGGCAAAAAGAAATAAAGGGAAGGAAAAAGGCAAAAATGCAAGGCAAAAGGGCAAAAAGGCAAGGCACTAAGGTAAAAAAGCAAAAAGGGAAGGCAAACCAGTAAAAAGGCAAAAAGGTAAATCATAAAAGCAAAAGGCAATGAAAAAGGTATGGTTTAAAGGGAAAAAGTCAAAGAAAAAAGCAAGGCAAAAGGCAAAAAAGACAAGGGAAAAAGGAAAAAAGACAAGGAAAAAAGGCAAAAGGCAAGTCAAGACAAAAAGGCAAAAACACAAGACAAGACAAAAGGCAAAAATGCAAAGTAAGGCAAGGCAAGGATAAAGAAAAAGGGAAAAAGACAATGCAAGGAAAGGAATAAAGGCTAAAAGGCAAAGCAAAATGCAAAAAGGCAATGAAAATGTTAAAAGGAAAAGAGATAAGGCAAATTTAAAATGGAAAAAAGGCAACGAAAAAGGCAAACAGCAAAAAGACAAGGGAAAAAGGCAAAAAGTCACAACAAAAAGGCAAGGCAAGGCAAGATAAAAAGGCAAAAAAGCAAAAAGTCTAAGCAAAAAAGCAGAAAGGGAAAAAGGAATAAAGGTAAGGCAAAAAGGGAAGGCAAACCGGTAAAAAGGCAAAACAGGTAAATCATAAAGACAAAAAGGCAAGGAAAAAAGGGAAAAAGTCAAAGCAAAAAGGCAAGACAAAAGGCAAAAAGGAAAGGAAAAAAGGGAAAAAGGCAAAGAGTCAAGGGAAAAGGGCAAAAAGACCAGGAAAAAGGATAAAAGACAAGGGAAAAGACAAAAAGGGAAAAAACCAAGGTAAAAAAAAAAGACCAAAAGGCAAGGCAATAAGGAATAAAGGCAAGAAAAAATGCAAAAAGGCAAGGCAAAAAGGCAAAAAGATGAGGCAAAAAGCTAAAACAAAAGGCAAAAAAGGGAAAAAGGGAAGGCAAAAAGGTAAGACAAAAAGGCAAGGTAAAAAGGCAAAGCAAAAAGGCAAGGCAATAGGACAAAAAGGCAAAAAGATAAGGCAAACGGAAGAAAGCAAAGAGGCAAAATGTCAAACAACAAGGCAAAAAGGTAAAATGCAAGGCAACAAGGAAAAAGGCAAAAAGGCAAATTAATACGGTAAAAAGGCAAAAAGGGAAGGCAAACCGGTAAAAAGACAAAAAGGCAAGTCATAAAGGCAAAAAGCTAATGAAAAAGACAAGGTTAAAAGGGAAAAAGTCAAGGAGAAAAGGCAATACAAAAGGCAAAAAGGGAAAACGGCAAAAAGACAAGGGAAAAGGCAAAAAAAAGAGACAAAAAGTCAAAAGGCAAGTCAAGGCAAAAACACAAGGCAAGACAAAAAGGCAAAACTGCAAAGCAAGGCAAGGCAAGGAAAAAGGCAAAAAAGCAATGGAAGGAAAGGAATAAAGGCTAAAAAACAAAGCAAAAAGGCAAAGTGAAAAAGCAAAAAAAGAAAAGAGATAAGGTAAAAGTTAAAACGGAAAAAAGGCAAGGAAAAAAAGCCAAAGAGCTCAGAAGACAAGGGAAAAGGGCAAAAAGGGAAAAAGGCAGGGCAAAAAGGGAAAAAAGGCAAGGCAAAAAGGGAAAAAAGGCAAGGCAAGGCAAAAAGGAAAAAGGCAAAGCAAAAAGGCAAAAAAGCAAATAAGAAAAAAGGCAAGGCAAAAGAAAAAAGCAAAAGGCAAGGCAAAAAGGAATAAAGGAAAGGAAAAACACAAAAAGATAAGACAAAAAGGAAAAAAGGCAAAGAGGAAAAATGTCAAAAAGAGAAGGCAAAAAGCTAAAACGGAAAGCAAAAAGGGAAAAAGGCAAGGCAAAAGGCAAAAAGGTAAGGCAAAAAAACAAAAAGGCAAAAAGATAAGGCAGATGGAAAAAAGGCAAAGATGCAAAAAGTCAAAAGGCAAGGCGAGAGGTAAAATGCAAAGCAAAAAGGGAAAAGGCAAAAAGACAAGAGAAAAAGGCAAAAAGGCAAGGAAATATGGTAAAAAGGCAAAAAATCAAGTCATAAAAACAAAAAGACAATGAAAAAGGCAACGTTAAAAGAGAAAAAGTCAAGGCAAAAAGGTAACACAAAAGGCAAAAGGGAAAGGGAAAAAGGCAAAAAGACAAGAGAAAAAGACAAAAAACAAGGAAAAAGGCAAAAACAGAAGGCAAGACAAAAAAAGCAAAAATGCAAAGCAAGGCGTGTCGGGGGGGCCGCGGGCGTGTACCCCTGCAGTGTCTTCCGCGTGGGCATCCCCCTGTGCACCGCGGGGTGCCGTGGTGCTTTGCGTCGGCACGGCATGGTGTGCCTGCCGTGCCCGTGGGCGGCACGGGCGCGCTGTGCGTCCACGTCCATCTGAGCGTGCAAGGGTGGCATGGCGGCTTAGGGACGTCACGCATGCGCGCGGTGCGGGAGGTGCTCGTACATTCGCTTCTTCCGCCCGTGTTTCGGGTGCCCAGTCTGTCCGCATGTGTCGCTGGCTGTGTCTCTGAGCCCGCGTGACACCTGCCCGTGGGTGCTGCGTGTACAGGGCCACATCCGTGTCCGCATCCCGGAGCATCCCGTGCAGCGCGTGCACATGCGGACCGTGCCTGCATGCTCCATGTATCGTGTGCGCGGGGGCGACGTGTGTCTGCATTCCCACGTGTTCCGCCTGCCCGCGTCTACCTCTGCATCTCCTGAGCGTTCCGTTCGTGCATCTGCTGTGTGCGTGTCTCCGTGTTTCCGCGTGCTCCAGGCGTGCATCCATGTCTCCAGAGGACACTCTGCGGTGCGTGTGTGCGTGCCCCTGCGCGCGGGAGAATTTCCGTCCGTCCTCCTCCTCCGCCCCCCACCCCCCACAGCCCCCCACTGCCCCCACCACCTCCACCATCTCCAAACCTCTTCCCCGCCTGGTGGGTGCCACCTGGCGGCCACACTGGGCTGGATCCGGATATCACCAGCATGGGGCCGATGGAAAGGGTGCAGGCTGGGTGGGGTTGGGGGTGAGGGTGGGTGGTGGAGGGCGGTGGCGCCAGCGGTCCTCGGCGGCGGCGGGGCTAGCACCCCCAGCACATGCCCCTCCGGTTTCAGTCGGAACCGCCTCCGTGACATCGAAGAGAGTTTCCCCATCCGTCCAAGGGTGCAGGGGTTCGAACGACCGAGGGTGCCATCGTCCCTCGAGGACCGCCTTTGGGTCGCGCACACACTCGGAGACGTCCTGTCTCAACTGAAAGGAGTCAGCGAAGTAGAAACCGCAGCCCTCGAGGCAGCTACCTAACACCGGGTGCGTGCGCACGGACGCGCCCAGGGGGACGTGTACCGGCGCAGGCGCAGCTGTATGCGCATACTCACCTACGCACGTGTTCCTGCGTGAGTACGCACGGACAGGCACACGCTTACGAGTACGCACATGTGGACGCACTGCCCCCACACAGGTGCGTGTACGTGCCTGCGTGTCCGTATCTGCAGCCATGGTCGTGCGCACGTAGGCGCCTACCACCCTTTTCTACCTAACGCTGTCACTGGGGTGGCTCAACATCGAGGTACGCCTCTTCCTTCCTCACACTCTCCCTCCCTCTCCCTCTCCCTCTTCCTTTCCATCTACCTCTCTCTCTTTCCTTCCTTTTCTGAAACCGGGTTTTCCTCTCTGAGAGCCGTTCAGCTCCTCGGGCGAAACCAACTCAGCGAGTACTGGAGACCGAGTGCAAAGACGGAGCCCTGGAGGCGCTGCGGCTTGGAGCTCAGCTGCCAACTGAAACGTAGGCGGTTCGGATCCACCGGCTGCTCCTCCGGAAGCCCGTGGGGTAGATCGACTCTCTCCCCTAGGGTCACTCCAAGTCCCGACCCGCTCGATGGCAAGCGACGGCAGCAGCGCAGAGAGTTATCTAAACAGAAATGAGAATGATGACGAACGTGAGTCTTCACTGCCACGCCCTACTCCCCACTTGAGCACCTTTCAAACTCGGTTATTTCTCTCCATGTGGGAGGTTTCCCCCGACTGAGAAAAAATAAACCGCCCCCAAGGACGGCCTGCGTTTAGAGCCCCTTCATAGTAGTGCATCTTCACGGGACGACGGCACCTGCTCCCGTCACCCGCTTTCCGGAAAGTTCCCCCTGTAGAGAGTCGCGAACACGGGCGAAGACGGAAGAGTCCACGTACCCGTCACCTAAGTTCAGCCATTGTCCGATTTGAAACCGGTGCCTTCCCGGCCCTGTCTTCCCGTCGATCGAAGCCTCCCGGGGATGGGATGTCTTCCAGCCAAACCAGCCTACTGTACCCTTCCCCTCCTACATATCTCAGGAGGTCCCTCGGACAGGGAGGGACCCGTCAGATTTCCAGTCCGCCGTGAGCTTTCCACGACGACGGTCGGTCGGGTCCGAGCACGGCACGAACTTCACACACCTTGCTCCTCCAGCTTCCCAGGAGGCGTTTGTGGCATGGTAACGCGTGCAACGTGGGAACGGCGACACTACCCTTGGCCTTACCACCCCCCCAAGCTGAATGTGGCCCCGGCCTTCACCTCGGGCTGAGTTGGGGGGTGGGGGTCAGGCAGGGGGATCGACAACAGCGGTCCTCGTCGGCAGGCGGCGCTAGCTCCACCGGCGTGCAGCCTTACGGTTTCTGTTGTGATTCTCCCCTTGGGCGCGGAGACAAGCTTCTCCATCCGGCCAAGGGGACTCCCGTTCGATGGACCGAGGGTGACGACGCGGGCTTCCTGTCCGCCTGAGCGAGCGTGCAGACACACGCACGCAAGCAGGCACAGACGCGTGCAGACGTGCACAGATGCACGCACAGACGCATATGCTCAGACACACACTCACGCACAGACACGCACACACGCACACACGCACACGCAGATGCGCACTCATATCTACTCAGACACGCACGCACACAAAGATGCACACACGGACGTGTGAGCACGCATACACAGGTACAGGAGCACACACAGACACGCACAGACGTGCGCGGACGCACGCACACAGGGCACGCACGTGCACAGAGATGCACTCACACGCAGAGACACACACACACAGATGCACACACAGATGCACACACAGACACGGACTCACATCCACAGGTGCGCACACACAGACACACACACGGACTTGCCCACATATGTGCACACAGACGTGCACACAGATACGCAGATGTGCTCAGACACGTACACACAGACATGCACATGCACACACACGCAGGCGCACACGCACAGACACGCACTCACACCCGCCCAGACGCACACTCACACCCGCACAGATGCACACAGGCACACACACGGGCACACACGCAGACACGCACGCACGCACACACACAGTCACGCACACACACGCAGATGCTCACACACAGGCACACACACTCACAGATGCGCACGCACATGCACACGCACAGAGCCACGCACACACACAGACGCGTGCACACACAGGGACACGCACACACACAGATGCGCGCTCAGACACACGCACACACACGTGCACACACGCGCACGCACCAGGGCACCCGGAACGTTTGCCAACTCCCCGCCCCCCTCAGCACCCCAGCCCCCCGGCCCCAACGCGCATGGTTCCCCACTGCCCCCACCCTCCTACTCCCCCACCGCCCCACTCTCAGTCCCCCACCCCCCAACTCCCCTCCGGCCCTCCACTCCCCACGACTCATGCACGCCCTCCTGTCCGCCCGCGCTCTCGATGCTCGAGATGCCGACTCACCCCGCTCCCTTTCCCCCCGCCCCGGAGACGCCACCTTCCCGAGTCCGCCCGCGAGCCCGGAGACCACTCACTCAGGCGGAGCCTCCTGAGGGCCTCTGGTTGGGCGTTCGCGGCCGGGCCGCCGCGCCTCCGCTAGACCTAAGTCGGACTGGGGGGCCCAGAGCCCGTCCGTACCAGCTTTGGGAAGGGGTTCCCGGCTGCCCCCCATTTGTCCGTCGGCTTCGCGGAAGGATGAAAAGCAGTGAGGAAGAACGCTCTCAGTGGTGGCCGTGGTTTTCTCTTGTGACGCAGATGCCAGCAAACGCATGGCTCCCCCCCTCCCTCGGAACGCAATTTGCCGGTTCAACCTGCTTCACGCCTACCGTTGGCTCGGCAACAGGGACGACGGGGAAAAACGTTTCCCGGTCTGCCTGCTGTGCCACGCGGGAACTCAAAGAACGAGGAGGAAAACCTCATCTCGTTCCGTTTGTCGTGTCCGTCCAAAGGATACGGATCGGAGAACACCTGCCCATCCCACACTTGGGACGTGCTCTCCCTCCCGCCCCCGGTGGACGCTCATCTCCTTGGGCGCCTACCCGTTTGGCCCTTTCAGTGGCGCGCGCCCCATGACGCTCCTGAGAGGTTTCCCCGGAGGCCTAGGCGAGTCTGTCCCCTCCCCCACCCCCAAGCCCTGGCAGGGGCCCAGGTGGACCCGGTTCCGCCCCGCCGCCCTTCGCTCCAGTTGTTGGCCGTCACCTTGCGGCCGCTTCTATATCGTTCCCCTCTGGAGCTCTGCGGCGCCAACGAGATGGGAAGCGATCCCAGCGAACGCGCACCGGCCACGGCAGCCCAGGGCCTCCGCTCAATTTCCCTGAGTCCAGCCTGTCTCCCTGGGTCCTCCCTCCCAGGGCCCCCCCTGAGTGGTTTGCCCGCCTGCTCGCCTGCCTGCCTCCCGAGAGGGGATCTCTATCTGGACACACCGGCTGGCCGGCATGGTGCTCCAGGGCTCCAGCGGGGTAGACGGGATCTTCCTGGCTGAGGGGTGAAATGGCCCGGCGGGGTGGATCCCCTTGGATTGGAACTTTGGGAGATGGAGCCAAGATGGTGGAATAGACTGACGCTTCCGCCTAGCCCTCTTTACAACAAAGACCTGAAAAAACAAGTGAACGAGTATATTTGTGACAAGCTGGAAGTCCTCATCATCAAAGGCAAGCTTAGACAACGCACTGAGGGGCAGGAGGAGGAAGAGACCTTTCAGAAGCAGAGAGGGTTTACCGGACCTGCATCGCGGGGAGCCCTCAGGCACCATTCCCAGAACGGCTGCTGCAGCGGGCTGGTACTATCATTCCACTGCTGTTTCGTCAGGGAGAAGCAGCCAGTCACACAGCCTACTCACACCTCCAGAACCTGAGGAGAACGGAACTCTCAGCAAAAGCTAAGTACTAGCGTATATTTTACCGCACCCCTCCACCCCCAAGCTGGCTTCAACGGTTGAATCTCTGGGCCTGATATTGCCCTGTTGAGCAGCTAGAGCCATCCTTCTGGCCTTGGGGAAAGAAAAAATGTGCAATGGGGGAAAAGATAATTTGCTAGTCCGTTAACCAGGGGAGCTCAGGACAGAAGAGGCTGCTGTCCAGGCATCAACCGTCCATGGTCCTTGAGCACCTTTCCCTTCTGCATGGACCTGTGTGGGCCTATTTCAGGAGAATAGGCCCTTGTTGGCAACCTGCAGCCATTTCAGCTGTGCAGTGGAAAGGTGGGTGTTTGACATTTGACATTGCTTTCTGTATTAAACAAGGTGTCCTCACCTACCCACATCAGGTACCTAAGGACTGGTAATTCTGCCAGATCACCCAGCCACCCACGACAGGGGTCCAGAGATAGCTGGTATCTCCCAGTCCTTACAACCAAAAACTTTGGGTGCCCATGGTTCATCTGCAGAACCCACCCCCCAGGATGCTCTAGTTAATACAGACACGTTTTCCTCAGAGTAAATCGGTGGTCGGTTCTCAGCCCCCTGCCTTGTTCAGAGCACAACCCCCTGCTGCAATCAGATACCGATATATACACGAATCACCCCTGCCCCTGTAAGACTGTAGGACAGAGCCTGTACCACACACTTGATATCAGCTACCTGGAAACCTGAGCTGAATTCATTCAAGAAAACTGAGTGGACTCCTAGACTGATATACCTGATCACGGCTCTAGCCAGCTGGGGACAGGACCCCAGAGCTCCAAAGGTGAAAATAATCAAACTAGCTCACTCAAGCTACCCATAGGGGTATACCAAAACAAAACAAAGCAAACAGCTATGACACAGTAAGCAAGCATAAACTAATACAATAACTTATAGATGGCTTGGAGACAAGAGTCAATATCAAGTCACATAAAGAAACAGACCATGATCACCTCAACAGCCTCTCAAAACAAAGTATCCAGGGATCTTCTAGATGAAAGTGCATTCCTGGAATTACCAGAGGCACAATACAAAATTTAATATACAGAACCCTTCAAGTCATCAGGAAGTAGTCAATATGCAGAACAAACCAAGGAACACACAGATAAAGCAATTGAGGAAATTAGAAAGATTATTCAGGAACATAATGAAAAGTTTAATAAGCTGGAAAAATCCATAGACAGGCAGCAATCAGAAATTCAGAAGGGTAACATTAGACAACTCAATAGAAAGTCAGAGGAGCAAAATTGAGCAAGTAGAAGCTAGAACTTGTGAACTGAAAGATAAATCACTTATCACCAATATATTTGGAGAAAAATCAGATAAGAGAATTAAAAGAAATCAAGAAACCTGAAGAATCATGTGGGACTCTATCAAGAGAAATAACCTACGAGTGATTGGAGTAGCAGACAGGGAGGGATAACAGAAAATACAGAGAAAATCATTGAAAGTTTGACAGAATACTTTCCTGATATTGTGAAATATGAGAAGATATCTATCCGACGTGCTCATCAAACTCCACATAAAGTAGATCTTAAAAGAAAGTCACCAAGATGTATTATAATCAAGCTTGCCAAAGCCAAAGACAAAGAAACAATTATAAGAGCAGCAACGGATTAAAAAAAGTCAACTACAAGGTAGAGCCAATAAGAATAAGCTCGGACTACTTGGCAGAAACCCCGCAGGCAAGAAAACAATGGGATGACATATTTAAAAAGTTGAAGGAAAAAATTGCCTGTCAAGAATCATATATCCAGTAAAACTGTCTCTTAATATGAAGGTGAAATTAAGACATTCCCAGATAAACAGAAGTTCAAGGAATTTGTAAAAACTAAACCGAAACTACAAAAAATACTATAGGGAGTTCTTTGGCTAGAAAATCAATAACATCACGTATCAACCCAAGACTAGAACACTGGGCAGAGCAACCAGAAGTCAACCCAAAGAGGAAAATCAAAAAAAACGGAGTAAGTTTAAAATAAAAGCACAAAACAGAGTAACTGCGATATTTTTATATAAAACAAGACAACGCTAAAATAATAAACGGGAACTAAAAAATGTATTCATACACCTTCCACACGCAGAAAAAAATACGTCGATACAAAAAAGTAATTTTTAAATTTAGAAAGACGGGTAAATAATAAGGTAATCACGAAATAGACAAACTGTTCTACTCATCAACATAAAATACGAACGAAAAAGAAACTCACCAGAAACAAAATCAACAACAGAAAATACGAAGAAAGCACAACATACAAAAAAAATCCGGTTGGCATATAAAATTAAGTGGGAAAAAAAACGTGTTCGGCGGTGGTGTTGGTGGTGTTAGTTGGTGGGTGGCCGGGCGGCCGGGCGCCCAGGGATGCGCCCTCGCCGGCCGCCGATCCGGATTCGTCCCTCTGTCGCCTGCGCCGGGTGTCGGCCGCCACCTGGCGGCAGCTTGTATATCGTTTTCCTCCGGAGCTCCGGCGCCAACGACGTGGGATGCGATGTGGCTGCGCTGGACGAGGCGACGTTCCAGGACGCCCGCGGCGTTGGCACGATCTTCCCGGTCACGGTGGGGCGTCATCACCAGACCGATGTCCCGGGATTGGGCCTGCAGGGTTAGCTGTGTGCGGTGGTCTCTGCCGCCTGAGTCGCTGCTTTTTGGGTGAGACGTTTTCAGCTGCTCGACCGGGTCAACCAGTCCACGCCGGCTCATCCACCTCCCCATGTTTGCGCATACTGAACGGTACAGGAACGGGATGGTTCAGAAAAACGAGTGGAAGAAGGCATGCTAAGAACTTTCATGTGTTTTTTTTCGCATGACCATTTCGTCAACGCTCCATGTGGTGTAAGTATGCTGTGCCCCTTGTAAGCGCCACGTGCTCGCCCGCGTGGGTCCCGGACCGTCAGAGAAGCTAAAGCGCCAGAGAATATTTTTCCAAGTCTTGCTCCGTGGGTCCCCGGGGCAACCGCGTCTCCCCATTGCTGGCTTTTAAAAATGCTGCTCCCCATCTGGTCCTCAAGCATGTGTCTTCGTGCGTGGCTCGTACCTTTGCAGCGGTCCCACTTTCCGGAATTTTTCCTAAAGTTTTTTTCTGGGGGGTTTTTTCAAGCGTTCACTGTTGGTGCGGTCTTCCCGTGGGGCGCACAGGCAATCACTCTAGCGACTTCACGGTCCCGACCGGCTCCATCACACTGTCTCATGCATCGACCAGAGTACCCCTGGATCTCCGGGGCTACGAGAGTTGGGGTCGTGTTATTCCGCGATGTATGAAGAGCAGTTCTTTTAGAACGCTGTGACGCGGCTGCGTCTCTTGGTCTGAGTCGCTTTGTTTCTTACACTGTAAATACGCGGTTTGGTTTAGGAGATAGCTACCGTTATGCTCTGCTTGTATAGTGACTTTTTTCAAATAACACAGGATTCTCGGTTTTGAGTCCACGGGCCACCGATTTCCCACGTTTATCTGCTGCCTGCTTGAAGGCGTACTTGGTGCATTTATGCCATCTTTTGTGCTTCTAGTTATCCGATGCTTCCGTCTTCCCTGGGTTCCCGTGACTGACCGCGGTGTTGTGACCGCGTTGTGAGTCGTCTAAACAGCATGCTCCCTTCTGAAAGCAATCTGTGGTTTGCGCAATGTTCATACCATCTTGCATCTTTTTTTTCTTGCTTTGTTCCTTTCATGTCAGGTGTTCACCCACTGGAGCTTTTTTGGCCGCTTTTCTACAGCACGTGATTGTAGAGCGGGGAAGAATGTGGTGCTCCCTACAAAAGCCTTCTCGCCCATTACTAGCCATGCTCATTTTGCGTGTTTTTTGCTGCGCCTTTTTTGATTTCATCACTGTAGCGAGCTGTCCCAGTCGGTGTAGAATCTGCGCACGATGAGGCACTTACGTTGTCTACACAGAGTACGAATACCCCGTGCCCGTAAGACGGTGTGTTTTCTCGTCTCTGATGAGAAAAAAATGACTTTTTTGGACCTGATCCTGTTGCAGTGATTTGTCCTTACGTGCAAAAGCGGGTGGGTAGAGACGGGCATGCGTTTTTTTTTTTTTTTGACAAAACCTGATGAGCATGAAACAGGAGTTTCTCTTCCTAGCTGTGAAGAGTTGCTTATTTTCTGGTGCCGGTATGGCACAGACCTCTACATTCTTTTGGGCATTGAGTGTTTTGCATGGTACGATGTGGTGGTCGGTGGATGGGGAGGCTCTCTCCTTAGTAAAGCGTTCTTTATGTCTTTGACAGTGTTTTACTGGCTTTGCAAGCCGTTGCCAAACGCATTACACAATGTGTTAGTGGTTCATACGCAGAGCTCCTCTAATTCGCGGGAGCAGTCTGCTGGCGCAGTGTGGATGACGAGGAGCACTCTCCGCCTATTGTTATCACTAGACACGCCCTTTGAGCTGTTGGAGGGGCTTGCCAGTCAAACAGCTGGCATCATATAGTGGGAATATGAGTGTGCCTCTGTAGTTTTCCAATCACCACGTTCCAGGACGGAAGATGTGGGCCCACCACGGAAACACGTATAATGTTTCGTAGTTCTCTGCCTACAAACATCTGGTGCTCAACGTGCTGGAGGAGGAAAGGTGCGGGTTGCTTAGGATGTGCACTTACGGACGTGGCCATAGCCTAGACGAATAGATACATGGAGCATCCTCTGAGGCGCCTCTTGCTGCAGTCGTTTATTCTTGTTCAGGGGGAGTGCATGCATGCCTCCTGGCTTGGTAGAAAGAACACCTTCACAATGGTGGTGTAGCTAAGGGAGACAAGACTTCTCTGGTGAAGTACTCCTGGACCAGGCCTGGTTCCATGTGTGGTGGGCTCTTTGGGGGTATGTGGCCATGGAATGCACAACGGTCGCTCATGTTGGGATAGAGGTGTCTGTGGCCTTCAGTGACCAGGGGTAGTTGTTGGATTCTGGCTCCCCATGTGCCTCTGCCATTAGTGTCAGCACCCCCACCACCCACTGCAGTCTTCTGTCTGGCTCTCTTTGCACACGTTAGCACACCACCCAGGGCCCCAAGTCGCTTGATACTTTCATTCTGCTCTTCACCCCCCAACACCTATAGATGCAAAGATATAGGAGGGAGTTGTCGGAGATGTCATGGCTCCATTGGCGCTGTACTCCTGAGTTTGCCAGGAGCCCGGGGACCAATCGCTAATGATGTCATGTCTGTGAGTCACTGGGTGGCTGTGTGTGGTTGCTTGTGCGTATGCTAAATTTTGCTGTCTGGTGTTGCTCCCCAGAGCTTTGCAAGGCATCCCCACTCAGCAACTCTTGCCCTTCTGTCTGTCTCTGGATGTGTTCATTCTCTGAAATCTTTCTCCCCCGGAGTCACTTCACAGCTTGGAGTGCCTGGCAGAGTGCCTAGAGTGGAAAGAGCAAAAGGGGAAGGCCCCGGGCTGTAATGGTTGTGCATGGGCAGAGAAGATCTGGTAGTCTATCTGGAAGGTCTAGAGAGTAGTCATTGAGTGGGGAGCTACATCATGGGTGGGCCCGGGCCAGGTGAAGCAGGCTGAAATGTGGCAGACTCTGGAGACTACGAATTCCCCTGATAACATTGTAGGCAAATATCTGGCTGAGTGCCATGGACAGAGAACATTGACACATACCTGCCAGATGCCTACCCTGGGTCTGAAGAGTCCACCCTGGGCTTCAGCGACTCATCTCACCACACACTTTGCCTGCACTCCTGGAATCTGCCTCATTTCATGAATGCTTTCTGCTAGGAACACAGGTTGTCACTCAGCCAAAGGAGAGCAGAGAAAAAGTCAACCACAGCCCCTATTTTCGAGTTTTTTTGCACTCTGTTGGTCCACACACCCTGGTGGCACACTGCATGTGTGTCACTTCTCTGAAGACAAGGCCCAAATCCGGGCATCCAGGGCCCCAGCAGTCCAGAGTCTGTGGATGGTGGCATACATATCCTGTCTTTGCCACATGTAGGAGGGAGGTCTGGGCCCTAGACTGGCTCTACTACAGTTCCACAGCCTCACATATTTTCCACAACATTTGGCCTCTCCGCTTGGGAGTGTGTGTTCTCTCCTTACATTTCTCTAACCACTCTGAATCTGCCACCTGCAGATGCCTGAGCGTGGACATCAACATCGCTGGCTGCAGTGTCACAGGTCACTAGGGGTCTAGGCTCAGGCTGACCTTGGCTGTCTTCTGCCCAGGCAAGGAGCCTAATCCTTCGAAGGAATGAGGGCACAAGGTCACGGGCCCACAGCCTTTCATCCACACAGCAGAGGAGGTAAGGGTAAAGAGGCCAGGTAGGCCAGGTGAAGGCTAAGTGCGGGGCCTAAGGCTTCTTTCCCAAACACCATGGAGACAGCCACCGGAAGGCTGGGCGGAACTTCTGATGGGGATGGGTCACAAACACTGAGCCAATAGGAGAGGTCCAGCCTAACTGGCAAGTTCTCCAGAGCCCTCCATTTTACCCATGGACACACAATGGACCCTTGTGTCTTAGGCCGCGAAGTCGAGGGCACCCAGGGAATAACTTCAGAGTAGGCAACCCCTGATGTTGACATGTTCGAACCAATAGGCCAGCAGGCAGGGTACCTCCTTTCCAGTTATGCTAGGGTATCAGTAGGCAAGGTGCCCTTCCTCAGCATCTATGGCCCCTCTCTGGATGTGTTCATTCACAGAAATTTCTTCATTCTTCCCCTAAGACACAAGTATGAGAGGCCTGAGAGAGAGCCTGGAGATGAAATGGGGTAGGCTTCTCCCTATACCGCTTCCCCGTGGGTACAGAATAGCAGGTAGTCTCTCTGGAAGGTCTTAGCTTCTGCTGATTCACATGGCAATACAGTAGGGATGGACCCTGGCCAGGTGGAGCTTGTGGGCAGATGCAACCCTTCTGGTGGTGAATAACTCTGCCGCTGCTTTGTAGGATGAAAACCTCCCGCTGCCAACTGGGATGGGCAGAGAACTTTGACCCACACCTGCCACGGGGCTTTCCTGTGTCTGAAGACCTTACTCGGGCCTATTCTTGTCTGTGGGTTTCATCTATTTAGGCCTGTTCTTGCCTGGGGACTCTGGGCCTATTCTTGCCTGTGGGACTCTCCATTTGAGCCTATTCTTGCCTGTGGGTTCTCCGGGCCTATTCTGGCCCCCGGGACTCTGTTTCGGCCTATGCTTGCCTGTGGCAATCTCTGGGCCTGTTCTGGCATGCTGGACTTTCCCTCCAGGCCTGTTCTCTCGAGCGGGACTCTACTAGGGCCTATTCTTGCCTACGGGACTCTGTTCTTGCCTCTTCTTGCTCTGGGAATGTCCGTTAGGGCTATTCTCGCCTGTGAGACCCCCTGGGCATTTTTGGCCTCTGAGACTCTCCGTTCAGGTCTATTCTTGAGCGGGTCTCTAATGAGGCATATTCTTGCCTATGGGACTCCTCTATTTGGGCCTATTCTGGCCAGCAGGAATCTCCATTCGGTCCTATTCTTGCCTGTGGGACTGTACGTTTGGGCCTTTCTGGCGTTTCGGACTCTGGGCCTATTTTTTATTGCTTGTTGGATTCTCCATTCGGGCCTGTTCTTGTCCTGGGGAACTCTGGTGTGGCCTCTTGCCTCACGGTTCCTCTACTCGGACTTATTCTTGCTTGCCGACCTCTGGGCCTATTCTTACCTCCTAGAATCTACGTTCGCGCCTATTCTTAACTCCGGGTCTCTCCGTTTGGGACTATTACCTGCAGGACTCCGTTCGGGCTTATGCTGGCCTCCGTGATTCTTAGTTTGGGCGCATGCTATCCTCCGGGACTTCCCTTCAGGCCTATTCTCGCCCGTGGGACTCTCCGTTTGGACCAATTCTTGTCTACGGAACTCTATTCGGGCTTTTTCTTGCCTCCGGGACTGTGTTCTGGCGAATTGTTGCCTCCCGGCCTCCTCTATTTGGGTGTATTCTTGCCTGACGGACTCTGTTCGGTCCTATTTCGAGCCTCTGAGACTCTCCGTTCAGGCCTATTCTTGCCTCCGGGACTCTCCACTCGGGCCTACTCTTACTTGCAGGACTTTTCTTTCGGGCTTCGGCTTACCTCTGGTGCTCCTGTATTCGCGCAAGTTCTTGCCTCCGGGGCTCCACGCTTCGGGCTTGTTTGTGCGTACGAGGCTCCCTTATTCAGGCCTGGTTTTCCATGCGGGGCTCTGCTATTCGGGGCCCATGCTGTCTACACTATACGACTGTACAATGCAGAATATAGATTATAGAACATAGAAATACAGAAAATAGAATGTAGAATACAGA
This sequence comes from Loxodonta africana, assembly GCF_030014295.1. Classification (NCBI taxonomy): domain Eukaryota; kingdom Metazoa; phylum Chordata; class Mammalia; order Proboscidea; family Elephantidae; genus Loxodonta; species Loxodonta africana. The sequence continues at coordinate 83,178,209 of NC_087359.1, forward strand.
ATAAAAATACAGAACGAAGAGTGTGAATACAGATTATAGGATAGAGAAAATTCTGGAAGGTAGGAAGTAAAATAAAGAAGAATGTATGTTTAATACAGAAGAATGTAGGATATAGAGTATGAAACCTGGGATACCCTGCAGAGAAATAGAAACAGAGAAGAACATAGCACTTTGAATATATAACATATAATACAGAGAATGGAACATAGAAGCTGAATTATGGAAGAATATAGAAATAGAATATAAAAGAATATATAGAGTACAGATTATAAGTGATACGATATAGAAAATAATGGAATAGAGAATGTACCGTGTAAAATATAGAGTAGAGGAGAACAGTATATAGAATAGAGACTATAAGGGTAGAGAAAATACAAGATATTCTACGTTGTACATTTTATATTCTTCTGTATTCTATACTCTAAATTTATATTGTATTTCTGTATTCTGATTCTTCTGTAATGTATATTCTATATTCTTTATTCCAAACCCTCTACACCATGTTCTTCTATCTTCAAAGTTCTTTTATATTCTATTTTTCTACATAAAATATTCCTCTATATTCTATATTCGTCTATATTCTATATTGCATATTTCATATTCCATTATTTTATATTCTACATACTGCACTCTATATTTTAAATTCTTCCACATTCTGTATTCTTTATTCTACATTCTAAATTCTATATTTTATGTTCTTTCATATTCTTCTATTTTCTGTTTTTCTATGTACTATATTTTCCTGTAATCTCTATTCCATATTCTAATTTATTCCTTCTATATTCTATATTCTTCTACTTTCTGTATTCTGTATTCTTCTAAATTTTATATTCCCTGTTTTACAGTCAATACTCTATATTCCATTGTCTTATGTATTCTATAATCTATTCTATATTCTGTGTTCTCTATACTTTAATATTTGATTGTATTCTATATTCTATGTTCTTTATTCTCCTTATTAATATTCTATATTCTGTATTTTCTATATTTTATGTTGCATACTCTTCTATATTCAATGTTCTTTTTCCATATTCTATATTTTTCTATATAATTTTCTGTGTTCTATATTCTACATTCTATAATCTATATTCTTCTAAAGTCTGGATAATATATTCTTCTATCTTGTATATTCTGTATTTTACATTCTAAATTCTATATTCCATAATCTTCTATATACTATGTCTATTCTCTATATTATGTATTTTTCATTCTCTATTCTGTATTCTACAGTCTATATTCTAAATTCTTTTTCTATTCTATTGTCTGTATTCTATATTCACTTTTTTCTGTATTCTATATTTTTTATAATTTTCTGTATTCTATATTCCATATTGCATATTCTGTATACTATAGTCTACATTCTATATTCTCATATTCATCTTCTATATTCTATATCTATATTTAATTCTACATTCTATATTCCAGAATCTTCTAGTTTCTATAATCTATACTCTTCTATATTCTATGTTCTTTACTCTATATTTTATATTCTACGTTTTGTATTCTACTTTGCACATCCTCTATTCTATATCTCTATTCTTTATTTTTCTATATTCTCTAGTCCATAGTCTGTATTCTATATTCCATATTCTATGTTCTGTATTCTATATTTTTATATACTATGTTCTTCTGTATTCTACATTCTGTATTCCATATTCTACGTTCTGCATTCTATATGCTATATTCTTATATGTTCTGTATTCCATACTTTCCTACATTCTTACTCTACATTCTATATTGTCTTATAATCTATACTACTCTATCTGCTATATTCTATATTATACATTCTATATTCAAAATTCCACAGTCTACATTCTCTATTATAAAATTTTCAATATTCTTTATTCTTCTCTATTCTCTATTCCATATTCTGTGTTCTCCATTCTACATTCTGTATTCCATTTTCTTCTATATTCTATTCTACATTTTATATTAAAAATTTTCTGAATTCTATATTCTATATTTTATTGTATATTCTACCTTCTAATCTCTATATTCTGTAGTCTTCTGTAATCTAATATTCTCTGATATCTCTATTCTACAGTCTATATTTTGTAATCTATATTCTTCTACTTTCTCTATTCTATATTATTCAATAGTGTACACACTATACCCTATATTCCCTATTTGTCAGTATTCTATTTTCTTCTACTTTCTATATATTCTGTAGTCTGTCATTTATATTCTTTATTCTTCTATATTCTGCATTTTATATCCTGTATCTTCTATATTCTAAATTTATGTTCTATGTTTTCCTATATTCTGCATTCTGTATTTTTCAATATTCTATATTCTTCTATAATTATATTCTACATTCTGCTTTTTTCCATATTCCAGTCTTCTATACTCTATATTCTTTTTTCTTTTATAGTCTCTATTGTATCTTTTATGTTCTGTGTTCTTCTATATACTATATTCCTCTATATTCTATAGTCCATATTCTATATTCTACTTTCTAAATTCTTCTATATTCTGTATTTTATATTCTACATTTTTAATTCTATATTCTTCTATGTTCTATATTTTTATATTTTTCCATATTCCAGGTTCTATATTCCATACTCTGTATTCTATATTCAAACTTCTATGTTCTGTATTCTTTATCTATATACTATATTTTTCTGTATGGTATATTCTATGTTCCATATTCTATATTCTATATGCTACATTCTATCTGTATTCTTCTATAAGTTACATTCTATATTCCATAATTTTCTGTTCTATAATCTGTGTTCTATAGTCTTTATTCTATATTTTATATTCTGTATTCTACTTTCTAGATTCTAAATTCTGTATTCTATGTTCGACATTATAGAAGAATATAGCATAAATAGAGAATATAGAAGAAAATAGAATATAAATATAGAATACAGAAGAATATAAAATGTAGGATGTAGAATACAGAATAGAGAACACAAAATATAGAATGAACAATTTCTGAGAATATAGATTATAGACTATAGAAGATTATAAATTATAAAATATAGAAGATTATGGAATAAAGAACGTAGAATGTAAAATATAGAATATAGGAGAATAGGGAATATAGAAGAATACAGAATGTTGAATATAGTATAAAGAATATGGAATATACAAAACACAAAAATATAGTGTATGTAAAAATATAGAAAATAGAAGATTCAATATAGAATATAGAAAAATATAGAATGTAGAATATAGAATGTAGCATATAGAAGATTTTAGAATATAGAATGTAGAATACACAATATGGAATAAAGAATACAAAAGAATATAGTATACAGAAAAATATAGAACATAGAACATCAAATATAGAATAGAGAGTATGGAATATAGGATATAGGAAAATATAGAATATAGAAAAACATAGAATTTAGAATGTAGGATACGGACTATAGAAGGATATAGTATATAGAACAATATTGAACATAGAATACAGAAGGTAGAATACGGAATAAAAAAGAATATAGAAAATAGTACAATATAGAATACACAAGAATATGGAACATAGAAGAATATAAACAAGAATATAGATTAGAGAATATACATTACAGAAGACTATAGAATATAAAATATCAAATATAAATTTAGAATATAGAAGAATATAGAAAATAGAAGGCTATAGAAAATACAAGAAAAAGAATATAGTAGAGAGTAGAATACAAAATATGGAAGAATAGAGAACATAGAAGAATTAGAATATAAAATACAGAAGAATATAGAATATACATTATAGAAGAATATACACAATAGAAGAGTATATAAGACAGAATATAGATTAACAAGAACATAGAATACAGAATTTAGAATATACAAAGTAGAATGTAGAATACAGAATATAAAATATAGAATAAAGACTATAGAATACAGATTATAGAATATAGAAAGTTACATAATGTAGAATGTAAAATACAGAAGAATGTAGAATATAGAAGAATACAGAATATAGCATATACAATATCGAATATGGGACATAGAATATACCATACAGAAAAATATAGTATATAGAAAAATAAAGAATATAGAACACACAAGTTTGAATATACAATATAGAACCTAGAATATGGAAAAATATAGAAATAGAATATAAAAGAATATAGAATACAGAATATAGACTATAGAAGAATTTAGAATGTAGAATGTAGAATATGGACTATAGTTTATAGAGGAATACAGTACATAGAAGAACATAGAACATAGAAAATACAATACAGAATATAAAAGAAAAAAGTATATAGAAGAATCTGGAATATGGAAAATACGAGAATGCAGAATATAATTATAGAAGAATATAAAATACTGAAAAATATAGAATACAGAATATAGGAAAACAGAGCATAAATTTAGAATATAGAAGATACAGGATATAGAATGCAGAATGTAGAAGAATAAAGAATATAGATGACAGACTACAGAATATAGAACATAGAAGAAAATAGAATATTGACAAATATAGGGTATAAGATATACACTACTGAAGAATATAGAATAAAGTAGAAGCATACAGATTACAAAATATAGAAGAATATAGAAGGTAGAATAGAGAATATAACAGATTATTAGATTACAGAAGAATATAGAATATAGCGATTAGAAGGTAGAATACACAATAAAAATATAGAATATATAATTCAGAAAAATTTAGAATATAAAATGTAGAACACAGAATATAGAAGAAAATGGAATATAGAATTTAGAAAGGAGAACATATAATATGGACTACAGAGTAGAGAAGAATAAAGAATATTGAAAATTTAGAATAAAGAAAAAGAATGTAGACTGTAGAATATTGAGTATAGAATTTAGAATGTACAATATAGAATGTAGCAGATAGAAGAACAGAGATTACAACACAATATAGAAAGTAGAATAAGAATGTAGAAAAGTATAGAATACAGAACATAGAATATGGAATGCAGAATGTAGAATATGGAATATAGAATACAGAAGAATATAAAAAAATAGGCTATAAAAAATATAGAACATCGAATATGGAATAGAGAATATAGAAAAATATAGAATAGAGTATGTACAAAGTAGAATATAGAATATAGATTATAGAATATAGAAGATTCTGGAATATAGAATGTAGAATAAAATATAGAAAATGGAAAATAAGAATATAGAATGTAGAATATAGTATACAGAATATGCAATATGGAATATATAAAACAAAAAATAGAATACAGAAAATTGAAAAATATATACAATATAGAAAACAACATTGAATATAGAATACGGACAATGGAATTGAGAAAATATAAAATGTAGAATACAGAATATAAAACAGAATAAAAATACATAATGTAGATAACATACATTATAGAATATAGAAGATTATGGAATATAGACTGTAAAATAGACTGTAGAATGTAAAATACAGAATATACAATATAGAAGAATATATGAGACAGACTATAGAAGAATAGAGTATAAAATGTAGACTATAGAATACAGAAAATTATATAGAAAAATATAGAATATAGAAAAAGAACATTGAATACAGAACACAGAGTATGGAACATAGAATATATAGAGTACAGAAGAATATAGAACATAGAATATAGAATGTAAAGTGCAAAATATAGAATATAAAATAAAGTATAAAGAACACAGAATATAGAAGAATACAGATTGTAGAATATAGAAGATAATGGAATATAGAATACAGAATATACAATATAGAAGAATATAGAATACAGAACATAGAAGAATATAGAAGGAAGAATGTAGACTATAGAATACAGAAAAATATAGAATATAGAAGAATATGGAAGAACATTGAATAAAGAATTTAGAATGTAGAATACAGAACATAGAATATGGAAGAATTTAAAATATACAATGTAGAATATAGAATATGAAATATAGAATATAGAAGAATATTGTATGTAGAAAAATATAGAATATAAAAAAAATTAGAACATCGAATAGAGAATACAGAGTATGGAATATAGAATGTACAAAAATATAGAATATAGAAGAACATAGACTATAGAATACAAAGAATTTAAAATATAGAATATGGAACATAGAACACTGAAGATAGAATACAGAATATAAAAGAACTTTTAAAATAGAAGAGTATAGTTTATAGAGGATTTGGAATAAAAAAATTATAGAATATACATTATAGAAGAATATAGCATAAAGAATACAGAATATAGAAGAAAATAGAATATAAATTTAGAAATCGAATACTGAAAAATGTACAATGTAGAATATAGAATGCAAAACAGAGAATGAAGAATTTAGGAGAATATAGATTATAGAATATAGAAGATTATAAATTACACAATATAGAAGATTATGGAATGTAGAATGTAAAATATAGAATATAGGAGAATATAGAATGTTGAATACAGTAAAAGAATATGGAATAGAGAATACACAAAAATATAGTATATGTAAAAATATAGAAAATAGAAGAATGAATATAGAACATAGTATATAGACAAATATAGAATATAGAAGAATATAGAATGTAGCATATAGAATAGAGAATGTAGACTATAGAAGATTTTAGAATATAGAATGTAGAATATACAATATGGAATATGGAATACAGAAGAATATAGTATAGAGAAAAATATAGAATATAGAACATGGAACATCAAATATAGAATAGAGAGTATGGAATATAGGATATAGGAAAATATAGAATATAGAAGAACATATAATTTAAAATGTGGAATATAGCAGAATTTAGATTATGGAATATAGTATATAGAAAGATACAGTACATAGAAGACTATTGAACATGGAACACAGAACACAGAGGATAGAATACAGAATATAGAAAATAGTAGAATATAGAATATACTAAGAATATGGAATATAGAAGAATATAAACAAGAATATAGATTATAGAATATACATTGCAGAATATAGAATACAAAATACAGAAGAATATTGAATATAAATTTAGAAAATAGAAGAATATAGAATATAGAAGGTTATAGAAAATGCAAGAAAAAGAATATAATAGAGTGCAGAACACAGAATATTGAAGAATACAGAATATAGAAGAATTAGAATATAGAATACAGAAGAATAGAGAATATACATTATAGAAGAATATACACAATAGAAGAGTATACAATACAGAATAAAGATTATAGAAGAACTTAGAATATAGAAAGTAGAATGTAGAATACAGAATATAAAATATGGAATAAAGACTATAGAATATAGAAAAGTATGGAATGTAGAAAGTAAAATATAGAAGAATATAGAATACAGAATATAGAACATAGAACACAGAATGTAGAATATAGCATATAGAATATAGAATATGGAGCACAGATTATACCATACAGAAAAATATAGTATATAAATAAATAAATAATATAGAACATAGAAATTGGAATATACAATATAGAATATAGAGTACGGAATATAGAACCTAGAATATGGAAAAATATAGACATAGAATATAAAGGAATATAGAACATAGAAGAATTTAGAATGTAGAATATAAAATACAGAATATAGAATTTAGAATGTACAATATAGAATATGGACTATAGAATGTAGAATACAGAAGAATATAGGATATAAAAACTACTGAATATAGAACATCGAATATGGAATATAGAATACAGAGTATGGAATAGAGAATAAAGGAAAATATAGAATAGAGATAAATATAGAATATAGAATAGAGTATGTACAAAGCAGAATACAGAATATAAAATATAGAATAAGGAACATAGAATATAGAAGAATATAGATTACAGAATATAGAAGATTCTCTAATATAGAATGTAGAATTAAATACAGAATATAGAATATAGAAGATGGAATGTAAGAGAATGTAGAATGTAGTATACAGAATATGCAATTTGGAATATAGAACACAGGAAATTATAAAAATATAAACCATAGAAAGAAACATTGAATATAAAATACAGAAAATGAAATATAGAAAAATACAGAATTTAGAATATAGAATATAAAATATAGAATAAAAAATACATAATGTATAGAATATATGTTATAGCATATAGAAGATTATGGAATATAGAATATAAAGAATATACAATATAGAAGAATATATGATACAGACTATGGAAGAATATAGTGTATAGAATGTAGAATACAGAATACAGAAAATTACATACAAAATATAGAATATAGAAAAAGAACATTGAATATAGAATACCGAGTATGGAATATAGTATATAGAAAATATAGACTATAGAAGAATATAGAATACAAAATATAGAATATAAAATGAAGTATAAAAACACAGAATATAGAAAATAGAAGTCAAAATAGAATGTAAAATACAGAATATACAATATAAAAGAACATAGAATACAGATTATAGAACATATAGAATATAGAAGGGAGAATATGAAATATAGAATACAGAAAAATATAGTCTATAGAAAAATATAGAATATAGAATATGGAAGAATATAGAATTTAGAATGCAGAATATAGAATACAGAACATAGAATATAGAAGAATTTAAAATATAGAATGCAGAATATTGAATATGGAATATGAAATATGCAATATAGAATATAGAAGCATATTGTAGGTAGAAAAATATAGAATATAGAACATCAAATATATAATACACAGTACGGAATATAGAATATAAAAAATATAGAATATAGAAGAACATACATTATAGAATATAGAGAATTTAAAATATAGAGTATGGAACATAGAACACTGAAGATAGAATACAGAATATAAAAGAATTTTGAAAATAGAATATAGTGTATTCTTCTATATTTTACATTCTACATTCCATAATTTTCTATATTCTATAGTCTGTATTGTATAGTCTTTATCCTATATTTTATATTCTGTATTCTACACTCAACATTCTATGTTCTAAATTCTGTATTATATGTTCTTGTATAATCCATATTCTGTATTATATAGTCTTCTATTGTGTATATTCTTCCATGGAATGTAGAATATACAAAAATATAGATTATAGAATATAGAGAATTCAAAATATAGAATATGGAACATAGAACACTGAAGATAGACTACAGAATATTAAAGAAATTTGAAAATAGAAGAATATAGTATATAAGGGATTTGGAATAAAGAAGAATATAGAATATACATTATAGAAGAACATAGCATAAAGAATACAGAACATAGAAGAAAATAGAATATAAATTTAGAATATAGAATACAGAAGAATATAAAATGTATAATATAGAATACAGAATATAGAATGTAAAATATAAAATGAAGAATATAGAAGAATATAGGTTATAGAATATAAAAGATTATAAATTACACAATATAGAAGATTATGGAATACAGAATGTAGAATGTAAAATATAAAATATAGGAGAATATAGAATATGGAATATAGAAGAACATAGAATGTTGAATATGGTATATAGAATATGAAATATAAAATACACAAAATATAGTATATGTAAAAATAGAGATTGAAGATAGAACATAGAATATAGAATAGAGGAAATTATAGAATATAGAAGAACATAGAATATAGAATGTAGAATATAGTATAGGGAATATGAAAAATGGAATACAGAATATAGAATACAGAAAAATACAGTATATAGAAAAATCTAGAATATAGAACATCGAGTACACAATTTGGAGTATGGAATATAGAATATAGAAAAATATAGAATATAATGACATAGAAGAATATAGAATATAGAAGAACATACAGTATAGAATGTAGAATGTAGAATAAACCAAAACCACACCAAACCTGCTGCCGTCGAGTCGATTCCGACTCATAGCAACCCGGATGGCATAGTGGTTAAGTGACCAAGAGGTCAGCAGTTTGAATCTGCCAGGCGCTCCTTGGTAACTCTGTGGGGCAGTTCTACTCTGTCCTGTAGGGTCACTATGAGAATGTAAAATACAGAATTCACAATATAGAATACAGAAGAATATAGATTATGGAATATATACGATTATGGAACATAGAATGTAAAATACAGAGTATAAAACATTGAAGAATATGGAATATAGAAGAATATAGAATATAGAAGAACATAGAATAGAGAATACAGAATGTTGAATATAGAATGTAGAGTATACAATATGGAATATAGAATACAGAAGAATATAGTATATAGAAAAATATAGAACATAGAACATCAAATATAGAATACAGAGTATGGAATATAGAATACAGGGAAATATAGAATATAGAATATAGAATGTAGAATGTAGAGAAGGGAATATGAAAAATGGAATACAGAATATAGAATACAGAAAAATACAGTGTATAGAAAAATATATAATATAGAACATTGAGTATAGAATACAGAGTATGGAGTATAGAATATAGGAAAATATAGATTATAGAAGAACATAGAATATAGAATGTAGAATATAGAATTTAGAGTATAGAATATTAAATATAAAATATAGAAGAATATAGTATTTATAGGATAAATTATAGAATAAATTTATATTATAGAACATAGAACACAGAACATGGAAGATATAGAAAATAGTAGAATATAGAATATAGAAGAATACAGATTATAGAATATACATTACAGAAGAATATAGAATACAGAATATAGAATATAAATTTAGAATATAGAACATAAAAAAACATAGAATATAGATGACAGACAATAGAATGTAGACTATAGACAGAAGATAGAATACAGAATATTGACAAATATCATATATAGGATATACAATATAGAAGAATTTAGAATGTAGAAGAATATAGATTATAGAATATAAAAGAATATAGACAGTAGAATATGGAATATAAAACATAGAATATAGAATGTAGATTATAGAACAGTATAGAATATCGAGTTTAGAATGTAGAATAAAGAATACAGAATTCAGAACATAGAATATAGAAGAAAATAGAATATAGCAAGATTTGGAGTATAGAATATAGAAGAAAATGAAATATAGAATATATAATGTAGAATATAGATTACAGAATAGAGAAGAATAAAGAATATAAAGAATTTAGATTATCGAATGTAGACTGTAGAATATAGATTACACAATACAGAATATAGAATATAGAACAATATAGATTATAGAACATAGAAGAATGTAGAATACAGAATGTAGAGTGTAAAATATAAAATATAGAGGAATATAGAATACAGAACGTGGAAGAATATAGAATGTTGAATATAGAATATGGAAGATAGAATATAGAACACAAAAGAATAGAGTATATGGAAGAATATAGAACATAGAACACAGAAAATAAAAGAATATAGACTATAGATGAGTATAGAATAATATAGAATGCAGACTATATAAGAATATAGAAGGATATAAAAGAAAATAGAATATAGAATACAGAATATTGAAGAATATAGAATGATATAGAATATAGAAGAATTAGAATATATTATATAGAAGTATAAAGAAAAAAGAATATACATTATAGAATATAGATGATAGAAGACTACACAATACAGAATATAGAATATAAATTTAGAATATAGAATGTAGAAGAATATGAATATAAAATGCAGAAAATTGAATATGGAATATAGAATGTTGAAAAATATGGTCTATAGAATACAGGAAATAAGATATAGAATATATGGTATAGAAGAATACAAAACATAGAATGTAGAAAAATATGGATTATAGAATGTAGAATATACAAAAATATACAATATAGCAAAATATAGACTATAGAGTTTAGACAGTAGAAAATAGAATAAAGAATATAGAATATAGAAAATAATATAGAATATAGACAAATTTAGAAGACAGAATGTAGATTATAAAATATAGAATACAGAATAAAGAATAATAAAAAAAGAATAGAGAACAAAAAATATACAAGAATTTAGAATGTAGACTGTAGAATATAGAATAAAGAATGTAGAATGTAGAATAAAAAATACAGAATATAAAATATACACTAAAGAATATACAAAAATATAGATTATATAAGATTATAGAATACACAATGTAAAATATAGAATAAGGAATGCAGAAGAAAAGAGAATATAGAATGGGCAATATAGAATATAGAATATGAAATATGAAATAAAGAACAATATAGCATATACAAAAATATAGAGCATAGAACATCAAATATAGAATACAGAGTATGGAATATAGAATATAGAAAAATATAGAATAAAAATGTATAAGAATATAGAAGTATATAGAATATAGAGTGTAGAATGTAGACTACAGAATATATAATAATAAATATAGATTACAGAATTTAGAAGATTATGGAATATAGAATGTAAAATATAAAATATAGAAAAGTATAGAATACAGAATATGGAATATAGAATATACAATATTGACCAATATGGAACGTAGAATATAGAATATAATATGTAAAATGTACAATATAGTAGAATACAGAATATAGTGTACAGAATATAGAATGTGGAAGTATATACAATATGGAATACAGAAAATATAGAATTTAGAATATAGAAAATAGAGAATACAGAATACAGAAGAATATAGACTATATAATATAGAAGAATATAGAAAATAGAATGTAGAATATATAATATGGAATACAGAATATAGATTGTAGGGTGCAGAATATAGAATATAGAATATAGAACACAGAATATACAAGAGAGAAGAATAAAGACTATTGAATAATTTAGAATATAGAATGTAGACTGTAGAATATAGAATGTAGAATTTATTATACAAAATATAGAATAAAGTATATAGAATATAGAAGAATATAGATTATAGAATATAGAAAAATATAGTATATAAAAAATATACAGTGTAGAATATAGAATGTGGAATACAGAATACACAAGAATATAGTACATAGAAGAATACAGAATACAGAACATAGAACACAGAATAAAAAAGAATATAGAATATAGAGGAATAGATAATATAGAATATAGAAGAATTTAGAATATAGAAGAATATAAAATACAGGAAACTGAAGAATGCAGAATATGGAAGGATATAGAATTAGAATATTGAATACAGAAGAATATAGAATATACGTTATAGAAGAATATAGACAATAGAAGACTATACAATACAGAATATAGAATTTAGAACATAGAATATAAAATATAAAATAAAGATATAGAATATAGAAGAATACAGATTATAGAATATAGAAGATGAGGGAATATAGAATGTAGAACATAAAATACAGAATATAGAATATGGAATATAGAGGAATATAGCATATAGAATACAGAGTATAGAATATGGAACATAGACTATAGCATACAGAAAAATATAGTATATACAAAAATTTAGAAGGTAGAACATTGAATATACAATATAGAATACATGGCATGGAATGTAGTACATAGAATATAGAAAAATATAGAAGTAGAATATAAAAGAATATAGAATATAGAAGAATATAGAATTAAAATCCAGAATATAGAATACTAAACATAGAATGTAGAATATAGAATATGGAATAGAGAATATAGAAAAATACAGAATAGAGAAGAGTATAGAATATAAAATTTAGACTACAGAATATAGTATAGAAGATTATGGAGTACAGAAGAATATAGAATATGGAATATAGAAGAATATAGAATGTAGAGTGTAGAATATGGAATATAGAATACAGAAAAATACAGTACTTAGAGAAATATAGGATATTCAACATAGAACATGGAACATCAAATATAGAACACAGAGGATGGAACATAGAATATAGAAAAATATAGAATATAAAAGAATATAGAAGAACATAGAATATACAATTTAGAATGTAGAATATAGAATACAGAACATAGAAGAATTTAGAATACAGAATGAAGAATATAGAGTGTGGAATATAGAAGAATATAGTATATAGAGAACTATAGAATATAGAACTTAGAAGAGAATACAGAATATAGAAGAATATAGATTATAGAAGAATATGGAATATATGAGAATATAGAATATACGTTATAGAAGAATACAGAGTATAGAGGAATATGGAATATAGAATATAGAAGAACATAGAAAATAGATTACAGAGGAATATAGAATATAGAGTTTAGAAGGTAGGATATAGAATAAGGAATATAGAACTCAGAATATAGAATACAGAAGTATACAAACCCAGTGCCGTCGAGTCGATTCTGACTCATAGCAACCCTATAGGACAGAGTAGAACTGCCCCATAGAGTTTCCAAGGAGTGCCTGGCATAGAACTTAGAAAAATTTAGAATATAGAAGAAAATGGAATATAGAATGCAGAATGTAGAACATAGAATATGGAATACAGAATAGAGAAGAATAAAGACTATAGAAGAATTTAGAATATAGAATGCAGACTGTAGAATAGAAAATAAAGAATATAGAATATGGATTATGGAATATAGAATACAGAAGTATATAGTATATAGAAAAATATAGAATACAGAATATAGAACATAGAACACCAAATATGGAATATAGAATACAGAGTATGGAATATAGAAAAATACAGAATAAAGAAGAATATAGAACATAGAATAATATAGACAAGAGAATACAGAATATAGAATGCAGAATGTAGAATATAGAATATAGAAAAATATAAAAAAATATAGTAGATAGTAAAAAGAATGTAGAATATACAATAACATGGAATATAGAATATAGAAGAATGTAGAATACAGAATATGGAATATAGAGTATAGAAGAATACATCATATAGAAAAATATACAACATAGGACATAGAATATAGGATATAAAAGAATATATATACTGAATATAGAAGAACATAGAAGAAAGAAGGATATAGAATATAGAAGGTTATAGAATACAGAAGATTATTGAATATAGAAGAATATAGAATATACATTATTGGAAAATATACAATACAGAGCATAGAATAAAGAATGTAGAGGAATATAGAGTATAGGAGAATTTCAAATATAGAATACAGGAGAATATAGAATATAGAAGAATATAGAATGTAGACTATTGATGAATATGGTATATAGAATATAGAACATATGATATACAATATACAATGTAGAAGAAAGTAGAATATAGATAATGCTTTGCTGTAGAATATAGAATATGAAATATACAATATAGAAGATAAAACACAGAATATAGAATATTGAATATGGTATAAAGAATATAGAATAAAAGATATAGAATATACAATATAGAAGAATATAGAATGTAGAAGAATACAGATTATAGAATATTGAAGAATACAGAATATTGAATACAGAATGTAGAATATAGAAAATAGAACATACATTATTGAAGAATATAGAAGAACATAGATACAGAATGTAGGAGAATATAGAATAAAACTATAGAATATAGAAGAATAGAGAATACAGGGGAATATAGAAGATAGAACATAGAAGAAAATAGAATATTGATGAATATGGTATATAGGATATAGAATACACAATATAGAATTATATAGAATATAGAATGTAGGAGAATATAGAATAAAGAATTTAGAATGTAGAATATATAATATAGAAGAATATGGAATATAAAATTTAGAATGTAGAAGAATATAGTATATAGAAGGATAGAGAATATAGATTATAGAAGAATATAGAATATACAGTTTTTTAGAACATGGAATACAGAATAGAGAAGAATAAAGAATATACAAGAATTTAAAATATAGAATGTAGACCATAGAATACAGAATACAGAATATACAAGAATATAGATTATAGAATATAGAAAAATATAGAATACACAGAGCAGAACGTAATACATAGAATGTAGAAAACAGAACATAGAATATAGAAGAATATAGAATACAGAATATAGGATATTGATGAAAATGCAATATAGAATATAGAAGAATATACTATATAGAAGAATATAGAATATAGAACATTGATGAATATGACATATAGAATATAATCTATAAAATGTACACTATAGGAGAATATAGAATGTAAAATATAGGATATAGAATATGGAATGTAGAATATAGAAGAACATAGAACAAAGATGAAAATGGAATATAGAATGTAAGATACAAAATATAGAATATAGAAAATAAAAGTACATCGATTATAGAATATAGAAGAATACAGAATGTAGAATATAGTATATAGAACAAAGAACATAGAATACAGAATATAGAAGAATACAGATCATGGAACATAGAAGAATATAGAATATATAAATATAGAATAAACTACATAGAATATTGATGAATATAAAACAAGATATAAAATATGGAAAATAAAAGAACACAGAATAAAGAATATAGAATGTAGAAGTATATTGATTATAGAATACACAAGAATATAAATTATTGAATACAGAAGAATATAGAAAGTAGAATATAGGAAATAGAATATAAGAGAATAAAAAATACAGAATATAGAGAAACATAGTATATAGAACATAGAACAAAGAGAATATGGAATGTAGAATATAGAGTACAGAATATAGAAGATAGAATACAGAATGTTGAATGTAGAATATAGAATACGAAATATAAAAAAATAGAATATAGATAAATACAGAATATAGAAAAGTATAGAGTAAAGAATGTAGAGGAATATAGAATATAAAAAATCAAATATAGAATATAGAACATACAATGTATAGAATATAGAAGAATATAGACTACAGATTATAGAAAATAGATTATAGGATATTGAAGAATATGGTATATAGAATATAGAAGAATATAGAATGTAGACTATAGAATATGGAATACAGACTATAGAAGAATACAGTATGTAGTAGAATATAGAATATAAAATATAGAACACAGAATATCAAATATAGAATAGAGTATGGAATATAGAATATAGAAGAATACAGAATAGAGATGAACATAGAATATAGATTTTAGAATGTAGAATGTAGAAGAATTTAGAATATAAAATGTTGAATGTAGAATATGGAATAAATAATATAGAATATAGAAGAATATAGAACATAGAAGATAGAATACAGAATATAAAAGAATATAGATTATAGGAGAATGTAGAACACAGAATACAGAAGAATATAGAACATCGAAGAATAGAGAATATTGATGAATACAGTATATTGAATACAGAATACAGGATATAGGACATACAATATAGAAGAAAATAGGATATAGAAAGTAGAAGAATATAGATTAAAGAATATAGAAGAATATAGAATGTAGAACATAGAATATAGAATATAGAAGAACATAGAATATACAAGAATACAGAATATAGAGTTTAGAATGTACAGTACAGAATATACAGTTCAGAATATAGAATAAATATAGAGTATAGAAAAATTTAGAATATAGAATAATACAGAATATAGAATACAGAACACAGAATATAAATGAGAGAGGAATAAAGAATATAGAAGAATTTAGAATACAGAATGCAGACTATAGATTGTGCAATACAGAATACAGAATGTAGTATATGAAATAAAGAATATAAAATAAAGAAGAATATAGTATATAGAAAATATAGAATACTGACAAATATGGAATATAGAATATAATGTGTAAAATGTGAAATAGAAGAACATAGAATATAGAATACAGAATATGGAATGTAGAGGTATATAGATTATACAATACAGAAGCATAGAGAATACAGAACATACAAGAGAGAATATAGAATTCAGAAGAATATAGATTATAGAATATAGAAGTATATAGAATACAGAAAATTTAGAATATAGAATGTAGAGTGAGAATATAGAAAACATTAGAATATACAATGAAGAATGTAGAATATAGCATATAGAAGAATAAAGATTATAGAATATAGAATGCACAAAGCAGAATATAGAGTACAGAATATAGAATGTAGAATATAGATGAGTATAGAATTAGAATATAGAATTTAGAACAAAGAATATAGAATATAAAAAAATATACAAGAATTTAGAATATAGAATGCAGACTGTAGAATACAGAATATAGAAGAATGTAGATTATAGAATGTAGAATATAAAATATAGAAGAATATGCAATATAGAATATAGAAGAATATAGAATGTAGAATATAGAATTTGGAAGATAAATTATAGAATATAGAAGAATATAGTATAGAGAAGGATATAGAATATGGAAGAATATAAAATATAGAACAATATAGAATAGAGAATGTACATTATAAAAGAATATAGACTACAGAATATAGAAGATAATAGAATGTAGAATATAGAAGATGACAGAACATAGAAAATAGATTATAGAAGAATATAGAATAGTGATGAATATGGTATATAGAATATAGGATATGGAATATACAATATAGAATAAAGAATGTAGAATACAGATTATAGAATACAGAGGAATATAGAAAATAGAATGTAGTATGGAGAATGTAGAATATGTAATACAGAATATAGAAGAAAATAGAATATAGAGTTTAGCATGTAGAATATAAAATAAAGAATATAGAATTCAGAATATAGAATATAGAGGGATATAGAATACAGAAAAATGTAGAATACAGAATGTAGAATATGAACACACAATATAGAAGAATACAGAATATAATATGTAAAACATAGAAAATAGAATACAGTATTTAGAATATAGAATATGGAATATTGAATATAGAAGATACAGATTATAGAACATAGAAGAATATAGAATGTAGAAAGTAGATTATAGAATATAGAAGAATATAGAATACAGAATATGGACTAAGGAATATAGAATATTGAATAGAGTACATAGAAGAATATAGAATACAGAATATTGACGAATATTGAATATAGAAGAATATAGATTTAGAACACAGAAGAATATACAGTATAGAGAACAGAATATAGAATGTAGAATTTAGAACGTAGAAGATGGGATATAGAAGAATACAGAATATAGGATATTGACAAAAATGGAATACAGAATATAGAATACAGATTACAGAAGAATGTCTTACATACAAAAATATAGAATATGGATAAAAATGGAATATAGAATATAATATATAAAATGTACAACATAGAAGAACGTAGAATGTTGTATATACTATACAGTATATACAACACAGAACATAGACTGTAGAAGTACATAGATTATAGCATATAGAAGTGTATAGAAAATAGAATTTAGAATATAGAACATAGAATAGAGAATATAGAATACAGAAGAATATAGATTTTAGAATATAGAAGAATGTAGAATGTAAAATATAGGATACAGAATATAGAAGAATATAGAATATAGAAAAATTTAGAATATAGAATGTAGAGTGGAGAATATAGAAGAATGTAGAATATAGAAAACAGAATTTAGAATGTAAAATGTAGTATATAGAATATAGAACAGAATGTGGATTATAGAATATAGAAGAATATAGAGTACAGAACATAGAACATGGATCATAGAAGAAAGAAAACAGAAAATATAGATTATAGAACATTGATGAAAATGGAATATAAAATATACAATATACAAGAATATAGAATATAGAGTTTAGAAGTATATAGATTATAGAATATCAACGAATATAGACTATTGAATGCACAATGAAGAATATAGAATATAGAAAAATATAGATTATAGAATACAGGGTGATATAGAATGTAGAATATACAATATAGAAGAATATAGAATGAAGAATGTAGAATATAGGATATAGAATACAGAGTATGGAACATACAACATAGAATATAGAATATGGAATATAAGATATAAAATATACAAAATAAAAGAATACAGAATATAGAATGTAGAAGTATATTGATTATAGAATATAGAAGAATATAGATTCTAGAAAAGAGTGTAGAATGTAGAGTGTACAATATAGAATACAGAATATAGAAAAATACAGAACATAGAAGAATATAGTATATAGAAGAATATAGAATATACAGTTAGAACATAGAAGACAGAATATAGAAGAATGTAGAATATAGAATGTGGAATATAGAGCACAGAATATAAGATATAGAATATAGAAGAGTATAGATTACAGAAGAATATAGAGTATAAACGATCATATAGAATAATGTAGAATATAGTATATAGAATAGAGAAGAATAAAGAACATAGAAGAATGTAGACTGTTGAATATAAAATATAGTATATAGAATATTTAATATAGAATACAGAATAATACAGATTATACAATATAGAATCGTGGAATATAGAGAACAGAACATAGAATATAGCTTATAGAATATAGAACACAAAAGATAAAAGATAGAATATAGAACATAAATATTGGTTATTCACGAAAATGGAATATACAATATAAGATATAAAATAATCAGTATAGAAGAATATAAAATATACAATGTAGTAGATTATAAAATATATAACATAGAATGTAGAATATACAACATAGAATATAGAAGAATATAGATTGAGGAATACAGAATTTAGAATATAGAAGAATATAGATTACAGAATATAGAATGTAGAGTATAGAATATGGAATACAGTTTAAGAAATATGAATTATAGGATGTAGAAGAATATAGTATATAGAAGAATATAGAATACAGAATTATGACATATATGGAATACAAAATAAAATATATAAAATGTAGAATGTTCTATAGAATACAGAACACAGAATACAGAATGGAGAAGTACATAGATTATAGAATATAGAAGAATTTAGAATGTAGAAGAGAATACAGAAGAATATAGATTATAGAATATAAGAGAATACAGAATATAGAGTGTAGAATGTAGAACACAGAACACAGAATATAGCACACAGAAGAATATAGAATATAGAAAATTTTTGAATATATAATGTTGAGTGTAGAATATAGAGTGTAGAATACAGAATATAGAAGAATGTAGAATATAGAAAAATATAGAATATAGAATGCATAATATGGAATATACACTACAGAATATAGAATAATGTATAGAAAATAGAAGAATATAGAATGTAGAATATAGAATATCAAAGAATATAGAATTTAGAATATAGAATGTAGCATATAGAATATACAAGAATATAGATTAAATAATATCAAAAATATAGAAGGTAGAATATAGAAGAATATAGAATACAGAATATGGGATATAGAATATTGAAGAATATAGTATATAGAAGAATATAGAATATAGAACAGAACACAGAAGATAGAATACAGAATATAAAAGAAAATAGAGTAAAGAATAATGTAGAAAATAAAATCTAGAATATAGAAGGATATAGACTATAGAGAAATATAGAATACAGAGGAATATAGTGTATAGAATATAGAATACAAAATATAGAATAAAGAAAATAGAAGAATATAAAATATAGAAGAATATGGGATATAGAATATACATTATAGAAGAATATAGAATATAGAAGATTATAGTATACAGAATATAGAAGAATATAGAATGTAGAATGTGGAATATAGAATACAGAAAACAGAATATAGAATGTAGGATCAAGAATCTAGATACTAGAATATAGCATATAGTAGAATATAGAACATAGAACATAGAATATAGAAGAGTATAGAATATAGAATTTAGAAAGTAGAATGTGGAATATAGAATACAAAATATAGAATGTATAGAAGAAATTAGAATATAGAATGTAGAATATACAAATTAGAGAAATACAGATTATAGAATATGGGAGAATATAAATATAGAACATAGATTATAGAAAAATATAGAATATAGAAGAATACAGAATGTAGAATATAGAATACAGAAGAATATATTATATAGAAGAAAATAGAATATAAAAGAATATAGATATTGAATACAGAATTGTATAGAATGTGGAATATAGAGTATAGAATGTAGAAGAATATAGAATACTGAATATAAAGGAATGTACAATATAGAAAATTATAGAATATAAAAGAATATAGAATATACATTATAGAAGAATATACAATACAGAATGTAGAAGAACATAGCATATAAAATATAGAATGTGGAATATAGCATATAGAGGAATATGGACTACAGAATGTAGAAGATAAAATATAGAAGAATATGGTATATAGAATATACAATATAGAAGAATATAGATTATAAGATTATTGAAGAATATAGAATGTAGATTATAGAATATAAAAGAATATAGATTATAGAACACAGAATATGGAGTTTACCATGTTGAATATAGAATAAAAAATATAGAATACAGAATGTAGAATATGGAATATAGAAGAATGTAGAATGTGGAACACAAAACATATAATACAGAATAGAGAAGAATAAAGAATATAGAAGAATTTAGGATATATAATACAGACTGTTGAATATAGACTATAGAATATAAAAGAGCATAGAATATAGAGCACAGAACATACAATATAGAATACAGAACATAGAAGTTAGAAAATAGAATATAGAAGAATATAGAATATAGGATATTCACAAAAATGGAATATAGAGCACGGAATATAAGTCATAAAATATACAATATAGAGGAATATAAAGAATATAGAATGTAGAATATAGAATATACATTATAGAACACAGAACATAGAATTTAAAAGTATAATAGATTATAGAACACGGAAGAATGTAGAATATAGAACATAGAATATAGAAGAATATAGCTTAAAGAAAAAAGAATATAGAATATTAAATATAGTAGAATATAGAATGTAGAATATGGAATATACAATATAGTATATAGAAGAATATGGAATATTGACAAATACAGAATTTAAGATATAAAATATACAATTTAGAAGAATAAAAAATAGAATACAGAATACAGACTGTAGAAGTATATAGATTATAGAATATAGAAGAATATAGAGTATACAACATAGAAGGTAGAATAAGGAATATAGAACAAAGAACAGAGAATTTAGAATATAGAAGAATATGGAATATAGATTATGGAATACAGAATGTACAAGAATATAGTATATAAAAGAATATAGAACACATGACATAAAACATACAATATTGATTATAAAGTATAGAATGTAGAATACAGAAGAATAAAAAATACAGAAGAATATAGAATAGAGTATAGAATAGAATATAGAAGGATACAGAAAATAGATGTAGAATATGGAATATAGAATACAGAATATAGAAGTACATAGAATATAGCAGAATATGCAGTATAGAAGAACATAGAATAGAGGAGAATATAGAAGGCAATAGAATACAGGACACAAAAGAATATAGAAAACAGAAGAAAATATAATATCAAATATAGAAGGCAACAGAATATAGTAGATAGAAGACACGAGATGATAGGAGATAGCTTGAACATAGAACACAGCACAAAGAATACAAAATATAGAATATAGAAGAATATAGACTATACAGCACAGAATATTTAATATAGAAGAATATTAAATAAAGAATTTAGAATGTAGACTATAGAAGAATATAGAAGATAGAATATTGAAGATTACGGAATAAAGAATACAGAAGGTAGGATACAGAATATATAATAATATAGAGTATAGAATATAGAACATAGAATATAGAAGAATGTAAAATATAGAATGTAGAGTATTAATAAAGAATATAGAATGATATAGAATAAAGGAGAATATAGAACATAAAATCTAGAATATAAAATATATAAGAATATAGATTATAGCATATAGAAGAATATAGAATGTGGAATACAGAATATATGTACAGAATATAGAAAATAGAAGAATGTAGAATATAAAATATATTTTAGAATACAGATTTTAGAATATAGAATACAGAATAAAGAATGTAGAATATAGACTACAGAGTATAGAATATAGAATACAGAAGAATATAGAAAATGGAATAAAGAATATGGAATATAGATAAAGAAGAATATAATATATAGAAGAATATAGAACATAGAATATTGAATATAGAATATGGAATGTGGGATGTAGAATATAGAAGAAAAAATATAGAGGTATATAGAATATAGAAGAATATAGAATATAGAAGAGTATAGAATATAGGAGGATATAGAAGAGTATAGAATATACAAGGATATGGAATATAGAATAATATAGGATACATGATATAGAATAAAGCAGAATATAGACTACAGAATGTAGAATGTATAGAAGAATGTAGATTTTTGAAGAATATAGAATGTAGAATATAAAATATAAAGACTATAGTATTTAGAATGTAGAATATAAAATAAGAGGAATACAGAATATAGAATACAGAATGTGAACTGAAGAATATAGAATGTAGAATATAGAAGAATATAGATTATAGCACATAGAGGCATACAGAATATGGCATGTAGAGTGTGGAATATAGTATACACAATGTGGAAGAATATAAAATATAAAAAATAGAAGTGTACAGAATATAGAAAGTACAATATTGGATATAAAATATGGAATGTAGAATATATAAAATAGGACAGTATAGTTTATACTATATGGAATATAGAGTACAGAATATAGAATAAAGAACGTAGAGGATAGAAGATAGAATACAGAAGAGTATAGAATATAGAATATTGATGAATATAAAATATACAATATAGAAGAATATAGAATATAGAAGTATATAGAATATAGATAAATATAGAATGTAGATTATAGAATATAGAAGAATATAAAATATAGAATGTAAAAATAGAACATGGAATATAGAATATGGAACATAGAAGAACATAGTATTTAGAAGAATATAGAATATTGATGAATATGGCAAAAAGAATATAAGACATAAAATATACAATATAGAAGAATATAGAATACAGAATACAGAATGTACAAGTATATAGATTATAGAAAATAGAATGCAGAATGTAGAATATAGAATACAGTACATAGAATAGAGAATATAGCAGAATATAGATTATAGAATATAGAAAGTAAATGTAGAATATAAAATATAGACTATAGAAGACCATAGACTATAGAAGAATACAGAATATAGAATAGAGAAGAATATGGTATACAGAAGAATATAGAACAGCAAACAGAATACTGAATATAGAATGTAGAATATAGAAGAATATAGAATGTTGAAAGTAGGATATAGAATGTAGAATGTAAAATATAGAATGTAGAATACAGAGTATAGAATATAAAATTTAGTATATACAATATAGAAATAGAAGACTATAGAATGTAGAATTTAGAATGTAAAACGTAGAATATAGAATATGGAAAAATATAGAAAAAAGAATATTGAATATAGAATGTAGAATACAGAATATGGAATATGGAAAACAGAATATAGAAGCACACAGTATTTCGAAGAATATAGAATACAGAATATAGGACATAGAATATAGAGTACAAAATATAGAATATAGAAGAATATAGAATATAGCATATAGAAGAACATAGAATAGAGAATATAGAAGAATATAGAGTAGAGAATATAGAAGATAAAACATAGAAGATAGAATATAGAATAAGGAATATTGAAGAATATGGAATATAGGATTTGGAATATAGAATATTGAAGAATATAGACTAGAGAATATAGAAGATAGAATAAAAAAAATATATATATAGAAGATAGAATACAGAAGAATAAAGAACATTGACAATTATGGTATATACAATATAGAATAAAGAATATTGGATATACAATATAGAAGAATATAGTTTATAGATTATTGAGGAATGTAGAATATAGAAGAATATAGACTATAGAGTTTAGAGTGTAGAATATAGAATATAGAATAAAGAAAAATTTAGATTATAGAATGTAGAATATAGAATATAGAGTTATATACAATATAGAACATAGAATATGAAGAATAGAGAAGAATAAAGAATAGAGAAGTATTTAGAGTACAGAATGTAGACAGTAAAATACAGAATACAGAAAATGAAATATAGAGTATAGAATGTAGACTATAGATTATAGAATATAGAAGAATATAGAATATAGAGAACAGAATATAGAATATAAAATAGAGAATATAGAACATAAAAGATAGAAGGATATAGAATACAGGATATTGACAAAAATGAAATATAGAATGTAAGATATAAAATATACAATATAGAATATTACAGAATATAGAATGTAGAAGTATATAGAATATAGAAGATATAGAATGTAGAATATAATATATAGAAGAATATAGAATACAGAATAAGAAGAATATAGAATGCAGAATATAGAACATGGAATACAGAATATAGAACAGAGTATATAGAAGAATATAGAATATTGATGAATATCTAATATAGAATATACAGAACAGAATATAGAACATAGACTATAGAAGAATATAGAATGTAGGATAGAGAATATGGAATATAGAAGAATATAGAATATTGATGAATATGGAATGTAGACTATGATATATAAAATGTACAATATAGAAGAATATAGAATATACAAAACAGAATATAGAATGTAGAAGAATATAGATTAAAGAATATAGAAGAATATTGAATATGGAATTTAGAATGCAGAATATGGAACATAGGATAGAGAATATAGATTATAGAATACAGAACGTGGAATATAGAATATAGAAGAATGCGGACTATAGGAAAATTTAGAATAAATAGAATGTAGAGTGGAGAACATAGGATATAGAATACAGAACATACAAGAAAATAGAATATAGAATGTAGGATATAGAATACAGAATATAAAAGAGAGAAGTTAAAGAATATAGAAATATTTAGAATACATAATGTAGACTGTAGAATATAGAAGAATATAGATTATAGAATATAGAGAAGAGAATGTAGAATATAGAACATAGAGGATAGAACATAGAATATAGAAGAATATAGAATAGAGGATATTCAGGAAAATGGAATATAGACTATAAAACATAAAATATACAATATAGAAGAATATAGAATAAAGAATGTAGAATATAGATAATACAATACAGAACATAGAATAGAGAATATAGAGTGTAAACGTATATAAATTACAGAATATAGAAGAATATAGAATACAGAATGTAGAATGAATATAGATTATAGAACATAGAATATAGAATACAGAAGAATATAGATTATGGAAAGTAGAATACAGAAGTATATAGAATATAGTAGAGTAGAGAATGTTGAATATGGAATATAGAATATAGTTTATAAAAGAATATAGAAAATAGAATATTGATGAGTATAGACTATAAGACATAAAATATACAATGTACAAGAATATAAGACATAAAATATACAATGTAGAAGAATATAGAAAACAATGTAGAAGTATATAGATTATAAAATACAGAAGAATATGGAATATATACTGTAGAATGTAGAATATACAATATAAAACACAGAATACAGAACATAGAATTTAGAATATTGAAGAATATAGGTTATAGAATATAGAAGAATATAGAATGTAGAAAAATATAGACTGTAGAATATAGATTACAGCATGTGATATAGAATAGAGCATGTAGAAGAATACAGAATATAGAACATAGAAGATAGAATATTGAATATAGAAAA
The DNA here is from genome assembly GCF_030014295.1 of Loxodonta africana. Lineage (NCBI taxonomy): Eukaryota > Metazoa > Chordata > Mammalia > Proboscidea > Elephantidae > Loxodonta > Loxodonta africana. The sequence continues at coordinate 83,205,395 of NC_087359.1, forward strand.
TAGAATGGTGATTATTAAATATAGAAGAAAAATATGCAGAAGATTATACGATATAGAGTATAGAATGTAGAAGAATACAGAAGGGTATAGAATATGGAATATAGAATGTAGAATACGGAATATAGAAGAATATAGAATATAGAAGATAATAGAATATAGGACACAAGAATATAGAAAATATAATATAGAACAGAATATACGATATAGAAGAAAATTGACGATAGAAGATAGATTGAAAATAGTAGATAGAAGAAAGCAGATGATAGAAGATAGAAGATTGAACATAGAACATAGAACACAAAACATAGAATATAGAGTATAGAATACAGAATATAGAATTTAGAATGTAGATAGAATACAGAATATAAAACATAGAATATTGAATAAGGAATATAGAATATAGAAGAAAATAGAATACAGAAGAATATAGAATATAGAGTGTATATAATGTAGAATATAGAAAATAGAATTTATAATTTACAATATAGGTAAATATAGAATAATACAGAATAAGAATAATATAGAATATTGTTGTTGTTAGGTGTTGTCAAGTCGATTCCGAGTCATAGAGACCCTATGCACAAAAGAACGAAACAGAGTTGGTCCTGCGCCATCCTTATAACAGGTGTTGTGCTTGAGCTCATTGTTGCAGTCACTGTGTCAATCCACCTTTTTGAGGGTCTTCCTCTTTTCCACTGACCCTGTACTCTAACAAGCATGACGTCCTTCTCCAAGGACTCATCCGTCCTGAAAACGTGTCCAAAATATGTAAGACGCAGTCTCGCCATCCTTGCCTCTAAGGAGCATTCTGGCCGCACTTCTTCCAAGATAGATGTGTTCTTTCTTTTGGCAGTCCATGGTATATTCAATATTCTTCGCCAACACCACAGTTCAAAGGCGTCAACTCTTCTTCAGTCTTCCTTATTCATTGTCCAGCTTTCACATTCATATGATGTGATTGAAAATACCATGGCTTGGGTCAGGCACACCTTAGTCTTCAGGGTGACATCTTTGCTCTTCAACACTTTGAAGAGGTCCTTTGCAGCAGATTTGCCCAGTGCAGTGCATCTTTTAATTTCTTGACTGCTGCTTCCATGGTTGTTGATTGTGGATCCAAGTAAAATGAAATCCTTGACAACGTCAATCTTTTCTCCGTTTATCATGATGTTGCACATTGGTCCAGTTGTGAGGATTTTTGTTTTCTTTATGTTGATTTGCAGTCCATACTGAAGGCTGTGGTCTTTGATCTTCAAATATAAAATATTGAAAATAAAATGTAGAATATAGAAGAATATAGATTATAGCATATAGAAGAATATAAAATATAGAATGTAGAATGCGGAATATAGAATATAGCATATAGAACGTAGAATACAGAATACAGAATATAGAAGACTACAGAATATAGAAAATAGAAGAATATAGAATATATAATGTAGAATGTAGAATACAAAATATATAATAAAGATGAGTATATAGAATACCAATTATAGAATATAGAAGAATATAGAAAGTAGAATATGAAATATAGAGTATAGAATAAAGATGAATATAGAATATAGAAAAATATTGAATGTAGAATATAGAATATGTAAGATAGGAAATAGAAGAATATAATATATAGAATATAGAACACAGAATATTGAACATAGAATGTAGAATATAGAACAATAAAGAATATAGAAGTATATAGAATATAGAGGAATACAGAACATAGAATATAGGATATAGAATATAGAACAGTATAGAATATAGAAGAATATAGAATACAGAAGAACATAGAATATAGTATGTATAATGTAGAATATGGAATAGAGAATACAGAATATAGAAGAATACAGAAGGATATAGAATATAGAAGGATATAAAATATAGAAGAATATAGGGAGAATGAAGGGAGAAGCAGAGAGAGATTTCATAAAGACACAAGTGGAGATGACAATGTGACCACAGAGGCAGAGATTGGATGATGCAGCAACAGCCATGGAATAGAGACAGCCACCAGAAGCTGGAAGAGGCAATGAACAGATTCTCCCCTGGAGCCTCTGAAGAGTGTGTGGTGTGGTTCTGCCGTGACAGCTTGATTAAGGCTCAGGTATTTTGGCTCTGACTTTGGATTTCTGGCCTCCTGAGCTGTGGAAGACTAAATTTCTGTTGTTTTAAGTCACTCAGTTTGTAGCAATTTGTTATAACAGACACAGAAATTGAATTAACTGACCAATAAAAGATGTGGTAATCTATGCATCATTATAGTATTGTAACCTGATGAGGGTGGATCCTGCCCGGCGCGACCCCTTGAGTCAATTGAGAGACACCAGGCCTTTGAAAAAGAGAAAACAGACTTTATTGCAAGCCGGTCAAGCAAGGAGCTCAGAGATTAAGTCTCAAATCAACCACCCTGAGGTTGGGGATTCCAGTGCAGGTGCAGGGTTTGTGATAGGGAACTTAAGCATAATTCATGAAGTTTCTAAGAACTGGCAGACAATTTCAGGAAATTAACACATACAGAGGTGCAGTAGGGGGTGCAATATGGTGGCTGGGGGCATGTGGTTTTTAGGGTGGTATGAAACATGAAGGTTATCTAAGGACAGCTTTGTGGCTTATTGCTCATGTCCAAATGGAGTGGGGGGAAGGTTGGTGGGTAGCGAAGCAAACTTGAGCAGAGAAGCAGTAAGATGGCCTTGAGCTGCTACACAGAATTTCTTATCAAAAGCGTGTGATGTGGCCCAGGTGTGATGGGAGGAAGGGGAACCATTTAACCCTGTTGTTTGCGGTGTCAATAATATATATATTTTTAATAATTTTTATTGTGTTTTTTAAGTGAAAGTTTGCAAATCAAGTCAATCTCTCGCATATAAACTTATATACACCTTACTACGTACTCCCATGTACTCTCCCCCTAATGAGCCGGCCCGCTCCCTCCTTCCAGACTCTCCTTTCGGGACCGTTTTGCCAGTTTCTAACCCTCTCTACCCTCCCATCTCCCCTCTAGACAGGAGATGCCAACACAGTCTCAAGTGTCCACCTGATACAAGTAGCTCACTCCTCATCAGCATCTCTCTCCAACCCTTTGTCCAGTCCAATTCATGTTAAGGAGTTGGTTCCTGTCCTGGGCCAACAGAAGTTTTGGGGACCATGACCGCCGGGATTCCTCTAGTCTCAGTCAGACCATTAAGTATGGTCTTTTTATGAGAATTTGGGGTCTGCATCCCACTGTTCTCCTGCTCCCCCAGGGGTTCTCCGTTGTGCTCCCTGTCAGGGCAGTCATCGATTGTGGCCGGGCACCAACTAGTTCTTCTGGTCTCAGGATGATGTAGGTCTCTGGTTCATTTGGCCCTTTCTCTCTCTTGGGCTTAGTTGTCGTGTGACCTTGGTGTTCTTCATTCTTCTTTGCTCCAGGTGGGTTGAGACCAATTGATGCATCTTAGATGGCCGCTTGTTAGCATTTTAGACCCCAGACGCCACATTTCAAAGTGGGATGCAGAATGTTTTCATAATAGTATTATTTTGCCAATTGACTTAGAAGTCCCCTTAAACGATGGTCCCTAAACCCCCGCCCTTGCTCCGCTGACCTTTGAAGCATTCATTTTATCCCGGAAACTTCTTTGCTTTTGGTCCAGTCCAGTTGAGCTGACCTTCCATGTATTGAGTATTGTCCTTCCCTTCACCTAAAGCAGTTCTTATCTACTAATTAATCAGTAAAAAACCCTCTTCCACCCTCCCTCCCTCCCGCCTCTTGTAACCACAAAAGTATGTGTTCTTCTCAGTTTATACTATTTCTCAAGATCTTATAATAGTGGTCTTATACAATATTTGTCCTTTTACCTCTGACTAATTTCATTCAGCATAATGCCTTCCAGGTTCCTCCATGTTATGAAATGTTTCACAGATTCTTCACTGTTCTTTATCGATGCGTAGTATTCCATCGTGTGAATATACCACAATTTATTTACCCATTCATCCGTTGATGGACACCTTGGTTGCTTCCAGCTTTTTGCTATTGTAAACAGAGCTGCAATAAACATGGGTGTGTATATATCTGTTTGTGTGAAGGCTCTTATTTCTCTAGGGTATATTTGGAGGAGTGGGATTTCTGGGTTGTATGGTAGTTCTATTTCTAACTGTTTAAGATAACACCAGATAGATTTCCAAAGTGGTGGTACCATTTTACATTCCCACCAGCAGTGTATAAGAGTTCCAATCTCTCCGCAGCCTCTCCAACATTTATTATTTTGTGTTTTTTGGATTAATGCCAGCCTTGTTGGAGTGAGATGGAATCTCATTGTGTTTTAATTTGCATTTCTCTAATGGCTAACCACCGAGAGCATTTTCTCATGTATCTGTTAGCTGCCTGAATATCTTCTTTAGTGAAGTGTGTGTTCATATCCTTTGCCCACTTCTTGATTGGGTTGTTTGTCTTTTTGTGGTTGAGTTTTGACAGAATCATGTAGATTTTAGAGATCAGGCGCTGGTTGGAGATGTCATAGCTGAAAATTCTTTCCCAGTCTGTAGGTGGTCTTTTTCCTCTTTTGGTGAAGTCTTTAGATGAGCATAGGTGTTTGATTTTTAGGAGCTCCCAGTTATCTGGTTTCTCTTCGTCATTTTTGGTAATGTTTTGTATTCTCTTTATGCCTTGAATTAGGGCTCCTAAGGTTGTCCCTATTTTTTCTTCCATGATCTTTATCGTTTTAGTCTTTATGTTTAGGTCTTTGATCCACTTGGAGTTAGTTTTTGTGCATGGTGTGAGGTATGGGTCCTGCTTCATTTTCTTGCAAATGGATATCCAGTTATGCCAGCACCATTTGTTAAAAAGACTATCTTTTCCCCAATTAACTGACACTGGGCCTTTATGAAATATCAGCTGCTCATATGTGGGTGGATTTATATCTGGGTTCTCAATTCTGTTCCACTGGTCTATGTGCCTGTTGTTGTACCAATACCAGGCTGTTTTGACTACTGTGGCTGTATAATAGGTTCTGAAATCAGGTAGAGTCAGGCCTCCCACTTTCTTCTTCTTTTTCAGTAATGCTTTGCTTATCCGAGGCTTCTTTCCCCTCCGTATGAAGTTGGTGATTTGTTTCTCCATCACATTAAAAAATGACATTGGAATTTGGATCGGAAGCGCATTGTATGTATAGATGGCTTTTGGTAGAATAGACATTTTTACTATGTTAAGTCTTCCTATCCATGAGCAAGGTATGTTTTTCCACTTAAGTAGGTCCTTTTTAATTTCTTGTAGTAGAGCTTTGTAGTTTTCATTGTATAGGTCTTTTACATCCTTGGTAAGATTTATTCCTGAGTATTTTACCTTCTTGGGGGCTACTGTGAATGGTATTGATTTGGTTATTTCTTCGTTGGTGTTCTTTTTGTTGATGTGGAGGAATCCAAGTGATTTTTGTATGTTTATCTTATAACCTGAGACTCTGCCAAACTCTTCTTTTAGTTTCAGTAGTTTTCTGGTGGATTCGTTGGGGTTTTCTGTGTATAAGATCATGTCATCTGCAAATAGAGATAATTTTACTTCCTCTTTGCCAATCCGGATGCTCTTTGTTTCTTTGTCTAGCCTAATTGCTCTGGCTAGGACCTCTAGCACAATGTTGAATAAGAGCGGTGATAAAGGGCATCCTTGTCTGGTTCCCGTTCTCAAGGGAAATGCTTTCAGGTTCTCTCCATTTAGAGTGATATTGGCTGTTGGCTTTGCATTAAAAAAACATGCCCTTTATTATGTTGAGGAATTTTCCTTCAATTCCTATTTTGGTGAGTTTTTTTTATCATAAATGGGTGTTGGACTTTGTCAAATGCTTTTCTGCATCAATTGATAAGATCATGTGGTTTTTGTCTTTTGTTTTATTTATGTGGTGGATTACATTAATGGTTTTTCTGATATGAAACCAGCCTTGCATACCTGGTATAAATCCCACTTGGTCGTGGTGAATTATTTTTTTGATATGTTGTTGAATTCTATTGGCTAGAATTTTGTTGAGGATTTTTGCATCTATGTTCATGAGGGATGTAGGTCTATAATTTTCTTTTTTTGTAATGTCTTTACCTGGTTTTGGTATCAGGGAGATGGTGGCTTCATAGAATGAGTTGGGTAGTATTCCGTCATTTTCTATGCTTTGAAATACCTTTAGTAGTAGTGGTGTTAACTCTTCTCTGAAAGTTTGGTAGAACTCTGCAGTGAAGCCGTCCGGGCCAGGGCTTTTTTTTGTTGGGAGTTTTTTGATTACCGTTTCAATCTCTTTTTTTTTTATGGGTCTATTTAGTTGTTCTACTTCTGAATGTGTTAGTTTAGGTAGGTAGTGTTTTTCCAGGAATTCATCCATTTCTTCTAGGTTTGCAAATTTGTTAGAGTACAATTTTTCTAATAATCTGATATGATTCTTTTAATTTCAGTTGGGTCTGTTGTGATGTGGCCCTTCCCGTTTCTTATTCGGGTTATTTGTTTCCTTTCCTGTATTTCTTTGGTCAGTCTAGCCAATGGTTTACCAATTTTTTAAATTTTTCAAAGAACCAGCTTTTGGCTTTGTTAATTCTTTCAATTGTTTTTCTGTTCTCTAGTTCATTTAGTTCAGCTCTAATTTTTATTATTTGTTTTCTTCTGGTGCCTGATGGGTTCTTTTGTTGCTCACTTTCTATTTGTTCAAGTTGTAGGGACAGTTCTCTGATTTTGGCTCTTTCTTCTTTTTGTATGTGTGCATTTATCGATATAAACTGGCCTCTGAGCACTGCTTTTGCTGTGTCCCAGAGGTTTTGATAGGAAGTATTTTCATTCTCATTGCATTCTATGAATTTCCTTATTACCTCCTTAATGTCTTCTATAACCCAGTCTTTCTTCAGGAGGGTATTGTTCAGTTTCCAAGTATTTGATTTCTTTTCCCTAGTTTTTCTGTTATTGATTTCTAGTTTTATTGCCTAGTGGTCTGAGAAGATGCTTTGTAATATTTCGATGTTTTGGATTCTGGAAAGGTTTGTTTTATGACCTAATATGTGGTCTATTCTAGAGAATGTTCCATGTGCGCTAGAAAAAAAAGTATACTTTGCAGCAGTTGGGTGGAGAGTTCTGTATAAGTCAATGAGGTCAAGTTGGTTGATTGTTGTAATTAGGTCTTCCGTGTCTCTATTGAGCTTCTTACTGGATGTCCTGTCCTTCTCCGAAAGTGGTGTGTTGAAGTCTCCTACTATAATTGTGGAGGTGTCTATCTCACTTTTCATTTCTCTTAAAATTTGATTTATGTATCTCGCAGCCCTGTCATCGGGTGCATAAATATTTAATATGGTTATGTCTTCCTGATCAATTGTCCCTTTTATCATTATGTAGTGTCCTTCTTTACCCTTTGTGGTGGATTTAAGTCTAAAGTCTATTTTGTCAGAAATTAATATTGCTACTCCTCTTCTTTTTTGCTTGATATATTTTTTCCATCCTTTGAGTTTTAGTTTGTTTCTGTCTCTAAGTCTAAGGTGTGTCTCTTGTAGGCAGCATATAGACGGATCGTGTTTCTTTATCCAGTCCGAGACTCTCTGTCTCTTTATTGTTTGGTGCATTTAGTCCATTTACATTCAGCGTAATTATAGATAAATAAGTGTTTAGTGTTGTCATTTTGATGCCTTTTTATGTGTGTTGTTGACAATTTCATTTTTCCACTTACTTTTTTGTGCTGAGACGTTTTTCTTAGTAAATTGTGAGATCCTCATTTTCATAGTGTTTGACTTTATGTTTGTCGAGTCGTTACGTTTTTCTTGGCTTTTATCTTGAGTTATGGAGTTGTAATACCTCTTTGTGGTTACCTTAATATTTACCCCTATTTTTCTAAGTAAAAACCTAACTTGTATTGTCCTATATTGCCTTGTATCACTCTTCATATGGCAGTTCTATGCCACCTGTATTTAGTCCCTCTTTTTGATTATTGTGATCTTTTACGTATTGACTTCAATGATTCCCTGTTATGAGCATTTTTTTTAATTAATCTTAATTTTTTTGTGTGATTTCCCTATTTGAGTTGATATCAGGATGTTCTGTTTTGTGACCTCGTGTTGTGCTGGTATCTGATATTATTGGTTTTCTGACCAAACAATATCCTTTAGTATTTCTTGTAGCTTTGGTTTGGTTTTTGCAAATTCTCTAAGCTTGAGTTTATCTGTAAATATCTTAATTTCGCCTTCATATTTCAGAGAGAGTTTTGCTGGATATATGATCCTTGGCTGGCAGTTTTTCTCCTTCAGTGCTCTGTATATGTCGTCCCATTGCCTTCTTGCCTGCATGGTTTCTGCTGAGTAGTCTGAACTTATTCTTATTGATTCTCCCTTGAAGGTGACCTTTCTTTTCTCCCCGGCTGCTTTTAAAATTTTCTCTTTATCTTTGGTTTTGGCAAGTTTGATGATAATATGTCTTGGTGTTTTTCTTTTTAGATCAATCTTAAATGGGGTTCAATGAGCGTCTTGCATAGATATCCTTTCGTCTTTCATGATGTCAGGGAAGTTTTCTGTCAGCAGATCTTCAACTATTTTCTCTGTGTTTTCTGTCCTCCCTCCCTATTCTGGGACGCCAATCACACACAAGTTATCCTTCTTGATAGAGTCCCACATGATTCTTAGGGTTTCTTCATTTTTTTTAATTCTTTTATCTGTTTTTTTCAGCTATGTTGGTGTTAATTCCCTGGTCTTCCAGATTTCCCAGTCTGCATTCGAATTGCTCGAGTCTGCTCCTCTGACTTCCTATTGCGTTGTCTAATTCTGTAATTTCATTGTTAATCTTTTGGATTTCTACATGCTGTCTCTCTATGGATTCTTGCAACTTATGAATTTTTCCACTATAAGAACATAGTGAGTTCTTCAACTGTTTTATCAGTGTGTTCCTTGGCTTTTTCTGCAGTTTGCCTTATTTCATTTCTGAGGACATCCCTGATGTCTTGAAGCATTCTGTAAATTAGTTTTTTATACTCTGTATCTGATCATTCCAGGATTGTATCTTCATTTGGCAAAGATTTTGATTCTTTTGGGGGGGGTTGTAGAAGCTGTCATGGTCTGCTTCTTTATGTGGTTTGATATCGACTGCTGTCTCTGAGCCATCACTAAGATATTAAAAAAATAGATATAGTAGTGGTTTATTCTATAATTGCTCACTGAGTCTTATCTTGTTTTGTTTTCCTTCAATATACGTGGATGGGCTACTAGATTGTGCTGTCTTGTTTGTTGTAGCCCTTGACTTACTTATGACCTATTACCAGCTGGTTTGGGCTGTTGCCAGATATATATGCCTGAGTCTATTCAGTATTCTTGAGTAGAATCTGACTTTGGGTCATCAAGTGTGTGCTGCACCCTAACACCTATCCACCTCTAGAAGTAGTGGCGATAGTTGTGTGCACCAGATTCTATTAGCAGCTGGGGTTCACCATCCGGGGGAGGCAGGATGCTGACAGGCTTCCCCCAAGTGTCAGTGAGGTAGGTGTGTCTCTATTCCTATAGCACCTTGGTGGGAGGGCACTGCAGCTGTACCTTAGGCCCCCAATGCAAGTACCTCTACCGATTGGTAGGTGTCACCCTCCTTAGACCCCTAAGGCAAGAGGCTAGGTGGTCTGGGGGGAGCTTCAGCCCTCAGTTCCCTTGTTGTGGGTCAGTTAGGGCTCTGTTGAATAAGCAGAGATATCAGACCTGGGAAACTTGTTTTTCCAGAAAATCCGCTAAAAAAAATGCAGTCAGATCCCTATCAGAACTGCCTTTGGATTATAACCTCCACCTTGTTCCCTGTAAGGATGAAAGTCCCAGATTTGGATCGTATATGCTTGGCTGTAGCTGGTTCTGTGTTTTTAGTCCAATTAGGGATGGATTTTTGGTCCCCGGGTTTTTTGTGATTCCTTCTCTCGGGCCGGAAGAATGGGTTAGGAAAAGACCCAAAAAAAAAAGGGAAAAGCAAAGCCGCCGCGGAGCCGGAGCCGTTCTCCCTCTGGCTCAGGAAATTCCAATGTTAATGAAGCCGCCTGGGAAGGGTGGGGGAGGGCTCAGAGAAACAGGAGAGTAGCACCCCAGAATATAGCCAAAGTTGCTTATCTTGCTTGGAATGACTATTTTATCTGAGATTCTTGAGGGGTGTGTCACCTATGTGTGCTGGCTGTGTGGAGATTGCCCCAGAAGGTCTGGCCCGCTAAAGCCGCGGTCAGATCCTCCGCTGCCAGTCCAAAGCCTAGCGTCAAGGTTCCCCTGCTGGGACGCTGCACTCCTGGCTCCAAAATCAGTCGTTGCCTCCCGGGGACTTCTCGTCCCGCCAGCCCCGTCGCCGCGCCACCCCCGCGGACTGGCTGGGCCCCCTCCCGGGGTTAGTTCAGGGGAGTAAGCCTGCGCCCCGTGCTTGCGCTGTGACAGCGCCCAGTCAAAAGCCTGGCGCCAAGCCTCCCCGGCTGGGACGCTGCACTCCCGGCTCCAAAACCAGTCACTGCCTCCCGGGGACTTCTCCCACCAGCCGCATCGCCACACCGCCCACGCGGACCGGCTGGGCCCCCGCCCGGGGTCAATTCAGGGAGGTAGGGCTGGGCCCCTTGTTTGTGCCATCACCAGATTTTGTGTTCATCTCTTCTGGGTCCAGACCTAAGCCCAGCACCAAGGTTACCTGACTGGGACGCTGGCTCCAGGCTCCGAAAACAGTCGCCGCTTCCCCGTATTTGTTCGTTCTCCGTCTCTAAATCTGTGTTTGTTGTTCAGGGATCGTAGATTGTTATGTATGTGATCGATTCACTTGTTTTTCTGAGTCTTTGTTGCAAGAGGGATCCGAGGTAGCGTCTACCTAGTCCTCCATCTTGGCCCTCCTCTCAAGCCTGGTCTTTTTATGAGAATTTGGGGTCTGCATCCCACTGTTCTCCTGCTCCCTCAGGGGTTCTCTGTTGTGCTCCCTGTCAGGGTAGTCATCGGTTTTGGCCAGGCACCATCTAGTAAATAATATTTTTAATAAAATATCTAGACTTAAAAACTTAAGGAAGGAGAAGTGTCTTTCACTTCTTAAAATGCGACAGATGTTATGGGTTGAATTGTGTCCACCAAAAATGTGTGTCAACTTGGCTAGACCATGATTCCCAGTATTGTGTGATGGTCCACCATTTTGTCGAGTGATGAGATTTTCCTACACACTGTAAACCCTACCTCTATGATGTTAATGAGGTAGGATTGGTGGCAGTTATGTTAATGAGGAAGGTCTCAATCTACAAGACTGGGTTGTGTTTTAAGTCAACTTCTTTTGAGATATAAAAGAGAGAAGCAAGCAGAGAGACAGGCGGACATCATACCACCAAGAAACAAGAGTCAGGAGAATAGAGTATCCTTTGGACCGGGGTTCCCTGTGCTTAGGATCTCTTGACTGGGAAATATTGATGACAAGGACTTTCCCCCAGAGCCAACAGAGGGAGAAGGCCTTCTCCTGGAGCTAGCACCCTGAATTCGGAATTCTAGCCTGCTATGCTGTGAGAGAAAAAATTTCTCTATGTTAAAGCCATCCATCCACTTGTGGTACTTCTGTTATAGCAGCACTAGCTAGCTGAGACAGCAGGTAATTTGAAAAATATATCTCTGGCACAAAAAGCCTCAAATTGATGAAAGAAATAAAAAATACACTTGTATTTTTGTGTGGGTATATATATGTGTGTGTGTGTACATAAATATATGTATATATGAGCTCTGCTGGGTTTATATATATATACACACCTATATATGAGTTCTGGTGGCACAGTGGTTAAGTGCTCTGATGCTAATCAAAAGGTAAGCAATTTGAACTCACTAGCCTATTCCACAGGAGAAAGGTGTGGCAGTCTGCTTCCACAAAGATTTAGAGCCTTAGAAACACTATGGGGCAATTCGACTCTGTTCTATAGGGTCACTATGAGTTGCAATTGACTCACGGGCAACTGGTTTGATTTGGTTATATATATATATATATATATATATATATATATTATGCTGTGAGATGAATGATTGAGCTACTGGAAAAGTAAGAGAAATCTGCACTATCTAGAAAGATATTGTGAATGAGTCCTGAAAAAGGTCAATACAGGTAACAGACACAAAAAAGGTGTTGATATAGGTATTGGACTTTACTCACACAATGGGGAAAGGAAGCAAAATTAAGTCCCGTGCACAGTGGTTAGTTATGCACATGCAGAGATATCAAGCTGGGACCAGGAAAATTATTTTCTTAAAAAACCCAGTAAGAAAAAGCTACATCAAAGATAAAGGAGGACCATGACTTCCCTTGACCATAGATGTCTGTGGAAGGGAAATAAAAAAGCTTTTCTTAAAATTTCTATTCTCATCCCCACACTTAGATATATTTGGAAGTAAATTGCACACCACCATGTAACTTAAATATCACCATCTCAAAATTGAGTTAACATGGAGTCCGAGTGATGAGCAGCCAGAATACACAGTTACTGAGCAACTGTGAAGGACAATTCTCTTAGTATTCAAATACAGACATAGATAAATTTCTAAACAATATGATCTCAGAATGAAATATCTCATATTATATGTTTAACAGTCTTGCTCTGGGCAAATCTGCTACAAAAGACCTCCTTAAAGTGTTAAGAAGCAAAGATGTGACTTTGAAGACCAAGGTGTGCCTGACCGAAGCTATGGTATTTTCGATGACCTCATATGAATGTGAAAGCTGGACAATGAATTAGGTGTTGGTGAAGAGTATTGAATATGCCAGTGACTGCCAGAAGAATGAACAAATCTATCTTGGAAGAAGTACAGCCAGAATACTTTTTTGAAGCAAGGGTGCAGAGACTTTCTTTCACGTGCTTTGGATATGTTATCAGGAGGGATCAGTCCCTGGTGAAGGACATTATGCTTGATAAAGTAAAGGGTCAGTGAAAAAGAGGAAGACCCTCAAAGACATGGATTGACACAGTGACTACAACAATGAGCTCAAACATGGCAATGATTGTGAGGATGGCACAGGACCGGGCAGCTTCTCGCCCTCTTGTACATGGTATCACTATTAAAAAAACAACCATTGCCATCGAGTCAATTCTGACTCATAGTGACGATGGCAGCTAACAACAACATATTTTTTTCTCAAGTATTGGGATGGGAAACAACCAAGGTAACAGAATCTTAATATATTGCCTAATGGAGACAAAAGTTCCTTTTCGAGTTAAACATCTGACCTCAACAGCCCCATGGGAGTTGAGAGTAGATTGCATACTACCAAGTAACTTAAATATCACCGTGTCAAAATGTATTTAACATAGGGTCCGAGTGATGAGCAGCCAGTTACTGAGCAACTGTGAAGGACAATTCTCTTATTACAATTCAGATATAGACATAGATAAATTTCTAAACAATTTATGACCCATGGGAGTGGAATACCAGAATGCTGTTGACATATAGAGTTTAAATCATTTCTGGTTATCTTTTGGGAGAATGTCCCCTCAGTTTTGTACTTAAAGGAATTGACAATTCTCTCTCCTTTTTTTTGTACGTAATTGGTAGACAGGAACACCAGTCTCCACAGATTTCTTTTTCTTTTTTCCTTTTATTTCATTTAATCCCCTCGAGTATTTTATGAGCAAACGTTTTGCTATTGTGAAAAATGCTGCAGTGAACATGGGTATGCATTTGTCTATTCATGTGACAGCTCTTATTTCTCTAAGATATATTCCTAGGAGTGGGATTGCTGGATCTTATGGTATTCTCTTTCTAGCTTTCTAAAGAAGTGCCATGTCGTTTTCCAAAATGGTCATACCATTTTGCATTCCCACCAGTAGTGCATAAGAGTTCCTGTCTCCCCACAAATTCTGCAACATTGTTATTTATTTATTTTTTTTTACGGCAGTAATGTTGGGGTGAAATGATATCTCATTGTAGTATCAATTTCCAATTCTCTATTGGCTGGCGATCACGGTCATTTCCTCATGTGTCTGTTAGTCACTTGAGTGCCTTCTTTGGTGAAGTGTCTGTTAATTTCCTTTGTCCATTTTTTAATTGGATTATTTGTCTTTTTGTTGTAGAGGTATTGGATTTTCCTGTAGATTTTAGAGATTAGACTTCTGTTGAATTTGTCATAGGCAGAGATTTTTCCAAGCCTAAGTTCTTTTTTTATTCTTTTGGTGAAGTATTTTGATGAGCATGAGTGTTTAATTTTTAGAAGATTCCAGTAATCTAACTTATATTCTAGAGTTTGTGTCTTGTTAGTTATGGTTTGTATCCTGTTAATGACATGTATTAGGGCCTCTAGCCTTGATTCTATTTTTCTCCTATGATCTTTGTGGTTTTTGATTTTATATTTAGGTGTTTAATCCATTTTTAATTAGTTTTTGTGTATAGTGTGAGGTATGGGCCCTGTTTCATTTTTTTGCAGAGGGACATCCAGTTTTGCCAGCAGAATTTGTTAAAAAGACTGTCTTTTCCACATTTGATGGACTTTGGGCCCTTTTCCAAGATCAGGTGATTGTAGGTGGATGGATTTACTCCTGGGTTCTCAATTTTGTTCCACCGGTCAATGTAGCTGTCATTGTACCAGTACTAGGCTGTTCTGACTACCGTAGCTGTACAGTAGGTAGTGTGAGTCTTCCTAGTGAATTGTTCTTCAATAGTACTTTACTTATGTGGGGGCTCTTTCATTTCTGTATAAAGTTAATGATTAGTTTTTCCATCTCTTCGAAGAATGCTGTTGGTATTTGGATGAGAATTGCTTTGTATTTGTGGATTGCTTTGGGTAGAATTGATATTTTCACAATGCTAAGTCTACCTATCGATGAGCATGTCCCTCGCTTTTGTCATTTTGAGATACTCGTTCTTCGTTGTTTGTTTCTTTAACAATCTGACACTCTCTCTTCTCCTTCAGGACATTTACATGTGTCCTTCTGTCTACTAGAGGTGGTTTCTCTGGTACCTCAATTCATTTGTACTTTAATTGCACTCTCTTGGAGAAGTCTTCTCGGATTCTCTCAAACTCTTACATGTTTCCAGAATGTCCTGTGCTTCATCTTTAAAACAGTAATATTATTTGAATTTGAGCTAATAACCAAGTATCGGCCTTACTCAGGAGTAAGTTACTTTTGTGGTTATTTAAATTTAAATATGAATGAAATAAAATAGCAATTCAGTTCCTTAGTCACACTAGCCGTATCTAAAATGATCAGTAGCCACATGTGTCCAGTGGCTAATGTATCAGGCAGCACAGATTATAGAACATTTCCATTATTGTAGAAAATTATTTTGGACAAGTGCCGGGAGATCAGTTTTCTCCTTTTTGTTGTTCTTAAACCAACCCTGTGCAACCCAGAACCAAGGCCCTGTGCAACATTTCTGCTAACATCATCAAATCTTTGATTTATTCCTGTAAACACTAGGCATTTTCAGACGTGCACACATACACACAAATACACACACATATACACCCATACTTTTCTTTAAGGTTTGGTCTAAATTTAATAAAATCCTTGAAATCTTCCCTTTGTGTAAAGCCAAGATTAGGTGCTATCTCCTCTTTGCTCTCCCAAAACTTTGTCCTCTTAGCTTACTCTACTGAAATTATTTGTACATAAACCTGTTTCTATTAAATTACTACCTAATCTGGAAGAAACAGGCCTTGGTTGTTTTATATTTATATCTCTAGTGTCTGGTAAAGGTGACATAATTTATACTCAATAAATATATTTTAATCAAAGATTTGAAACTCTTGTATTGTCGTCTCATTGGTGAACGTTTTGGTGTCACAAAAAATATATATATAGTTATTAAGTCAAATATTTGTATATATGTCTACATCAATATTAACACCTACATCTATATTTATACAGGCAACAATAGATCTACAATTAGTTTTCATTTACTAGAATTTCATGTGAATAAAATCATATAATATGTACTCTCTTTTTTGTTTGTTTTGTGCCATTTTACTCTTCTTTTTCTTGTTTCCAAAGGTAAAACATTTGCTTATTGATTTGAGATCTGTCTTCCTTTTTAACATAGGCACTTGGAGCTATTAATTTCTCTATAAACGATTCTAAAGCTGCAATCCGTATGTTTTAGCATGCTGTTTTTCACTTCCTTTTATCTGAAAATATTATTTTTAAACTCTCCTTGTGATTTATTCTTTGGCTCATTTGTTATTTAGGAGTGTACTGTTTAATTTACATATATTTGTGATTTTCTTATATTTTCTTCTGTTGTTGATTTCTAATTTAATTGTATTTTGGTCAAAGAACATATTTTGTATTATTTCAATTATTTTATATTATTTAGGTTTTTTTGTGTGTTTGTTTTATAGTCTGGTATGTGGTCACTCTGGAGAATGTCCCATGTATACAGCCTAGTTTTATGTCCATTATTGAAAATGAGTTATTGAAGTCTCTATTATTGTGAAATGTTAGGTGAATACATGTTTATAGTTGTTTATTCTGCCCAATAGATTGACACTTTATAATTGTAAAATATTATTTGTATCCTGTAACTTTTTTGTCTTAAAGTCTAATACGTCAAGTGTTATTATAGGCAACCTAGCTCTTTTTTTTTTTTTTTTGGCTACTGCTCACTTGGCATGTTAGATTCCTAGTGCTGCCATAACAAAATACTACAAAGTAAATGGTTTTGAAGAACAGAATTTATTGTCTCAGTTCTGAAGACTAGAGGCCCAAATTCATTAATGGGTCTATGAACTCTCTCTCTGTTTGTTCTACAGAAAGGTCCTTCCTGTCTCAGCTTCTTGCAGCTAAAAAAAGAAACTGTTGCCGTTGGGTCAATTCCAACTCATAGCAACCCTATGGGATAGAGCGGAACTTTCTCATGGGGTTTTCAAAGAGCGGCTGGTGGATTCCAACTGCTGACCTTTTGGTTAGGAGCTGAGCTATTAGCTACTGCACCGTCAGGGCTCCTTGTAGCTTCTAGTAGCCCTTTGCAATTCTTGGCATGCTTATGGATGCTTATAGATGTGTCTGCCTCCATTATCACCTGGCATCTGTCTTACTCTGTGTGTTTCTTTCCAGCTCCCTGTCTGTTATCTCCTTTTAAGATACCACTCAGAATGGAATAGGACTTATCCTACTCTGGTATGGCTTAAGTGACAATATCATCAGCTGCTCTTTGGAAACCCTATGGGGTGGTTCCACTCTGTCCTATATGGTCACTATGAGTTATAATCAACAGGATGGCAAAGGTTTTTCTTTTATCTTCCAAGAATAGCGTGCTATTTTCCCAAACAAGGTCACAACTTCCAGGTACAATTTTTAGCACTTCAACATATATATTTCGGAGACACTTTCAATCTGGAATACATGGCCTATCTTTTAAATCCTATTTTCAATCTATTTGTGTCTTTTAATCTAAAGAGTGCCTATAATAAAAAAAAAAAAAGACAGACATATATTTGGGTTATGTTCTCTTTGTAGACTATGTTTCCAATCTCTGCCTTTCAATTGAGTTGTTTCACTGTTTAAATTTAATTACTGATAAAGTAGGACTTATTTCTTCCTTTTTTAAATATACTTATGTCTTTTTTATTAGTCTATTCCTGGATTGCTGGCTTCTTTTGTGTTAAATTGGTAAGTCCTAGTGTACCTTTAAATTTATTTATTGTGTCTTTTATAGCATAACTTTCAAGTTATTTTCTTAATGATTTCTTGTAGATTACAGTTAGCATCTTAATATAAAACCAACTAATTCAGATGAATAATGTCTTAATTTCAATAATGTTCAGTGTATCTTGATCCTGTTCATTCTTTGTTAAAAAATTGTCATACAAATTGCATATTTGTACATTAAAAGCAAGTATTCTTTTCTCTATTTCATGAAAAGTTTTGTGCATTAAATGACACTACCAAGAAAATGAAAATGTAATGGATAGAATGGAAAAAATATTTGGCCATCATTTATCTGAAAAGGCTCGAGTAATTTTTAAAAAGTATATTGAAAAACAAACTGCGTAAGTGAAAGTTCTTAGGCCGATGAATATAATCACATGAACTAACTAACACTCTTCTTTCTGCCAAGGAAAAGTAGATGACTAAAAATTGTTGTTTTGAAAGATTGTAAAACAAATTTGAACACAAATAAAAACTAAATGATTTCTATTCGAGGCCACATAAATAATAGATATGCCATCGTCTTAGTTATCTAGCACTGCTATAACAGAAATACCACATGTGGATGGCTTTAACAAAGAGAAATTTATTCTATCACAGTCTAGGGGTCTAGAAGTCCTAATTCACGATGCCAGCTTCAGGGGAGGCTTTCTTTCTCTGTCGTCTCTGCAGGAAGGTCTTTTTCATCAATTTTCCCCTGGTCGAGGAGCTTCTCAGTTTAGGGATCTCAGGCCCAAATGATGTGCTATGTTCTTGGTGGTTTTTCTTGGAGGTATGAGGTCCCCCTGTCTCTCTGCTTGCTTCTCTTTTTATATTTCCAAAGAGATTGACTCAACATACTATCTAATCCTGTAGATTGAGCCTACCTCATTTATGTAACTGCTTCTAATCCTGCCTCATTAACTTCATAGTGGCAGGATTTACTACACATAGGAAAATCACATCAGATGACAAAATGGTGGGCAATCATATGCTACTAGCAATCATGGCCTAGCCAAGTTGACACACATTTTGGGTGGGGCGGATGCAATTTAATCTGCAGCAGCCATCAATCACCCCAGTAAATTCTTCACTTATATGTCTCTGATGAATAATTATATCCAATATAGAACCCCATATGTTTTACAGGTGATTTTTTTTTATCTGACAGATACTAAGAAAGCTTCTTTTTAAAAAAATACAGACATTTCCGTGCTTGTGCACAGAGTGGACAGCAGGGAGAGCCCAAGAAGAGTCTTTTCTTTTTCCTTTTTTAAAATAACTTTCTTTCGCTTATCCCGGACATGAAAATGTTCAACAGTTTAACCTCAGTTCATTCCCCTAAACATCTCTGGAGTCTGCTCCCTGAGCTTGCAAGCCACTGTCACTATTGTGTTTTTAACCTTTAGAATATCTCATTTAGCTTAAAGTGTTGATCTTCTCTCCTGTCTTCCTAACTCCAAATATCTAAAAAACCATTCTCAGCACATTTAACAGATCAATCTTTATAATATAAAAATCTGATCGCATTGTGAAAAATCAGCCTCAGAATCATCTCCAGTCCATGTTTCTAAACTATTCCATGTGATTTAAAAAGTTATTTTATGTACAGACACATGGAATATTTATCTCGGTAATGTAGTCACACTAAATTTTCAGGTTTATAGACCAATCAGATTAAGTCCTAATACATTTTAGGTCATAAAAGCTTTTTATGATTTGAAGCTGCCTCTTTTTCTTCCCTTATTACATACTACCCCAAGTGAGACAAGCTTTCCCTCCAAGGGGAGCTAACCCTTGTTGATAACTCACTGTGGGCCAGGTTCTAATCTAAAATTGCTTTATACATACTGCCTCATTGCATTCTCAAAATAAACAAGTAAGGACTATTATTCTATCTATTTCATAAATGGAGAAACTTAGCAACAGAGTTTTAAAATTTGACCAGGCTTACATATTATCCTGGGTTTATATCTGGCTGACTGGCTTAAAAGCCTACATTCCCATTATCAAGCTAGTGACACTTGAACTAGGGACTAGTGCCTCAAACATTGTGCATGTTGTTATACACATGCCTATAACACCATTTTACTCTTTTTTCCCTATATATCACAACTGTCATAAGAATTACCCTTTTTTGAGCTCCATTTCTGATACACTGAAATAATTAAACCTTCATTACTATAAGAACACAATTTTGTGTAAAGCTTTACTGTAAGAGAAATCATACTGTTTGATAACTGTTTCTTTGTCTCTCCATAGCAAGCTGTATCATTCTAAAGAAGACAAAAATTATAACTAGTGTAGTATATAAGACAAGGTATACCTATAATAAGTGCATATAAACTAATTACACTCATCCAGGCAAATTTGTACAGGAGAAATTAATACATAAGTAATTTTTTTTCACGACCCTGAAGTTGCATGTCTTTGGGATTAAAAGAAAGTTAAAATTTGTGAAAATTTGAAGTTGGAACTCTTAATATTAACACTGCAAGAACTATTAAAGATGAAGTAGGAAAATGTATTGTGCTGAAAGACTTGTTTAAATGCTATAAGAAGTTTAACTTACTGAAAGGACAAATTAAGTAAACATGAAAAAAGGAACAAAAAATATATTCACTGTTTCTGTCAAGATTTTAGTTTTTTCCTTATTTTTTGAAAAAAATGAAAACTTTTTTGAGTATATCCTTGAAAGCTTGTTTCATTTGCTTGTTCTTAAGACTGCAAATGAAGGGATTGAGTAAAGGGGCAACTGAGGTATAGATAACAGCTACACCCTTGGATAAAGTCACCCTTTCTTTTGCTGATGACTTCTAAATGGAGACACAGCTACCACAAGTAAGGGAAACTACAATAATGTGGGACGAACAAGTGGAAAAAGCTTTTGTTCTTTTCCGAGCAGAGGGAATTTTTAGAATGGTCTTGATTATATATGTATAAAAAATATAGGAAAGAATAACTAAGAGTAGTGCGACCACTAGTGCTATAACTGCTGAAACAAATGAAATCATTTGTAGGAAGTGAGCGTCTTTGCAAGAAATCTGCAGGATAGGAGAAGTGTCACACATGAAATGATCAATTACTTTGGAAGCACAGAATTCCAGCTTTAGTCCCAAGACCAACTGTGGAAAGGTAATCAGAAAGCCAGCTGTCCGTGAACTGAGTAGAAGTTGGTAGCACACTTTGCTTCTCATAATGATTGAGTAATGCAGGGGTTTGCAGGTGGCTGTATAGTGGTCATGGGACATGGCAGCCAGAAGGTAGAACTCTGTAACTCCTAAGAAAAGAAAAAAAGAATAATTGAGATGCACAACCATTGTAGGAAATGATTTTGTTTTTAGTCACAATGGTTGTCAAGAATCTAGGAATAGAGATTGTCGTCAATAAGATTTCTAAGAAGGAGAAATTTTGTAGGAAGAAATACATTAGAGTCTTGAGGTGAGGATGCAGTAGGGTGAGGAGGCTGATGGATAAGTTCCCCATCACACTCAAAATATAGTTGAGAAAGAGAAATGTAAAAATCACAATTTGTAACTGTGGGTCATCTGTGAGTCCCAAGAGAATGAATTCTATCTCCCTTGACTGGTTCTTCATTTCAGTTTTGAGACCTATTAAACTGAAATTAGGAAACAACTCCAAAAGCAGAAAGAACAATTTTTTAAAGCTACATCAGGAAAAAAATCTGATATCCAGAAATGTAAACAAGTGTAAATATTTGCTGCAGTTTAGCAAGGCAGATGATACCTAAAATTATAGGGTAGGTCAACCAAAGCATTCTCTATGTATCTTCTGTGTGTGTTTAATAAATTACTGCAAAAAAAAGCCTTATAAAATCTAGGCAGCTTTTCCAATGTCAATTTACAATGTATGTTCAACAATTTGTATTTTATGAATTTTTAAAAAATTGATGAAACTTATAGAAATATTGGTAGTTACATATTTTCCTTAACTACAGTTGAATTTCTCCAATATATGCCATTAATTCTTTAGTTTCAATGCAGTACTGCTCCATTGTTCCTTTGACTTATTTTCTCTAATTACTATTTTTCTGGTTCCAAATCATTAGTCTTCTCATAATCATTTAAACTTAACATTTTGAAATATCTTCAAGATACAGTTAGTAATTTCAAAATTCTAAACAAATTGGGAGAAAAACTGTAGCTACAGGAAAAATAAAACAAATCAAAATCAATTATTTTCTGACTTGATCTTTGCCTTGGATTCAGGTAATTTTTAAATTCTTAAGTAATATTTTTTTCCCTGTTTAAGCCGTCCACAATAAATAATTTTGTCTTTTTAGTATAAATATGAGGATGATTTTAATATCTAGGTGTTTTAATAACTAGAAGTAATTTAATAAAATCATTTTGTTATTCAAAGACTAGTATAGAAGTGGTAGTCAATAGTCACTTATGATGCTAACTATATTGTTTTTGGCACTCAATGTCATTGTTCTTAAATCCATAAATAAGACTTTTCTCTACAGACGAATAGGCCTAAATTGCTGACTGGATACATTATGTTCCATAGATGATGGCCTTCTATAGATGTCTAGGACAGAAAAGAGAGCTTTTCTCTTTATTTGAAGGAAGATATTGAGGTGCTATCCAAGCATTCATCTATGTTTAATGTCAAAGTTAATTTACAGGTTTCATATGGTATTTAAATAAATACATTTGCAAAATGCTTTCGTTATTCATTTTAAAATCATTCCATGGGTTATTAATGTATGCTTTTCACATGAATAAAAATAATTTCATCTATTCCTGCATATAAGAATTTTATTAGCTTTCCCTGAATTTCACTTTTCTCACTCTCTACTCAATGCAATACACACATCTATTTTCTTATAAGAATTTTGCATTGTGTTTTAAATGACAGCTATTGGAGAAAAAAAACAGTACAGTGCTCCTATTTCCAAGTGGCTTTTTTCCCCAATATTTTATAGGTAGTGCTCCCTTCTATCTTCATTTTGCTCTGGAAAAGAGAGAGAGTGACAGCAAGAGAAATATTGAAGAAAAATTCCGAAGTATTGATTTGTGTAAATCTCAAAACCAGAACACAAGGATAGTAGCAATTTTTCTTCTACTCCTTGACTACTGAAAGGATGAGAAGCTGAGTGATCATGAGTGTTTATTATCAAATACGTATATCTGCACTGCCATTTCTTTAACCCCAGTTTTGCTCTAACTCAGTGGGAAGGGAAACTCTCTGAGTCAGTCAAACAATTTTTGCTAACATCATGTGTCTAGGTGACAAGTCTATATGCTGCTTTCTTAAAAACCTGCAAAACAGAAGCTATTTTTACTTTTCAAAATCTGCTGAATGATCATAGTTACATATAGTAAAAAGCCTATAATGCAACAGTTTATATCAGTCCCTATATAATCAGGCAGCTTTGAATACTGCATCTACACAGAGCATGTATGATGATCCAGATGCCAATGGTTATAACTATTGTACTTGTAGAACTACCTTCACCTATGATCTAGGTGACTTACCGTATGCAGGATTTATTGATTTCCCTTCTCCTTTAAGGACATATGCTATAAACAAAAGTCAAATAATAGATGTTGAATATTATTGCATTTATAATATTAGAAAACATTCCATTATTTGCATAAGAAATTTAATTCCAATGCTTTTCGTGGGAAAGATTCAAAGCAGAGGGGAGATTTGGAAAGTATATGTATCTATGAATATCTACCAATATCACATACACTACAAAAATCACAGAACCTAGATATTATAGAAAATTCAATTAGAATGCCCTTTCTGGTTACCAAATAGAGGTTTTCTGATTTTTTCCTTAAATATTTAAACTTAAATGAAAATGGTGCTCTAAGAGAAGGGCATTTTAGGAAAGGTCTCAGGTTAAAGCAACCCACTCTTCGTAGCAAAAAATGACTATGTTTACAATTGTGCACTAACAAAAGCCACACTTTTATCAATTTGCTCATAAAAGACTCAGGGAAATTAATTGAAATAAAGGGAAGACAGAAAAAGAAATCTGTGGAAACTGGTGTGCAGGAGCTACCACTTACATTAAGGAAAAAAAAAGCCACAAAGCTGTGTATTGATTTAAATACAAAGCAAGGGAACACTCTCCCAAAAGATAACTAGAAACAATTTAAACTCTACATGGGATGCCAACAAGATTTTGATATTCCACTCCCCCAGAGCTATCTGGGAGCCCTGGAGGCGCAGTGGTTAAGAGCTTGGCTGCTAGCCAAAAGGTCGGTGGTTCAAATCCACCAGCCGCTCCTGGAAACACTATGGGGCAGTTGTACTCTGCCCTATAGGGTCACTGTGAGTCGGAATCTACTCAACAGCAAGCAGTTTCTCTTTTTGGGTTTTGGGGCTATATGAGTCGTTCTACTGGTCAGAGACCTTATCTCAAACAGGAACTTTTCTCTTGCTTTCATTAGTCAATATATTAAGATTCCACTAACTTGATTGTGGCCCACCCTAAGGCTTGAGAAGGAGTATTTAAATAAAAAAATTTAAATGGCTCCTATTAATTATTATTTCTATTCTGAAACCATCTTAAACTTAAACTTAAAAGTTACAAATAGAGAGCAAGAAATTTTTTTTGTTTTTTCCTGAATCATTTGATGCCCTACCTCCTGCTCAACACTACAGTGTGCATTCCTTACAAAAAAAGAAAATATCTACTATATAATAACATGAATCCGTTCTTAATAAATATTAGAACAGTAGCACACTAACACTGATATATTAATATCCCAATCCCATTCAATTTTTACAAGTTTATAGAGGTATAAGTAGCTCAGAGTTATGTTTTCATTTGATTAGCATGACTCTTTAATTTCATTTAATACAGAATGGTTTTTCAGTCTTTCTTTAACTTCCTTGCATGTTGGAGATTACTTTCTGGTAAGCCTATATAATGTCCCTTGATTTGTGTTTTTCTGAGGTTTTCACCTGACTAGATTCCATTAATATACTTTTTGGCACCAGAATCACAGAAGTGATCCTATTTTTTTCATTGAGTCTTATCTCTTGCATAACGTGGTGATTGACAGACTTCTCCACCATAGAAGTAATGTTTTCTATTTGTAATTAATAAGCATTTTGTGGGAAGGTACTTTGAATACGTTGGATATATCAATCTTCATAAAACGTTCAACTTACTCATTAATAACTTAATATCATTATGTACTCATAGGTTCTGATTTTATTTATTAACAAACAAATATGTCAATCATCTATGTAGCATATATATTTAATTTTTACCTCAATTTTTACTTTAATTTCAATTAGTCCCATTTTTAAAAAATATTCTTGCTGTTCAATAGTCTTATATCTGTACTTAAATATACTGGGAAAAGTTTATTTTATCAAACTATTAAACATTCTTCAGTATAGTTTGTGTGAATTCTTTCAAATTCTTTAGTTTTTATGAGTTTATTCAGCAGTTATTGTTTCTGCTTGCTATTACTTGGTGACCTCTAAAACATAATATAAGGTATTTTATTGTGAAGTCACATTATTTAAAATTTATCTGTGTCTATATTTCAGTAGGATTGTCATTAGAAGTTTGTGAGGCAGTGGAATTAAGTTAATGAGAGTGAAACAACTAGAATGGAAATAATGACAATGTTGACACGATGTGAAGAATGTAACAAGGTCACTGAATATTTATAGAAAAATTTTTAAATGGAAGTGTGTTTTGCTATGTATATTTTTACCAAAAATGTGATAAAATATTTTTAAAAGCCGGTTCAGCTATATTAATATAAATCAGTATAGATATTTTTCATGATGACAAAAAGTTATATTCATCAAGAAGATAGAACAATTCCAAATTGGTATGCACGATGTCAAAGTCTTGGAAATTAGAAATTCACGGTACTACAAAGACAATAAAAAAAATCCATAGGCATTTTGGAGATTTAAATAGCTCAGTAATTATATACAAAGCAAAAATAAAATAAAGGTATAGAATATTTAAATTATGTGATTAATGAACTCAACCAAGTTGAACTAACTAGAACACTGTACTTAACTACACAACACTTGTAATTTTCAGATGTTCATGAACTATTTATCAAAAATTTGACTATATGCTAGGCCATAAAATAAGACTCAACTAATTTCAGATAATTTCAATTAAATAAAGCATATTTTCTGACATCATAGAGTTTAAAAAATTATACCAGTAGAGTTGTAAATATAAATGAAAAGGGGAGGCGGGGCCAAGATGGCGGACTAGGTAGATGCTACCCCGGATCCCTCTTGCAACAAAGACTCGGAAAATCAAGTGAATCGATCACATACATAACAATCTACGAACCCTGAACAACAAACACAGATTTAGAGATGGAAAACGAACAAATATGGGGAAGCAGCAACTGTTTTTGGAGCCTGGAGCCAGCGTCCCAGTCAGGTAACCTTGGCGCCGGACTTAGATCTGGGCCCAGGGGAGCTGAACTCATAAATCTTGTGATGGCGCAAACAAGGGGCACAGCCCTACCCCCCTGAACTGAACCCAGGAGGGGGCCCAGCCGGTCCACGTGGGCGGCGTGGTGACGCGGCTGGTGGGAGAAGTCCCCGGGAGGCAGTGACTGGCTTTGGAGCCGGGAGTGCTGCGTCCCAGCTGGGGAACCATGGCGCCGGGCATTTGACTGGGCGCTGTCACGGCGCAAGCCCAGGGCGCAGCCCTATTCCCCTGAACTAACCCCGGGGGGTGGCGTGGCGACGCAGCTGGCGGGAAGAGAAATCCCCGGGAGGCAGAGACTGATTTTGGATCCGGGAGTACAGCACCCAGCAGGGGAACCTTGACGCTAGGTTTTGGACTGGCAGCGGAGGATCTGACAGTGGCTTCAGCAGGCCAGACCCCCGGGGGCAATCTCCACACAGCCAGCACACATAGGCGAAACGTCCCTCGGGAATCCCAGATATAGCAGTCATTCCAAGCAAGACAAACAACTCTGGCTGTATTCCGAGGTGCTACTCTCCTATCTCTCTGATCCCTCCCCCACCCTCCCCAGTCGGCTTCATTAACATTGGAATTTCCTGAGCCAGAGGGAGAACAGCTCCTGCTCCGTGGCGGCTTTGCTTCCCCCCCCTTTTTCTTTTGGTCTTTTCCTAACCCACTCTTCCGGCCTGAGAGAAGGAACCACAAAAAACCCAGGGACCAAAAATCCATCCCTAATTGGACTAAAAACACAGAATCAGCTACAGCCAAGCATATATGATCCAAATCTGGGACTTTCATCCTTACAGGGAAAAAGGTGGAGGTTATAATCCAAAGGCAGTTCTGATAGGGATCTGACTGCATTTTTTTTTAGCGGAATTTCTGCAAAAACAAGTTTCCCAGTGATGGCTCGGAGACAGCAGTCAATATCAAACCACATAAAGAAACAGACCATGACAGCTTCTACAACCCCCGCAAAAAAAGAATCAAAATCTTTCCCAAATGAAGAAATAATCCTGGAATTATCAGGTACAGAATATAAAAAAACTAATTTACAGAATGCTTCAAGACATCAGAAATGAAAAAAGGAAAACTGCAGAAAAAGCCAAGGAACACACTGATAAAACAGTTGAAGAACTCAAAAAGATTATTCAAGAACATAGTGGAAAAATTAATAAGTTGCAAGAACCCATAGAGAGACAGCATGTAGAAATCCAAAAGATTAACAATAAAATTACAGAATTAGACAACACAATAGGAAGTCAGAGGAGCAGACTCGAGCAGTTCGAATGCAGACTGGGAAATCTGGAGGACCAGGGAATTAACACCAACATAGCTGAAAAAAAAAAAAAAAACAGATAAAAGAATTTTAAAAAATGAAGAAACCTTAAGAATCATGGGGGACTCTATCAAGAAGGATAACTTGCATGTGATTGGAGTCCCAGAACAGGGAGGGAGGACAGAAAACACAGAGAAAATAGTTGAAGATCTGCTGACAGAAAACTTCCCTGACATCATGAAAGACGAAAGGATATCTATGCAAGACGCTCATTGAACCCCATTTAAGATTGATCCAAAAAGAAAAACACCAAGACATATTATCATCAAACTTGCCAAAACCAAAGATAAAGAGAAAATTTTAAAAGCAGCCGGGGAGAAAAGAAAGGTCACCTTCAAGGGAGAATCAATAAGAATAAGTTCAGACTACTCAGCAGAAACCATGCAGGCAAGAAGGCAATGGGACGACATATACAGAGCACTGAAGGAGAAAAACTGCCAGCCAAGGATCATATATCCAGCAAAACTCTCTCTGAAATATGAAGGCGAAATTAAGATATTTACAGGTAAACTCAAGCTTAGAGAATTTGCAAAAATCAAACCAAAGCTACAAGAAATACTAAAGGATATTGTTTGGTCAGAAAACCAATAATATCAGATACCAGCACAACACGAGGTCACAAAACAGAACATCCTGATATCAACTCAAATAGGGAAATCACACAAAAAAATTAAGATTAATTAAAAAAAATGCTCATAACAGGGAATCATTGAAGTCAATACGTAAAAGATCACAATAATCAAAAAGAGGGACTAAATACAGGTGGCATAGAACTGCCATATGAAGAGTGATACAAGGCAATATAGGACAATACAAGTTAGGTTTTTACTTAGAAAAATAGGGGTAAATATTAAGGTAACCACAAAGAGGTATTACAACTCCATAACTCAAGATAAAAGCCAAGAAAAACGTAACGACTCGACAAACATAAAGTCAAACACTATGAAAATGAGGATCTCACAATTTACTAAGAAAAACGTCTCAGCACAAAAAAGTAAGTGGAAAAATGAAATTGTCAACAACACACATAAAAAGGCATCAAAATGACAACACTAAACACTTATTTATCTATAATTACGCTGAATGTAAATGGACTAAATGCACCAAACAATAAAGAGACAGAGAGTCTCGGACTGGATAAAGAAACACGATCCGTCTATATGCTGCCTACAAGAGACACACCTTAGACTTAGAGACAGAAACAAACTAAAACTCAAAGGATGGAAAAAATATATCAAGCAAAAAAGAAGAGGAGTAGCAATATTAATTTCTGACAAAATAGACTTTAGACTTAAATCCACCACAAAGGGTAAAGAAGGACACTACATAATGATAAAAGGGACAATTGATCAGGAAGACATAACCATATTAAATATTTATGCACCCGATGACAGGGCTGCGAGATACATAAATCAAATTTTAAGAGAAATGAAAAGTGAGATAGACACCTCCACAATTATAGTAGGAGACTTCAACACACCACTTTCGGAGAAGGACAGGACATCCAGTAAGAAGCTCAATAGAGACACGGAAGACCTAATTACAACAATCAACCAACTTGACCTCATTGACTTATACAGAACTCTCCACCCAACTGCTGCAAAGTATACTTTTTTTTCTAGCGCACATGGAACATTCTCTAGAATAGACCACATATTAGGTCATAAAACAAACCTTTCCAGAATCCAAAACATCGAAATATTACAAAGCATCTTCTCAGACCACTAGGCAATAAAACTAGAAATCAATAACAGAAAAACTAGGGAAAAGAAATCAAATACTTGGAAACTGAACAATACCCTCCTGAAGAAAGACTGGGTTATAGAAGACATTAAGGAGGTAATAAGGAAATTCATAGAATGCAATGAGAATGAAAATACTTCCTATCAAAACCTCTGGGACACAGCAAAAGCAGTGCTCAGAGGCCAGTTTATATCGATAAATGCACACATACAAAAAGAAGAAAGAGCCAAAATCAGAGAACTGTCCCTACAACTTGAACAAATAGAAAGTGAGCAACAAAAGAACCCATCAGGCACCAGAAGAAAACAAATAATAAAAATTAGAGCTGAACTAAATGAACTAGAGAACAGAAAAACAATTGAAAGAATTAACAAAGCCAAAAGCTGGTTCTTTGAAAAATTTAAAAAATTGGTAAACCATTGGCTAGACTGACCAAAGAAATACAGGAAAGGAAACAAATAACCCGAATAAGAAACGGGAAGGGCCACATCACAACAGACCCAACTGAAATTAAAAGAATCATATCAGATTATTAGAAAAATTGTACTCTAACAAATTTGCAAACCTAGAAGAAATGGATGAATTCCTGGAAAAACACTACCTACCTAAACTAACACATTCAGAAGTAGAACAACTAAATAGACCCATAAAAAAAAAAGAGATTGAAACGGTAATCAAAAAACTCCCAACAAAAAAAAGCCCTGGCCCGGACGGCTTCACTGCAGAGTTCTACCAAACTTTCAGAGAAGAGTTAACACCACTACTACTAAAGGTATTTCAAAGCATAGAAAATGACGGAATACTACCCAACTCATTCTATGAAGCCACCATCTCCCTGATACCAAAACCAGGTAAAGACATTACAAAAAAAGAAAATTATAGACCTACATCCCTCATGAACATAGATGCAAAAATCCTCAACAAAATTCTAGCCAATAGAATTCAACAACATATCAAAAAAATAATTCACCACGACCAAGTGGGATTTATACCAGGTATGCAAGGCTGGTTTCATATCAGAAAAACCATTAATGTAATCCACCACATAAATAAAACAAAAGACAAAAACCACATGATCTTATCAATTGATGCAGAAAAGCATTTGACAAAGTCCAACACCCATTTATGATAAAAAAAACTCACCAAAATAGGAATTGAAGGAAAATTCCTCAACATAATAAAGGGCATGTTTTTTTAATGCAAAGCCAACAGCCAATATCACTCTAAATGGAGAGAACCTGAAAGCATTTCCCTTGAGAACGGGAACCAGACAAGGATGCCCTTTATCACCGCTCTTATTCAACATTGTGCTAGAGGTCCTAGCCAGAGCAATTAGGCTAGACAAAGAAACAAAGAGCATCCGGATTGGCAAAGAGGAAGTAAAATTATCTCTATTTGCAGATGACATGATCTTATACACAGAAAACCCCAACGAATCCACCAGAAAACTACTGAAACTAAAAGAAGAGTTTGGCAGAGTCTCAGGTTATAAGATAAACATACAAAAATCACTTGGATTCCTCTACATCAACAAAAAGAACACCAACGAAGAAATAACCAAATCAATACCATTCACAGTAGCCCCCAAGAAGGTAAAATACTCAGGAATAAATCTTACCAAGGATGTAAAAGACCTATACAATGAAAACTACAAAGCTCTACTACAAGAAATTAAAAAGGACCTACTTAAGTGGAAAAACATACCTTGCTCATGGATAGGAAGACTTAACATAGTAAAAATGTCTATTCTACCAAAAGCCATCTATACATACAATGCGCTTCCGATCCAAATTCCAATGTCATTTTTTAAGGTGATAGAGAAACAAATCACCAACTTCATATAGAAGGGAAAGATGCCTCAGATAAGCAAAGCGTTACTGAAAAAGAAGAAGAAAGTGGGAGGCCTGACTCTACCTGATTTCAGAACCTATTATACAGCCACAGTAGTCAAAACAGCCTGGTATTGGTACAACAACAGGCACATAGACCAGTGGAACAGAATTGAGAACCCAGATATAAATCCAACCACATATGAGCAGCTGATATTTCACAAAGGCCCAGTGTCAGTTAACTGGGGAAAGATAATCTTTTTAACAAATGTTGCTGGCATAATTGGATATCCATTTGCAAAAAAATGAAACAGGACTCATACCTCACACCAAGCACAAAAACTAATTCCAAGTGGATCAAAGACCTAAACATAAAGACTAAAACGATAAAGATCATGGAAGAAAAAATAGGGACAACCCTAGGAGCCCTAATACAAGGCATAAGCAGAATACAAAACATTACCAAAAGTGATGAAGAGAAAGCAGATAACTGGAAGCTCCTAAAAATCAAACACCTATGCTCATCTAAAGACTTCACCAAAAGAGGAAAAAGACCACCTACAGACTGGGAAAGAATTTTCAGCTATGACATCACCGACCAGCGCCTGATCTCTAAAATCTACATGATTCTGTCAAAACTCAACCACAAAAAGACAAACAACCCAATCAAGAAGTGCGCAAAGGAAATGAACACACACTTCACTAAAGAAGATATTCAGGCAGCTAACAGACACATGACAAAATGTTCTCGACCATTAGCCTTTAGAGAAATGCAAATTAAAACACGATGAGATTCCATCTCACTCCAACAAGGCTGGCATTAATCCAAAAAACACAAAATAATAAATGCTGGAGAGGCTGCGGAGAGATTGGAACTCTTATACACTGCTGGTGGGAATGTAAAATGGTACAACCACTTTGGAAATCTATCTGGCGTTATCTTAAACAGTTAGAAATAGAACTACCATACAACCCAGAAATCCCACTCCTCGGAATATACCCTAGAGAAACAAGAGCCTTCACACAAACAGATATATGCACACCCATGTTTATTGCAGCTCTGTTTACAATAGCAAAAAGCTGGAAGCAACCAAGGTGTCCATCAATGGATGAATGGGTACATAAATGTGGTATATTCACACGATGGAATACTACGCATCGATAAAGAACAGTGAAGAATCTGTGAAACATTTCATAACATGGAGGAACCTGGAAGGCATTATGCTGAGCGAAATCAGTCAGAGGAAAAAGGACAAATATTGTATAAGACCACTATTATAAGATCTTGAGAAATAGTATAAACTGAGAAGAACACATACTTTTGTGGTTACAAGGTGGGAGAGGGAGGGAGGGAGGGAGGGAGAGGGTTTTTTACTGATTAATTAGTAGATAAGAACTGCTTTAGGTGAAGGGAAGGACAACACTCAATACATGGAAGGTCAGCCCAATTGAACTGGACCAAAAGCAAAGAAGTTTCCGGGATAAAATGAATGCTTCAAAGGTCAGCGGAGCAAGGGCGGAGGTTTGGGAACCATGCTCTAAGGGGACTTCTAAGTCAATTGGCAAAATAATTCTGTTATGAAAACATTTTGCATCCCACTTTGAAATGTGGCGTCTGGGGTCTTAAATGCTAACAAGCGGCCATCTAAGATGCATCAATTGGTCTCAACCCCCCTGGAGCAAAGGAGAATGAAGAACACCAAAGTCACACGATAACTAAGAGCCCAAGAGACAGAAAGGGCCACATGAACCAGAGACCTACATCATCCTGAGACCAGAAGAACTACTTGGTGCCCAGCCACAATCGATGAGTGCCCTGACATGGAGCACAATAGAGAACCCCTGAGGGAACAGGAGATCAGTGGGATGCAGACCCCAAATTCTCATAAAAAGACCATACTTAATGGTCTGACTGTGACTAGAGGAATCCCTGCGGTCCTGGTCCCCAAACCTTCTGTTAGCACAGGACAGGAACCATTCCTGAAGACAACTCATCAGACATGAAAGGGACTGGACAGTGGGTAGGAGAGAGATGCTGAAGAAGAGTGAGCTAATTATATCAGGTGGACACTTGAGACTGTGTTGGCATCTCCTGTCTGGAGCGGGGATGGGAGGATAGAGAGAGTTGGAAGCTGGCAAAATTGACACGAAAGGAGAGACTGGAAGGGCTGACTCATTAGGGGGAGAGCAAGTGGGAGTAAGGAGTAAGATGTATATAAACTTATATGTGACCGACTTGATTTGTAAACGTTCACTTGAAGCTCAATAAAAGTTAATAAAAAAATAATAAATAAAAAAATGAAATGGGGTGTTTTTAATTATATTCAAAGATAACTAGAAATCCAAATATGCATGGACATTTAGGCAATATAGTTATAAATAATGTATAGGTTGAAAATGAAATCACAATAGGAATTAAAATACTTACAATTTAATGAAATGAAAATAATAAAGTTACGTATCAAAATTTGTAAATGCAGGTCAAGTTAACATTCTAAGAAATTGTATGGCCTTAAATAAACACATGAGAACAGAAGAATAGGCTGAAAGTTCATCTATCTTGATGGATGATTTAAGTTTCCATCCCAAACATTTTTAAAAAATGGCAAATTATACTTTAATTTGAAAGAAGATAGAGAGCAGGAGAAACAAACAAAATAAAACACATACAATACACTAGGGAGTATTAATGGAGCTAAAATTTAGTTAATTATAAGAATAATAGAATACATATATGCCCTTACGATAAAGAAAATGAAAATACATTTATCCGGTATAAAAAACAGTGAGGTGATTTTGCTTCTTAGTTTATAGATCTTATCACATAAGAGGACTGTTCGAAAACTTTACGACACTGGAATTGAAAATATTGATGAAATGGACTATTTATGAGGGAAGGACGTGGGGAAGTAACTTTCTATAGCTCTGACAATATGAAATGAGCAGTCTGAATTGTTCCATAAGTATAAAAGTTGTTACATGATGAACTATCTTCTCACTAAGAAATTTCATGTAGTTTTCCTATAAAGTGCCTAGTTCTTTGCTTTTATTGTCATTGTTTGTTTTATTGTTTTGTTTTGAAAAATTCTTGGAGCCCTGGTGGCACAGTCGTTAAGAGCTACAGATGCTGATAGGGAAGCCAACATGGTGCTATGGAAGAAGCACCATGCTGTCCCTCTGCAGCAAAGACCCCCAAAACTAAGTAAAACAGACACAAATGTCAATCCTGGAACTCTAAGCATAAAATGAAGGGAAAGAATTTGATCAGGCACTGAATGGGATAAGAAACTGACAGAGAACAGAGAATGAGGAGAACTGTGGAGTGGAGGTTCCCTACCAGCTAACATGGCACAGATTCGCCATCTTGGACTATAACCACCAAGGAATGCAGAGAGGGAGTACAGGAAGCCAACTTCATAGGGCTCCCAACAGGAGTTAGAGCACTCAGAAAGCAGGGATACACGCTTTCCCACCCCTCACCGTTCTTCCCTCTACGCGGCCTCCTCCATTTTCCAATGGGCTAGAGTCACTCGGATAGAGAGACACCAGTTCACTGCTGCCCAGGTCCTCCCCGACCCCACCAGCTGGCTCCTTCAATGCCAATTATTTTTGTTATTATTATTATTTTGCCTTTCTTTGTTTCTTCTCTCTGTCTCCTTTCCTTCCTTTTCTTTCTTCCACCTTGCCAGCCCCTTTGCTGTCCCCATCCTTCATTGACAAGCTATGCCACACTGCTGGGCCGGAGAGCCACTGGCACATCTTCCTCAGTTTTGTGCCACCCCCACTGGCCAGGTCTCTTAGCAACATTTTCTTCCCGCTTCTCTCTCTCTCCCTACCTTCCTTTGCTTTCTCCCACCCAGATAGCCCCATGTGCCGTCCCCATCCCTTCTTGGTGGGCCGTATAACACTGTTCAGCTAGAGAGCTGCCAACAAGGCCTCCCCATTTCTGTGTTGCCCACACTGGCTAGGTCTCTCAGTCCATTTTTTTTTTTCAGATTTATCTCTATCTTTTCCTTCTTTCCCTATCTTCCACCCACCTAGACCCATGTGCTGCCCCCATCCCATCTTAACGGGTAGTGTTGCACCACTGGGCTAGAGTGCCCTGGATCCATGCTGCTGCCACTGGCTGGCTCAGCACCATATTTTTTTGTTTTTGTTTCTACTCTCTCTCTTCCTCCTTTCCTGTTTCCCACCCATCTAGTCTTGTATAGTGTCCCTGCTCCTTCTCTAAAGGCCTTACTGCACCACTCTGCTAGGGAGCCACCAGCACACAGCCTCCCTGGGCCTACATTATCCCCACCAGCCAGCTCCCTAATCACAATATTGTTTCAGTTTGTTTCCTTTGGTCTTTTCTTTCTTTCCAGTTTCTTTTCTCTCAGCGCCTACCTCCTCTTCCTTTCTCCCACACACCTAGCCTTGTGTGCCACCCTCACCCTCTCTCAAAGAGTTGTGATGCACCACTAGGTTAGAGAGACACTGGCACGCCGCCTGCCAGTTCTGCATCACCATCACCAACTGGCTTCCTCAGCACAATTTTTATTTATTTTTGCTTTTTTTCCTTTTTGTAGTTTTTTCTTTTGTCTCTCTTCATTCCTTCTTTTTCTTTCTCCTGCCCACCTAGCCCTGTGAGCTGCCCCGTCCTTATTGACAGGCTTGGTGCACCACTTGGTCAGAGAGCCTTTGGCACACGGCCTCTCTGGGTCTGCACTACTCCCACAGGATGGCTCCCTCAGCACCATATTTTTTCTTTTTCTTTCTTCTTCTTCCCTTTCCTTCTTCCTTCCACCTGGGCTCTGCACTGCCTCCACTCTTTCCTGACAGGTCATGCCACACCAGCCGGTGAGAAAGACATCAGCTTGTCATCACCCTGCTTCCACCCTGCCCCCAATAGCAGGCTCCTTCAGCACCATATTTATTTTCTTGTTGTTGTTTTGTTTCCTCTCTCTGTTTCCCTTCTTTCCTTTCCTTTCTCCAGTCCACCTAGCCCCATGCACTGCCCATGCACCTTCTCAACAGGCTGAGCTAGGCTCTCTCAACTAGAAAGTCACCAGCACATGGCCTCCCTGGGTATGCCCTGCCCCACCTGCTGAATTCCACCACACTGCCATTGTATTTACTTCTTTTTCTTTTGCCTCTCCATTTTTTGCTTTGTTTTCATTCTGTTTCTCTGTCTCTTATTTCTCTTCTTTCTGTCACCTGCTTAGTTCCACACATTGCATTCTCCCCTTGCCTCCTGCCTATCTACACCACACACAAAGTGCTGTACCCATGAGAGGCAACAGTGCAAACCCCTGGACCTCTGAACCACATCGGCACTTCCCTGTCAGCCCAAGTTCATGTTGCAAAAGATCCATCCCTCTCTCCCCTCTCTACTGGACCTTTCCAGCTGCATCATAGCTGAGCAACCAGCCTTGCCCACCTGGGCAAGGTGGTGAGAAGTATGCCCACAGACAAGCAACAAAACACACCCAGCCTGCCTGCGCAGATATAACCAAATAAAACAAAAAACAGAATGAAACAAACAAAGCAACAATCAATAAATGAAGAAAATAATTCCAGAATGTCCTGGAAACAATAGACAATATCAAAACACATTAAAAACAATAGGACAGGATGAGTCCAAAAAGCAACTAAAATAAAACACCACATGATCTCTGGTAGAAGTAAAGGCACTGGAATTACCTCATAGGGAATTCAAAAGTCTAATATTCAGGACTCTCCAAGAGATTAAGAAAGAGATGAAGGAAAAGGCAGACAAAACTAAGGAAAAAATGGACAAAATCATGGAAAATACAGACAAAAATCAGGGAAAACACAAAGCAAAGGGAGAATTGGGGGAAATAATACAAGAGCAAAATGTCAAAATAAATAAACAATTAGAAATCATACAAAAAACAGCAATTAGAAATCCAGAAGACAAAGTAATTTTAGAAATGGGCAGTGCAATAGAAGGTTTTAGGAGCAAATTTGAAACAAGTGAACACAAGATCAGTGAAACTGAAGACAAATCCTTGGGTACCGCTTTGTTTGAGGAAAAATC
The DNA here is from genome assembly GCF_030014295.1 of Loxodonta africana. Classification (NCBI taxonomy): domain Eukaryota; kingdom Metazoa; phylum Chordata; class Mammalia; order Proboscidea; family Elephantidae; genus Loxodonta; species Loxodonta africana. Next base: position 83,242,335 of record NC_087359.1, read on the forward strand.
TGAAAAAAGAATTTAAAAAACCTGAGAACCATGTGGGGTACAATCAGAATTTGTGAGTGACAGGAATTTCAGAATGGGGAGAAAATGGAAAACACAGAGAGAATCACTGAAGACTTGCTGACAGAAAGCTTCCCTAATATAATGAAAGATGAAAAGCTGACCTTCCAAGAAGCTCAAAAGAAGCACATATAGAATAGACTTCAAAAGAAAGTCACCAAAACATAACGCAATTATACTTGCCGAAACCAAAACCAAAAAAAGAATCCTGAGAGCAGTTGAGAAAAATGAAAAGTCACATACAAAGGGGAAACTATAAGACTAATCTCTGATTACTAGGCAGAAACCATGCAGGCAAGAAGGCAATGGGATGACATATTAAAAACTTGAAAGAAAATTTGTCAACTGAGAATAATACATCCTGCAAAAGTCTCACTCATATATGATGGTGAAATTAGGAAATTTCCAGATAAACAGAAATTAAGGGAATATGCCAAAACCAAACCAAACTTACAAGAATTATGAAAACGAGTCTTTCAGTTAGAGAACCTACATCAGACAACAACCTGAATCTAGGACACAGGAGAGTATCAGCCAAGTGCCAACCTAGCTAATGAGCACTAAAGGACAAAAGAAAACTGTAAGATTTACAACAGGGAACAAGGGGAGTCAATCTGCAAATGACAACAACATCAGAACAATAAAAGTGAGAATAAATAGCATAGGTACAGGATTTTCAAATGGAAAGGAGATCAAGTAGATATCATGTAATAAAAGACTGGTTTAAGCTTAGGAAGATGGTGTAAATATTAAGATAACCAAAAAGAAAGTTAACAAACCTACTCATTAAAGTAAAGAAGAAAAAGGTAAAGTCTCAGTGTCATGGATTCTACTGTGTCCTCCCAAAATATGCCAACTTGGCTATGTCATGATTCCCAGTATTGTGTGATTGTCCACCACTTTGTCATTAGATGTGATTTGCCTATGTGTTGTTAATGAGATGAGATTAGTATCAGTTAATGAGATGATATTAGTAGCAGTTATGCTAATGAGGCAGGACTCAATCTCTAGGAAGAGTTTGTGTCTTAACCCAATCTTTTTTGAGATATAAAAGAGAGAGAGAGACGGCAACCTCATACCACCATGAAAGCAGCACCGGGAGCAGAGAGTGTCCTTTGGACCCAGGGTCCCTGTGCTGAGAAGCTCCATGACCAGGGAAGATTGATGACAAGAACTTCCCTCCAGAGCCAACAGAAAGACAGAAAGTCTTTCTCTGGAGCTGATGCCCTGAATTTGGACTTCTAGCCTACTAGGCTGTGACAGAATAAACTTCTGTTTGTTAAAGCCATCCATTTGTGGTATTTCTGTTATAGCAGCACTAGATAACATAGACACTCAATAAACATAAAATCTACGAAAGTGAAAGACATGAAAAAAATCCAGAAACAAAAGGAATTCAGTACAGGAGAGAAAGAGGTGTGAAGAAAACATCTGCACCACACACACATACACACAAAAGAACTACAAAATGACAGCAATAAACTCATACCTATCGATAATCACACTAAATGTAAATGACTTAAATGTACTTGTAAAGATACAGAGAGTGACAGAATGGGTTAAAAAAACAGAATTCATCAATATGCTGTCTACAAGAGGCACACCTTGGAAATGAAGATATAAATATATTAAAAGTGAAAGGATGGAAAATAATATAGTAGGCAAATGACAATCAAAAAAGGAGCAAGAGAGGCAACAAAAATCTCGGATAACATAGACTTTAAAACAAAAATCATTGAAGATAAGGAAGGACATTATATAATGATTAAAGGAACAAGCCTCCATAAGGACATAACAATAATAAACATCTACACAAGCAATGACATGGGTTCAAAAACATAAAACAAACTCCAACAACACTGAAAAGAAATTGACAGTTTCACAATAATAGTAGGAGTCTTTAACGCACCAGTTTTGGTAAAGGACAAAACATCTAGAAAGAAACTCAACAAAGATACAAAAGATTTAAAGGCCACAATCAACCAACTTGACCTCATACACATATACGGAACAATCCACCCAACAGCAGCAAGGTACCTGTTATTTTCCAATGCACATGGAACGTTCTCCTGAATAGACCTCATCTTAGGGCACAAAGCAACCTTAAACAAAACCCAAAACACTGAGATAATACAAAGCAGCTTCTCTGATCACAAAGCAAGAAAAGTAGAAATTAATAAAAAGAAGAGCAAGGAAAAAAACCCAAATACATGGAAACTAAATAACAATCTGCTTAAAAACCAGTGGGTAATAAAAGGTATCAAAGACAGAACGAAAAAAAATTCAAAGTCTCAAATGAGAAAGGAAACATACCAAAACCTTTGGGACACAGCAAAGGCAGTGCTCAGAGGTCAATAGTGATAGATGCACACATCAAAAACGAAGAAAGGCACAAAATCAAAACACTAGCTATACAACTTGGACAAACGGAAAGAGAAGAGCAGAAGAAGTCCACAGCCATGAAAAGAAAGGAAATAATAAAAATCAGAGAGAAGTGAATGAAATAGAAGATAGAAAGAAGCAACAAAACCAAGAGTTGGTTCCATCAAAAGATCAACAAAGTCAACAAACCATTGGTCAAACTGACAAAAGAAAAATGGGTGAAGACAAAAACAACCCAAAGAAGAAATGAAACAGGGGACATTACAACAGACTTAACTGAAATAAAAAGGTTCATAACAGAGTACTATGAAATCTATACTCCAACAAATTTGAAAACCTAGAGGAAATGGACAAATTTCTAGAAACACACTATCTTCCTAAACTAACATAAACTGAGGTCTAAAATCTGGACAGACCCATAACGAGAAGAGATTGAAAAGGTAATAAAAAAAAACTTCCAATAAAAACAGCCTTGGCTCAGATGGCTTCACTGGAGAATTCTACCAAACATTCAAAGAAGAATTCGCAGTAGTACTACTAAAACTATTTCAGAATATACAAAAGGAAGGGATACTTCCTAACTGATTCTATGAAGACAGCATAACCCTGATACCAAAATCAGGCAAAGACACCACAAAAAAAGAAAAATTACAGACCAATATCTCTCATAAATATAGATGCAAAAACTCTTCACAAAATTCTAGCCAATAGAATTCAGCACCATATTAAAAAAAAAAAAAAAAACCATGACCAAGTGGAATTCATACCAGGTATGCAACAATGATTCAACATTAGAGAAACAGTCAATGTAATCCACCACATAAATAAAACAAAAGAATCACATGGTCATCTCAGTAGACTCAGAAAAATCATTAGATATAGTATAACACCCATACCTGATAAAAACTCTCAATAAAATAGGTTTAAAAAGGAAATTTCTCGACATAATAAAGGGCATCTAAACAAAACCAACAGCCAACATCATTCTCCACAGACAGTGGCTGAAAACATTCCCCCTGAGAACAGGAACAAAACAAGGATGCGCTTTATCACTACTGCTATTAAACATTGTGCTAGAAGACCTACCTACAGCAATAAGAAAAAGAAATAAAGGACATACAAATAGGCAAGGAAGAAGTAAAACTATCCCTATTTGAGGATGATATTATACTGTACACAAACATCCTCAGAGATACACAAGAAAACTACTGGAACTCATAGAAAAATTCAGCAGTATAGCGGGATACAAGATAAACATACAAAAAAGTTGGATTCCTAAACACCAATAAAAAGAACATGGAAAAGAAAATGAGTAAAGCAATACAATTTAATATAAGTCCTAAAAAAATAAAATGCTTAGGCATAAATCTAACCAGGGATGTAAAGGACATATACAAAGAAAACTACAAAATCCTACTGCAAGAAACCAAAAGAGACTTACATAAATGGAAAAACATACCATGTACATGGATAGGTAGACTGAACATTGTGAAAATGTCGATTCTACCCAAAGCAATCTGCAAGTACAACGCAATGCCAGTCCAACAGCATTCTATAACAAGATGGAAAAACTAATCATTAAATTTATTTGGAAAGGTAGAGGCCACAGATAAGTAAATCACTATTGAAGAAGAAGAATAAAGCAGGAGGTTTCATACTATTTGACCTCAGAAACTGCTCTACAGCTACAATAGTCAAAACAGCCTGGTATTGGTACAATGACAGACACAGTAATCAATGGAATTGAATCAAGTATGCAGATGTAAATCCACCCACCTATGGTCAACTGATCTTCAACAAAGGCTCAAAGTCCACTAAATGGGGAAAAGACAGTCTTTCTAACAATTAGTGCTGGAAAAACTAGATGTCCATCTGTAAAAAATGAAACAGGACCCATACTTCACACCATACAAAAAACTAATTCAAAATAAGTCAAAGACCTAAATAAGAAATCAAAAGCTATAAAGATCATAGAAGAAAAAAGGTCAACACAAGAGTCCCTAATACATGGCATAAATGGCATACAAACCATAACCAACAATACACAAACACCAGAAGATAAGCTAGTAACTGGAATCTTCTAAAAATTAAACACTTATGCTCATCAAAAGATTTCACCAACCCAGTAAAACGAGAACCTACAGACTTGGAAAAAAAATTGGCCATGACGAGTCCAACAAAGTTGCAATCTCTAAATTCTGTAGGAAAATCCAGCACCTCTACAACAAAAAGACAAGTAAACCAATTAAAACATGGACAAAGTATATGAACAGATACTTCTCTAAAGAAGACATTCACATGGCTAATAGACACATGAGAAAATATTTGCAATCGCTAGCCATTAGAGAAACATAAACAAAAACTACAATGAGACACCATCTCACCCCAACATTACTGGCACTAATCAAAAAAAAAAAAAAAAAACAGAAATTAACAAATATTGGAGAGGTTGCAGGGAGATTGGAACTCTTATGCACTGCAGGTGGGAATGCAAAATGGTACAACCATTTAGGAAGAAGATATGGTGGCTTCCTTAAAAAACTAGAAATAGAAATACTATATGATCCAGCTATCCCACTTCTAGGAATATATCCTAGAGAAATAAGAGCCATCATACAAACAGACATATGTGCACCCATGTTCATTGCGACATTATTAACAATAGGAAAAAGATGGACACAACCTAAGTGCCCATTAATGAAGAATGGATAAACAAACTATGGTACGTACACAAATGAAATACTATGCAATAATAAAGAACAATGATGAATCTGTGAAACATCTTACAACATGGATGAATCTGGAGGACATTATGCTGAGTGAAATTCAATCATGAAAGGACAAATACTGTATGAGATCACTGTTAGAAAAACTCATGGAAAGGTTTACACACAGAAAGAAACTATGATGGTTACGAGGGAGAAGAGTGGGGAGGGAAAATCACTAAACAATAGGTAAGTGGTAAATTTGGTGAAGGGTCAGATAGTACACAATGCTAGGAAAGTCAGCACAACTTGACCAAGGCAAGGCCATGGAAGCTTCATAGACACATTCAAACTCCCAGAGGAACGGAATTACTGGCCTAAGGGCTGGGGACCATAGTCTCAGGGGACATCTAGCTCAATTGGCATAACATGATTTATAAAGAAAATGTTCTATATTCTACTTTGGGGAGCAACCTCTTGGGTCTTAGAAACTTGTGAGCGGCTATCTAAGATACTTCTCTGGTCAAGAGAGAATGAAGAGAACGAAAGACACAAGGGAAAGATTAGTCCAAAGGACTAATGGACCACAAGTACCACGACCTCCACCAGACTGAGTCCAACACAACTAGATGGTGCTCAGCTACCTAGACCAGCTGCTCTGATAAGGATCACAATAGAGGGTCCTGGACAGAGCTGGAGATAAATATAGAACAAAATTCTAACTCACAAAAAAAGAGCAGACTGACTGGTCTGACAGAGAGGAACGGAAATAGAGAACTCAAGATTGAGAAGTGGACAGTGTTGACATGTCGTGGGGTTGGCAATCAATGTCACAAAACAATATGTGTACTAATTGTTTAATGAGAAGCTAATTTGCTCTGTAAACCTATAGCACAATAAAAAAAAGATCTATAATGACAACAACAACTCAAAAGATTAGATAGGAATCTTAGGGAACAGTGAGTTTATGTTGATGGGGAGGAAGAACTCAGAAAATGAGGGTGAGAATGGTTTCACAACTTGAAGAATGTAATCAATGTCACTGAATTGTACATGTAGAAACTGTTGAATTGGTGTATGTTTTGCTATGTATATTCCCAATGACAACAACAACAAAATAATTAAAACAAAAAAGAAGGAAAAAAAAAAGAGCTTGGCTGCTAACGAAAAAGTTGGCAGTTCAAATCCAAAGCAGCTCCTTAGAAACCCTATGGGGCAGTTCTACTCTGTCTAGGGTCGCTATGAGTCAGTATCGACTCAAGGGTAACAGATTTTTTTTTTTTTTTTTGGTTTATAACTTCAAAAATTGCCTCTCCTTTTTTTTTTTTTTTTCTCTTTCTGGAACCCCATTAATCCATCTGGTAGAAGTTCTCACCTTATTCTCTTTGTCTCTTGCCCTCTTCTCTAGTTTTCCTTCAGTATTTCTCAAATATTCACTCTTCTGAGTTCTGTTCCAGTACACTACCTCTTTCTTTGGCTGTGTTAATCTGCTCTTAAACTCCTCCACTGAGTTATTAAAGAGGGCTTTAAATATCAGATTTTTTTCCTCAGTAATTATAAGAACTTGAATCAAAATTACAATTCTTACTGTGATCTTTTGAATATATTAAGCATAGCTAATTTAACATTTGTGCCTTTTGAGTCTATTTTCTATCGCCACTCTTCCTGTTTTTATTGTTAGCTTTGCTTGATTTTATTTTTATTGCTTTATCTGCTCATGTGCCAGGGTATTGTTTCTGATAGATAGGAGTTGTGTGACAAAGTTATAGAAATATAGTGGTGTTTAGGGCAATGATATCTTCCTACAGAGATTTTATGCTTTTTTCTAGCAGATGATTAGGGACACTAATATTCAAAGTCATATTAATCTAAATCCATGACTTGACGTACTTTGAAGATTTTCTTTAGGGTGAAGGCTATCTTCTCCCCACTCTTATTTCTACGGCTTAACCTTTTAGATAAACTTTGAAAGTATAAAAGTTTTCTAGCTTCACAAATTTGGCAAGTCCTACACTCCAGTTTTTCTTCTCTAACCTGCTAGGAATGATTTCCTGATTTATCTGTTCAGCTACCTCTTCCATTATGGGCAGGGAAAAGTGACCTCCTTTGCTGGGATTATCATTCTGAATTCTTTAATATATTGTATTTTAATCCTAAAATACTTTGCTTTTTTTTTTTTTACTTTCCAATATCTTCAATAAAATTTATTATTATTTTTGCTTTCCTATTGTTTCTGTGCAAGGATTGTCCTGAACTAACTGAAAGTGAATACACTTGTTATCTACATTTTCAGATCTACCCTGAGGATAAACAACTGAGCCAATGCATCTGAGGCTGAGCGAGTTTAACAAACAGTTCTAGATGTTTTTTTAATTAATCAACGGGATGATATACCATTCCTTGGCCTAGTGTACTGTCATAAACCATAATTTTCATGAGAAAATTCACTTAAGTGTATTTCCTCATTCATCTGAACTTGGAAGCTGGTTCCTCTACTGTATTAACTTACAAAGATATGAAAAATGGAAATAGTGCCAAGCTGTTTTCATGTCTTTGTAAGAGGATACTAAGAAAATTTTCTTCTGGGTTGGCATTGTGGTTGACTTTCCAAAGCTACAAAAATCAAATGCTTAATCCTTGTGTCTTAATTATCTTGTCCTGCTATAACAGAAATACAATAAGTGGGTGACATTAACAAACACATTTATTTTCTCACATTTTAGGAGGCTAGACAGAAGTTTGAATTCAGGGCACCAGCTCTGGAGGAAGGTGTTCTATCTGTGTCTCTTCGAGGGGTAGGTCCTTGTCTCTTTTCAGCTTCTGTTCCTTGGTGATCTTCAAGTGGCATGGTATCTACCTTCTCCCAACTATGCTTGCTATCCCTGGCTTAATCTGCTCTTTTATATCTCAAAAAAGATTGATTTAAGACACATCCTACATTATTGGAAAACCTGATGGTGCAGTGGTTAAGAGTTCTGATGCTAACCAAAAAGTTGGCAGTTTGAATCCACCAGCCACTCCTTGGAAACCATATGAAGCAGTTCTACTTTTTCATATAGGGTTGCTATGAGTCAGAATAGACTCAATGGCAATTTTTGTTTGTTTGTTTTTGCTACATTATTAACACAACGAAAAAACACATTCCCATATGGAATTATAACCACGGGTAGAGGGGTTAGGATTTGCAACAGATATTTTGGGGCAGACACAATTCAATTTATAACACCCTACAATCAAGATAATTTGGGGGTCAAGCAACCATTACAGAGCTAAATAACTGGCAGTTGGACAGATTCTGCTACCAGAAACCATTATCTAGAATCTCTCATTATTCCATATACAGTGGGGTTTGCTAAAAGAGAAAGATTAATGGAACCATGTCATCATCAGCTTAGAAATGATTTTCCCTCCATTTTCTGTGAATGTTGCAACCTGACAATGACTCTCAAGGTCAAGTATAACAGGTCTTAGAGAACCAGATACATGAATACGCAGTGCTTCTGAGAATGACAGGCTTCTCTTTACAATGATTTGGTATATCACACTGTATTTGCTGCTCTGCCCTCTCAATTTGAGTAGAAGAGAAAGAATTTCAGAGAAATACTTGGGCACAGAGAGTGAGCAGAAGTGAAGTAGTCATTACAAGCATTACCTGTTAAACCAAGAATGTGCAGGTTTCCCTTAGATCAATTAAACATCAGAAAAGATAATCACACTTTAGGCATTTTGCAAGAACCCTTTCAAGTTTAGCTGCTTCCAGATTAAGGAACACTAATGCAATTTTCTATGTTGTGTACCTCAGAGTTAAATACTGGTGAGGGATTGGTTGTAGCACCGCAATTTGTGTGAAGTCCATTGAATTTATTCATATGCACCATATAGGAGTATCTGCATCTAGACACCCTCCCACAAAGATCCAATGTTAATCAAAAGAGATTTAAAGGAGCACCAGATAAATAAAAGGTGTTTGTCCTTTTCCATCTGTCTTCTGCCTTTGTCCCAATTACGAACTATCTCTGAGTAGAGAAAAGGCAATGAAAGGAGCCCAAGACGCCATCCAAATTTCAATGCCTGATCGAAGCTAGTCGAATATGAAGCTGATATTTTTAAATTGACCAGATTAACACAATGTGACTAGCAAGTAATGGCTTTACATGATATGAAATTAAGAGCTGGGAAAGAAATTTCACCTGTGCACGATAGATTGGAGTGCCTAAAAATATATATATATATATATATATATATATATATATATATATATATATATATAATTTCACATATAAACAAAGTCATAGATTTGGAGCAAAACCTAAGCCCTTCATACTGTTGGATTCTTAAACACTAGTGTTACATTTGAATAACGTTTCTTACTTTAAAAAATAATCTATGAATATCTTTTATAATTTTATCTCACAGTAAACGTAAAAAAAACAAACCTAGAGCTGAGCCGTCGAGTCAATCCTGACTCATAGCGACCCTGTAGGACAGAGTAGAACTGCCCCCTAGAGTTTCCAAGGAGCACCTGGCAGATTAGAACTGCCAACTCTTTGGTTCGCAGGTGTAGCACTTAACCACTACGCCACCAGGGTTTCTGCAGTAAGCATATGGCATAAAAACTGAAGTATTTTCAACTTTATTTAAAAAAAATGAGGACACTGAAGTTGGAAAAGCTAACGTGCCTAATTTTCTTAAGTTCTTATTGATGGTAAGTTGAAAGTTAGGTATCATAACTCAGTACTTCAATAACAGTCATTATTTATTTAACCAGAAAAAAGTACCTTATTGCTTACAATGTATTAAATAATTATAATTATGAATACACCAAATTTAACTCAATTTCAGATGGAACCCCAAATCTACATACATGGATAAGTATTTTTCTTTTTGTCTATAGTTGCAAAGACTGTCGTTTACTTAGTTTGCTCAGAATGACAGCTATTGTTCCGGCATGCCAGATGCAAATCAAGTTTAAAAACATAAGGTGTAGTCACGTAGAATGATCACTACATATGTCGTTAAAAAAAAAAAAAAAAAGAACTTGCTGTGCAGTCAATGGCAACCCCGTGTGCCTAAAAATCGAAATGTGCTTCATAGGGTTTTCAATGGATCATGTTTTGGAAGTAGATTTCCAAGCCTTTCTTTTGAAGCAGCTTTGGGTGGACTCGAATCTCCAGCCTTTTGTTTAGCTGTTGAGTGCAGCATTTACACTTTGTACCACCCAAGGAACCCACTATGTCATAGGAGTCTGCAAAAATAATTAAGCTTTTAAACTTGGTCATTGTATAATATTTTTAAGTATTAACTAAATGTTAGTTATTAATGGAATGTCTAGTTACACAAGGCTTTGCAATGTAGCAAATTTTTCTCTTTATCTGCTGTCTCTATCATGACCGTAATCCTAATATAATACATAAAAATAACAATGATTATGCCTTCCTTATTGCTGTAATGTTTTTTCCAAATTCTGAATGATGTGGGCAAGCCTATTGATTTATAACCTTAATATTTTCATGTGCCTGTACAGTGTATTCTTCATAGAGATATTATAGAATTTATATGCAATTGGATTATAATCAATTTACTTCCTTTTTTTCCTTACACTGGATATGAACAAGCACAAAAGCCATTCTTTTCCATCACTGAATCATTTCCTATGTAGATACTGAAATTTGGGAATAAAGAGATGAATAAATACATGAATAAAAGGGATATGTAAAAGATCTCTGAGACTGTTTAAATCACAGACAAATGTAAGGTACCACCAAGACTTACAGGTTTTAAATTCCTCAGAGAGAAGTCACCATGTTCATTTCTCATATTGGAACGCATTGTGTTCCAGATCTTAAAAGGATATAGATACATATAAAGACCAAAATATATTTGAATTATACTAAAAATCTGCATAACAACACTTTTCATGATTTGACAAGTACTTCAAGTTTTTTTTTCAAATGCTTCACTTTGTAAGTAGTCTACAATTTAACAACGAAGTCGGTTAAACAAAATTTTCTAGTCAACATAATTTGGGAGAACAAGAAAAGAAAATTTGAAATTGTAATTCTTCTAAAATATAGTCATTAATTAATGTTTTATATTTTAAGCCAGATGAATCATTATCACAACACTGTTCATATAACTTGTGGGGTTCATATAATTAAAAGAATCATAAAACCAAAACCCGCTGCCATCAAGTCTATTCCGACTCATAGCGACCCTATAGGACAGAGTAGAACCGTCCCATAAAGTTTCCAAGGAGTGCCTCGCAGATTCGAATTGCTGACTTCTTGGTTAGCAGCCGTAGCACTTAACCAGTACGCCACCAGGCTTTCCAAAATAATCATAGTGTAGCCTAAATTTATTTTTGTAGTTCGCAATGCGGAACTTTTATAATTTACAGAAAAATAGAAGTGAAATGTGTTTTAGTTTTAGTGCATTTACTTTGCGTGTTTTAGAAAAACTATGAATATCTCCTAAGAAGTTCTAAAAACATGAAAATCTTATAAAAATTACTTAATCTCATGATCAATATTTATGCAGAAAATATACATTAAATTTCACAAAGTGTAAAGCTCTGTGTTCAAAGTGCAACACAATAGTATGTATTAAACTGAATTTAATGAACAATGACACAGAGCGTGGAAATTCTATAAACATTACTGAAAACACTATCAATATTCACCTTGAAAATACACAAGAAATTACATACATTTGAAACACTACATTTGAAGTACAAAGCAATAATAACTGTGTCTTTTAAGAGCTGAGAAAATAAACAGAATTAAAACAACTTTACTCCATCTTAATTACAGTGTGCCTTCAAGTAAAATGTAAGGTTTTCAGAAAATTCAGTAGAAGAAATAAATTTTACCATATTTTCAAATATGTTAATAGGCACTGCATTGGACAAACTCAGGCACAGCAGTTAAAGTGAAGGATTTGCAAAATATCAGATCAAATGATGTGACAGGTAAAGAGACTCTAAAAGAACAAGCATACCTGTACAAACATCTATGAATTTCAGGTTTACATTTCATTGTTCTTTATACGCCCTCCCCCCAAAAAACTGTTGGTGTGGAGTCGATTCCAACTCATGTCAACCACATGTATCTGTATTTTTGCTAAAAAAAAAAAAAAAAAAAAAAAAAACAGCTCCCAATTTGTAGAAAACACTACGTTCTGGAGGAAGTTTTCAAAGACTTGTTTTACTTCCTGGTTCCTCAGGGAATAAATGAAGGGGTTCTGCACGGGGACAACAGAGGTGTTGAGAATAGAAACTCCTTTGGTCAATGATGCCTTTCTTTTGCAGAGGGATTGGCATACATGAAGATGCAGCTTCCATAAGAGGTGGAAATGACAGTCATGTGGGAGGAACAAGTGGAGAAAGTTTTTTTTTCTCTGACTGGAAGACGGGATTCTCAGAATAGTCCTGATGACACACATGTAGGACAAAATCATTAATGCCAAAGTGAATAACAAAGAAATCAAAGCCAAGTAAAAACCAGTTATTTCTAGGAGCCATGTATTTGAGCAAGATAGTTGTAAGAGGGGAAAATAGTCGCATGCAAAGTGATCAATGACTTTGGAAGCACAGTAATCTGGGGGGGAAGAAGCTTAAGGGGTGGGAATATGGTCAGAAACCCTCTCAGCCACACACATGACACAAGCAAGGAGCAGAGTTTCCTGTTCATGCTGCTCGTGTAATGCAGGGGCTTGCAGATGGCCACATAGAAGTCATAGGACATGGCTGTCAGAACATAAAATTCTGTCACCCTCATGAAAATAAAGAAGAGTTGAGCTGCACAGTTGTTATAGGACATGGTCTTATCCCTGGTGATAATTGCACCCAGAAATCTGGGAATGCATACAGTTGTAAAGGAGATTTCAAGCACTGTGACCTCTGTGTAGTTGTTCATTTCTCTCTCTCTCTCTTCAATTTTTCTTCTTTTAAACCCATTTAGACAAAAAAAGTATTAAGGGGAAGAGATGAAAGATGTAATTCATCATGATCAGCATCATCATCTCCAATATTCTAAAATATCCTGTATAATCCATGCAATTTTTTTCTTATTTTTAAGATCTTGTTGGCATTCTTTTAATGCACATTTATTAGTTATTTTTATATTAAAAATACAGTAGTAGATAGGAAATCTTTACACAACAAAGCACATCTTTGGGAGACAATGAATAAAATAATTGTAATTTTATGTCCTATTTATGCAAACTCTGATTACAATTGTGTTGAAACAGTCATAAGAATTACATAGCCCTTTCTTTTCACTCAGATAATTTATTAGACAATCTATCTCCTAGAAAAAGAAATGGGTTACTTTAACTTACCAAAAAGTAAAAGTCAAACTTAGAAGCCTGAAGTAACAACTCATTATTTTTTTTAGGATATAACAAATCAGTTGCCTTATTACAAGTAATATATTTAAATTTTTAACCCTAAGATTTACGGGTCTAATTGCCAAGACCATATGAGTACACTAAATACAATTGCTACAAGACAGAATAAGTAACCCAATTATTTAAAAAATACAAAAGTTTCAATTACTCACTGGTTTGTCTTCTTATTCCATCATGATCTTTAATGTTCCACATTCTGTATGGCTTCCTAAAAATGTACATGCATGTATTTAAATAAAAACATTTTTATTTTTGAACTGAAAGAGGCATAATGTATTTATTTTTCACTTTGACTGAAGCACAAATTGAAAAGTGACTGCTAGCCTTTTATCTTATCAACTCTGTCGCTGGATTACGGCTCATTGCATTTTCCATGAAATTATCTTCCTGAGTGTCTTAGTATAATGTTGCTGCAACAGAAATAACACAAGTGGATGGGCTTTAACAAAGAGAAATTTATTTCTTCACAGTGAAGTAGGGTAAAAGTCCAAATTCAGGGCATCAATCTTTCCCCAGATAGGAGCTTCTCCATGGATGGACCCCGGGTCCAAAGGACTCGCTCTGCTCCTGGTACTATTATCTTGGTGGTATGAGGTCCCACATTTTCTGCTTGTTTCCCTTCCTTTCATCTCCTGTAAGGTAAAAGGTGGTGTAGGCCATACCCCAGGGAAACTCCCTTTACATTGGATCAGGGATGTGACCTGGGTAAGGGTGTTATAATCCTACCCTAATAGTTTTTAACATAAAATTACAATCACCAGATGAAGGACAACCACACAGTACTGGGAATCATGGTCTAATCAATTTGACACATATTATTAGGGTACACAATTCAACCCATGACACTGACTTATTAAGGTTTTTGGAAAAAATGTTTCATTCCCTCATAATTCCGTCTCACAGTTATCTTCTCCATAAGTCCACTTATCCAAATGGATATCCAGAAAAGTTAAGAAAAAACTTCTTTCATTTTCCTAACCTATTTAGCTTGTTCCCACGTATTCAAATGCTATTTTGAATGTAGTAATAGTTTATCAATTCTATTAAAATCTTGACAGCTTTCTCCTTTTGATTTTAGAGAGTAAAATTTCTGTTGTGAAGAATAAAATGTAAAATCGTTTTATACCTTCCAACAACTAGCAACATTCACACTAATCATACTTTATTTTATAATGGCTTAAAGGCAGTTTTTCAGGACATGAAAAGTAGAACGTCAGAAACCTTCAAAAGATGTGGAAATATTTTTAACTTCAGCAAAGACTGTGTACTGATCTCCTGGAAACCAGACAAAGTCAGGCCACATCTCTGCTATATTATAGACCATAAGGGAAATCTGGAAGGGGCCCTTGCATTTCTCAGTAACCTGCTCACTCCTCTCCCTAGCAGATCTCTCTTGAGAAGAGTTATGTTCATCCTTGCATCCCACAGAGGACCTAAGATGGTGACTTCTATGTAATATTTATATCCATTAATAAGTTGCTTAATATTCATCCTTACTTCATATTATATGAGTAATAAAATAAGAAACCCACTTTCTCATAAAAGGTGAAATTTTGATCAAATTTGTAAAGAATTGTCTTCATTAGAAATGTGAAAGTTTTGAACATATGCCTTTCGGTTAGCAGCTGAGAATGTTAACCATTTGCACCAACCAGGGAATCCCATTATTAAAATTCACTTCTTTATTTGTCTAAACCTAGTAAATATATACAATTTCAGAACTGTGAAACCATATACCTATAATTTTACCACTGCAAGTTTAGTATTTGTGATCTATTTCTCTTATTTTAGAGCATCGAAAAGATTTTGTTTACGCTGGCTGAGCCAAGAAGGTGGAATAGACAGATGCTCCCGGCGAACCCTCTATACAACAAAGACCCCAAAAAAAAAAAAACAAGTGAAACGAGTATATTTATGACAAGCTAGAAGCCCTGAGCTTCAAAGGCAAGTTTAGAAAAAGAACAGAGGGGAAGGGGGAAGAAGAGACAGTACAGAAGCAGAGAGGAGTTACTGGGCCTGAATCTCGGAAAGCCCTCAGGCATCATTCCAGAGTGGCGGCAGTGGGTTGGTACTAGCATTTTGCCACAGTTTCCTTAGGGAGAAGCAGCCAGCCACACAGCCTACTCATACCTTCAGAACCAGAGAAGAATGGCGCTGTCAGCAAAAGCTAAGTACTTCCTTATGTTTCACCGCGCCCCCCACTCACAAGCCAGCTTCAGTGGCTGAATTCTCTGGGCCTGAGATAGGCACTGTTGAGTGCCTAGAGCCATCCTCCCAGCCATGGAGAAGGAAAACATTTGCAATTGGGGGAGAAGATAATTTGCCAGCTCCACTAACCGGGGGAGCTCAGCACAGAAGTGGTTCCTGTCCAGGCATAAACAGTCCATGGACTTTGAGCACCTTTCCCCTCTGCATGGACCTGTGTGGGCCTATTTCAGGAGACTAGACCCTTGTTGGCAGACTCTAACCATTTCAGCTGTGTGGCGGAAAGGTGGGTGATGTTTGGCATTGCTTTGCCCAGTAAACAGGGTCCTCACCTACCCACATGATGGGCCTAAGGACTGATAGCTCCACTCAGGTCACTCAGCCACCCACTACAGGGGTCCAAGGATAACTGGTACCTCCCAGTCTTCACAACCAAAAATATTAGGAGCCCATGGTCTGTCTGAAGAACCCACCCACCTGCGCACTCTAGGGAACAGGGACGCGCTTTCCTCAGAGACACTTGGGAGTCAGCTCTCAGCCCCATGCCTTGTTCAGAGTGTGACCCCCTGCTGCAATTAGATATTGGTATATACACCAATTACCACTGCCCCTCTAAGACTGTAGGACAGAGCCTGTACCACACACTTCATGATCAGCTACCTGGACACCTGAGCTGAATTCTTAGAAGAAAAGTGAATGGACTCCTAGAATGATATAACTGATAACAGCTCTTTCCATCTGAGGACAGGACGACAGTGTTCCAAAGGTGAAAATAATCAAGCTAGCTCACTCAGCCAACCCATTTGGGCATATAAAAACCAAACAAAACAAAGCAAGAGGCTACGATACACTAAGCAGGAATAAACTAATAACTCATAGATGGCTCAGAGACAACAGTCAATATCAAGTCACATAAAGAAACAGACCATGATCACCTCAATAAGCTCTCAAAACAAAGAATCCAGGGATCTTCTAGATAAAAGTGCAATCCTGGAATTACCAGAGGCAGAATACAAAAGATTAATATACAGAACTCTTCAAGACATCGGGAAGGAAATGAGACAACACGCAGAACAAGCCAAGAAACACACAGATAAAATAATTGAAGAAATTAAAAAGATCATTCAGAAACATAATGAAAAATTTAATAAGCTGGAAAAATCCATAGACAGACAGCAATCAGAAATTCAGAAGATTAACAAAAAAATTACAGAATTACACAACTCAACAGAAAATCAGAGAAGCAGAATTTAGCAAATAGGAGCCATAATTTCTCAACTTGAAGATAAATCACTTGGCAGTAACATATTTGAGGAAAAATCGAATAAAAGAATTTTAAAAAATGAAGAAACTTTAAGAATCATGTGGGACTCTATCAAGAGCAATAACCTGCGAGGGACTGGAGAATGAGAACAGGGAGGGATAACAGAAAATATGTGGAGAGAATTGTTGATTTTTTGGCAGAAAACTTCCCTGATATTGTGAAAGATGAGAAGATATCTATCTAAGATGCTTATCGAATTCCACATAAGGTAGATGTTAAAAGATAGTCGCCAAGAGATATTATAATCCAACTTGCCAAAACCACAGATAGAGAGAGTATTTTAATAGACAAGAAGTCACCTACAAAGGAGAGTCAATAAGAATAAGCTCAGACTACTATGCAGAAACCATGCAGGCAAGAAGGCAATGGGATGACTTATTTAAAAAAAACTGAAGGAAAAAAATTGCCAACCAAGAATCATATATCCAGCAAAACTGTCCCTTAAATACAAAGGGGAAAGTAGGACATACCTAGATAAATAGAAGTTTAGGGAATTCGTAAAAAAAAAAAAAAAAAAAACCCAAACTATGAGAAATACTAAAGGGATTTCTTTTGTTAGAAAATCAGTAATATCAGGCATCAACTCAAGACTAGAACACTGGACAGAGCAATCAGAAGTCAACCCAGACAGAGAAAAAAAAAAAAGCAAGATAAAAAAACTCTACATTAAAAAAGTAAGAGGGACTAAGAAATGTAATCATAGATCTTCCATACGGACAGGACGATACGGCGATACAAAGAAGTGAAAGTAAGGTTTAAATTCAGAAAACTAGGGGAAAACTTAATCTGTATGCTGAACAAATAATCCGAGAAGCTGGACTATATGAAGAAGAACGGGGCATCAGGATTTGAGGAAGACTCATTAACAACCTGCGTTATGCAGATGATACAACCTTGCTTGCTGAAAGTGAAGAGGACTTGAAGCACTTACTAATGAAGATCAAAGACCACAGCCTTCAGTATGGATTACACCTCAACATAAAGAAAATAAAAATCCTCACAACTGGACCAATGAGCAACATTATGATAAACGGAGAAAAGGTTGAAGTTGTCAAGGATTTCATTTTACTTGGATCCACAATCAACAGCCATGGAAGTAGCAGTCAAGAAATCAAAAGACGCATTGCATTGGGCAAATCTGCTGCAAAGGACCTCTTCAAAGTGTTGAAGAGCAAAGATGTCACCCTGAAGACTAAGGTGCGCCTGACCCAAGCCATGGTATTTTCATTCGCATCATATGCATGTGAAAGGTGGACAATGAATAAGGAAGACCGAAGAAGAGTTGACACCTTTGAATTGTGGCGTTGGCAAAGAATATTGAATATACCATGGACTGCCAAAAGAAAGAACACATCTGTCTTGGAAGAAGTGCGGCCAGAATGCTCCTTAGAGGCAAGGATGGCGAGACTGCGTCTTACATATTTTGGACATGTTGTCAGGAGGGATGAGTCCCTGGAGAAGGACGTCATGCTTGGCAGAGTACAGGGTCAGTGGAAAAGAGGAAGACCCTCAAAAAGGTGGATTGACACAGCGGCTGCAACAATGAGCTCAAGCATAACAACGATTGTGAGGATGGCGCGGGAAAGGGCTGTGTTTTGTTCTGTTGTGCATAGGGTCACTATGAGTCGGAACCAACTCGACAGCACCTAACAACAACAACAGGGGTAAATAATAAGGTAACCAAAAGGAGACAAAGTATTCTACTCATCAAAATAAAATACAAGAAAAAATACACAGCAGAAACAAAATCAACAACAAAGAGTATGAGGAAGGGACTATATATAATCTACTCAGCACATAAAATTAAGAGGGAAAAAGAAACTGTTAACAACACACACAGAAAGACATCAAAATGATAACATTAAATTCATACACATCCATAATCACGCTGAATATAAACGGACTAAATGTACCAATAAAGAGACAGAGAGTGGCAGAATGGATTAAAAAACACGATCTGTCTGTATGCTGTCTACAAGAGACACCTTAAACTTCGAGACACAAACAAACTAAAACTCAAAGAATGGAAAAAATACATCAAGCAAACAACAATCAAAAAAGAGCAGGAGTGGCAATATTAATTTCTGACAAACAGGCTTTAAAGTTAAGTCCATCATAAAGGGTAACAAACGACACTATATAATCATTAAAATTATTTTTTTATAAAAAGAAGATATAGCCATATTTAATGTTTATGCACCCAATGATAGGGCTAAAAGATACATAAAACAAACTCTATCAGCACTGAAAAGTGAGATAGACAGCTCCACAATAATAGTAGGAGACTTCAATACATCACTTTCAGGAAAGGACAGGACATCCAGAACGAAGATCAATAAAGACCCAGAAGATCTGAATGCCACAATCAACCAACATGACCTCATAGACCTACAGCAAACAAGTATACTTTCTTTTCTAGTGCACATGAAACATTCTCTAGAATAGACCACATATTAGGTCATAAAGCAAGCCTTAGAAGAATCCAAAACGTGTAAATATTACAAAGCATCTTCTCTGACCATAAGGCTATAAAAGTGAAAATCAATAACAGAACAAACAGGGAAAAGAAATCAAACACTTGGAAACTGAACAATACCCCGCTCAGAAAAGATTGGATTATAGAAGACATTAAGGATGAAATAAAGGATTGCATAGAATTCAATGAGAATGAAAACACTTCCTATCAGAACCTTTGGGACACAGTAAAAGCAGTGCTCAGAGGTCAATTTATATCAATAAATGCACACATACAAAAAAGAAGAAAGGGCCAAAATCTAAGAATTATCCCTACAACTTGAATAAATATAAAGAAAACAACAAAAGAAACCCTCAAGCACCAGAAGAAAACATTTAATAAAAATTAGAGCTGAACTAAATGAAATAGAAAACAGAAAAACAATTGAAAGAATAAACAAGACCAAAAGTTGGTTCTTTGAAAAAATCAAAAAAAACATTGATAAACCATAGGCCAAACTCACCAAAGTACAACAGGAGAGGAAACAAATAACCTGAATAAGAATTGAGATGGGTGATATTAAAACAGACCCAACTGAAATTAAAAGAATCGTATCAGATTACTATGAAAAATTGTACTCTAACAAATTGGAAAACCTAGAAGAAATGGATGAATTCCTAGAAACACACTATCTACCTAAACTAACACAAACACAGGTAGAACAGCTAAGTTGACAGATAACAAAAGAAGAGATTGAAAAGATAATCAAAAAACTCCCAACAAAAAAAGTCCTGGCTCTGACAGCTTCACTGCACGGTTCTACCAGACTTTCAGAGAAGAGGTTACTCCACTACTACTAAAGTATTTCAGACCATAGAAGAGGAAGAAATACTCCCAAACTCATTCTATGAAGCCAGCATATCCCTGATACCAAAATGAGCTGAAGACACCTAAAAAAGAAAATTACAGACCTATGTCCCACACGAACTGATATGCAACAATCCTCAACAAAATTCTAGCCAAGAGAATTCAACAACATGTCAAAAAAAATAATTCACCATGCCAAGTGGGATTCATACCAGGTATGCGGGTTCAACATTAGAAAAACAGTTAATGTAATCCACGACATAAATAAATAAAAGACAAGAATCACATGATTTTATCAACTGATGCAGAAAAGGCATTTGACAAATTCAACACCCATTCAGCATAAAAACTCTCAGCAAAATAGGAATAGAAGGAAAATTCCTCAACATAATAAAGGGCATGTATACAAAGCCAACAGCCAACATCACCCTAAATGGAGAGAGCCTGAAAACATTCCCATTGAGATCGGGAACCAGACAAGGATGCCCTTTATCACTGCTGTTATTCAACATTGTGCTAGAGGTTCTAGCCAGAGCAATTAGGCTAGACAAAGAAACAAAGGGCATCCGGATTGGCAAGGAAGAAGAAAAATTATATCTCTTTTCAGACGACATGATCTTATACACAGAAAACCCTAAGGAATCCTCCAGAAAACTACTGAAACTAATAGAAGAATTCAGCAGAGTGTCGGGATACAAATAGACATACAAAAATCAGTTGGATTCCTCTACACCCACAAAAAGAACTTCAAAGAGGAAATCACCAAATCAATACCATTTACAGCAGCCCCCAAGAAGATAAAATACTTAGGAATATATCTTACCAGAGATGTAAAAGACCTTTACAAAGAAAACTGCAAAACACTTCCGCAAGAAACCAAAAGAGACCTACTTAAGTGGAAAAACCTACCTTGCTCATGGACAGGAAGCCTTAAAATTATAAAAATGTCTATGCTGCCCAAAGTGATCTATGTATTTAATGCAATTCCAATCCATATTCCATGACATTCTCTAATAAAATGGAAAAACAAATCCCCAACTTCATAAGGAAAGGAAAGAGGCCCCGGATAAGTAAAGCATTAATGAAAAAGAAGAACAAAGTGGGAGGCCTTACTCTACCTGATTTTAGGACCTATTATACTGCCACAGTAGTCAAAACAGCCTGGTACTTGTACAAAAGCAGATACTTAGACCAATGGAACCGAACTGAGAATCCAGACATAAATCCATCCATACATGAGCAGTTGATATTTGACAAAGGCCTGAAAACAGTTAAATGGGAACAAGACAGTCTTTTTAAAAACGGTGCCAGCATAACTGGATATCCATCTGCAAAAAAATGAAGCAAAACCCATACCTCACTCCATGTACAAGAACAAGCTCAAAACAGATCAAAGACCTATGTATAAAATCTAAAACGATAGAGATCATGAAAGAAAAAATAGGGACAACGTTAAGAGAAACAGTACACAAAACATTACTAAAAATGCAGAAGAAAAAGTAGATAACTGGGAGCTCCTAAAAATCAAACACCTACACTCATCCAAAGACTTCAAAAAAGTAAAAAGATTACCTACAGATTGAGAAAACGTTTTTAGCTATGACATTTCTGATCAACACCTGTTCTCTAAAATCTACATGACAGTGTAAAAACTCAACTGAAAAAGACAAACAACCCAATTAAAAAAATGGGCAAAAGACGCTTCACTAAAGAAGACATTCAGGTAGCTAACAACATGAGGAAATTCTCACGATCATTAGCCATTAGAGAAATGCAAACCAAAACTACAACGAGATTCCATCTCACTCCAGCAAGGCTGGCATCAATCCAAAAAACACAAAACAGTAAATGTTGGAGAGGCTGTGGAGAGATTGGAACACTTATACGCTGCAGGTGGGAACGTAAAATGGTACAACCACTTTGGAAATCCATCTGGCGCTTCCTTAAAAAGCTAGAAATAGAGCTACCATACTATTCAGCAATCCCACTCCTTGGAATATATCCTAGAGAAATAAGAGCCTTTACATGAACAGATATATGCACTCCCATGTTTATTGCAGCACTGTTTACAATAGCAAAAAGATGGAAGCAACCAAGGTGCCTATCAACAGATGAATGGATAAATAAATTATGGTATAGTCACACAATGGAACAGTACGCATCGATAAAGGACAGTGAGGAATCTGTGAAACATTTCATAACATGGAGGAAACTGGAAGGCATTATGCCAAGTGAAAATAGCCAATTGCAAAAGGACAAATATTGTATAAGACCACTATCATAAGAACTTGAGAAATAGTTTAAACTGAGAAGAAAACACTCTTTTGTGGTTATGAGAGGGGGAGCGGGAAGGGGGAGAGAGGGGCATTCACTAATTAGATAGTATATAAGAACTACTTTAGGTGAAGGGAAAGACAGCACAGAATAGAGGGGAGGTCAGCACAATTGGACTAAACCAAAAGCAAAGAAGTTTCCTGAATAAACTGAATGTTTCGAAGTTCAGCGTAGCAGGGGCAGTGGTTTGGGGACCATGGTTTCAGGGGACATCTAAGCCAATTGGCATAATAAAATCTATTAAGAAAACATTCTGCATCCCACTTTGAAGAGTGAGGTCTGGGGTCTTAAACGCTAGCAAGCAGCCATCTAAGATGCATCAATTGGTCTCAGCCCACCTTCATCAAAGGAGAATGAAGAACACCAAGGACACAAGGTGATTATGAGCCCAAGAGACAGAAAGGGCCACATGAACCAGAGACTACATCAGCCTGAGACCAGAAGAACTAGATGGTGCCCGGCTACAACCAATGACTGCCCTGACAGGGAACACAACAGAGAACCCCTGAGGGAGCAGGAGAACAGTGGGATGCAGACCCCAAATTCTCATAAGACCAGACTTAATGGTCTGACTGAGACTGGAAGGACCCCAGTGGTCATGATCCCCCATCTGTTGATGGACACCTTGGTCGCTTCCATCTTTTTGCTATTTCTGTAGGATATAGTCCAAGGAGTGGGATTGCTGGATGGTATGGTATTTCTATTTCTAGTTTTTTAAATAAGTGCCAAATCGACTTCCAAAGTGGTTGTACCGTTTTACATTCTGACCAGCAGTGTAGAAGTGTTCCCGTCTCTGCACAACCTCTCCAACATTTATTGTTTTGTGTTTTTTGGATTAATGCCAACCTTGTTGGAGTGAAATGGAATCCTAATGTAGTTTGGATTTGCATTTCTCTAATGGCTAATGATTATGAGCATTTCCTCACGTGTCTGTTAGCTATCTGAATGTCTTCTTTAGTGAAGTACCTGCTGATATCTTTTGTCCATTTTAATCGGGTTATTTGGCTTTTTGTAGTTGAGTTTTGCAGTACCACGTAGATTTTAGAGATCAGATGCTGATCAGATAGATACGTCATAGCTAAAAACTTTTTCCCAGTCTGTAGGTAATCTTTTTACTCTTTTGGTGAAGTCTTTGGATGAGCATAGGTGTTTGATTTTGGGGAGCTCGCAGTTATCTTGTTTCTCTTCTACATTGTTAGTAATGTTTGGTTTACCGTTTATACCATGCATTAGGGCTCGTAGCATTGTCCCTATTTTTTCTCCCATGGTCTTTATCACTTCTGACTTGATATTTAGGACTTTGAGGCATTTTGAGTTAATTTTTTTTCTCTGTGGATGGTGTGAGATACGGGTCTTCTTTCTTTTTTTTTTTTTTTCTTGCAGATGGATATCCAGTTATGCTAGCACCATTGGCTAAACGGAGTGTCTTTTCTCCATTTAACTGAGTTTGGGTCTTTGTTAAATATCAGCTGCTCACATGTGGATGTATTTATCTTGGGATTCTCAATTCTGTTCCATTGGTCTATGTATCTGTTTTTGTACAAGTACCAGGCTGTTTTGACTGTCATTAGGTAGAGCGAGGCCTCCCACTTTGTTCTTCTTTTTCAGCAATGCTTTACTTATCCAGGGCCTTCTTCTCTTCCATATGAAGTTTGTGATTTCTTTCTCCATCTTATTAAAAAATGTTGTTGGAATTTGGGTCAGAATTGCATTGTATCTATAGATAGCTTTTGTGAGAACAGACATTTTTACAATGTTAAGTCTTCCTATCCATGAGCAAGGTATGTTTTTCCACTTATGAAAGTCTTTTTGGGTTTCTTGCAGTAGTGTCTTGTAGTTTTCTTTGTATAGGTCTTTTACGTCTCTGGTTGGATTTATTCCTAGGTATTTTATCTTGTCGGGGGCTACTGTAAATGGTTTTGATTTCGTGATTTCTTCTCTGATGTTCTTTTTGTTGGTGTGTGGTGTGTGTGACGGAATTCAATTGATTTTTGTATGTTTATCTTGTATCCCAATACTCTGCTGAACCCTTCTATCAGTTTCAGTAGTTTTCTTGAGTATTTTTTAGGTTTTTCTGTGTATAAGATCATGTCATCTGCAAATAGAGTTACTTTTACTTCTTCCTTTCCAATCTGGATGCCCTTTATTTTCTTTTTGTAGCCTAATTGCTCTGGCTAGGACTTCCAGCTCAATGTTGAATAAGACTGGTGGTAAGTCTCATCCTTGTCTGGTTTCTGTTCTCTAGGGGATTACCCTCAGGCTCACTCCGTTTAGGATGATGGTGGCTGTTGGCTTTGTATAAATGCCCTTTATTACTTTGAGGAATTTTCCTTCTATTCCTATTTTGCTGAGAGTTTTTATCCTGAATGGGTGTTGAACTTTGTCAAAAGCCTTTTCTGCATCAATTGATAAAATCATATGATTCTTGTCTTTTTTTTATTTATGTGGTGGATTACATTAATTGTTTTTCTGATGTTGAACCATCCCTGCGTACCTGGTATGAATCCCACTTGGTCATGGTGAATTATTTTTTTGACATGTTGTTGAATTCTATTGGCTAGAATTTTGTTGAGGATTGTTGCGTATCAGTTCATGAGGGACATAGGTCTGTAATTTTCTTTTTTGTGGTGTCTTCAGCTCATTTTGGTATCAGGGATATGCTGGCTTCATAGAATGAGTTTGGGAGTATTTCTTCCTCTTCTATGGTCTGAAATACTTTAGTAGTAGTGGAGTAACCTCTTCTCTGAAAGTCTGGTAGAACCGTGCAGTGAAGCTGTCAGAGCCAGGACTTTTTTTGTTGGGAGTTTTTTGATTATCTTTTCAATCTCTTCTTTTGTTATCTGTCAACTTAGCTGTTCTACCTGTGTTTGTGTTAGTTTAGGTAGATAGTGTGTTTCTAGGAGTTCACCCATTTCTTCTAGGTTTTCCAATTTGTTAGAGTACGATTTTTCATAGTAATCTGATATGATTCTTTTAATTTCATCTGGGTCTGTTGTAATATCACCCATCTCATTTCCCATTTGGGTTATTTGTTTTCTGTTTTGCTTTTGTCAGCCTAGCCAATGGTTTACCAACTTTGTTAATTTTTTCAAATAACCAGCTTTTTGTTTGTTAACTCTTTCAATTGTTTTCTGTTCTCTAATTCATTTAATGCTGCACTAATTTTTATTATTTATTTTCTTCTGGTTCCTGAGGGTTTCTTTTTTTACTCTCTTTATTTGTGTCTAAGTTGTAGGGACAGTTCTTTGATTTTGGCCATTTCTTCTTTTTGTATGTGTTCATTTATTGACATCAATTGACCTCTGAGCACTGCTTTGCTGTATCCCAAAGGTACTGATAGGAAGTGTTTTCATTCTCATTGGATTCTATGAGTTTGTTTATTATTATAATGTCTTCTATAATCCAGTCTTTTTGGAGCAGGGTATTGTTCCATTTCCAAGTATTTGATTTCTTTTTCTGTTTTTGTCTTCTACTTTTATGGCTTTATGGTCTGAGAAGATGCTTTGTAATATTTTGATGTTTTGGATTCTGCTAAGGCTTGCTTTATGACCTAGTATGTGGTCTATTCTAGAGAATATTTCATGTGCACTAGAAAAGAAAGTATACTTTGCAGGTGTTGGGTGGAGTTTTCTGTATGTCTATGAGGTCAAGTTCGTTGATTGTGGCATTTAGATCTTCTGTGTCTTTACTGAGCTTCTTACTGGATGTCCTATCCTTCACCAAATGTGGTGTGTTGAAGTCTCCTACTATAATTGCAGAGCTGTCTATCTCACTTTTCAATGCTGTTAGAGTTTGTTTTATGTATCTTGCAGCCCTGTCATTGCGTGCATATGTATTTAATATGGTTATATCTTCCTAGTAAATTGTCCCTTTAATCATTAGATAGTGTCTTTCCTTATCCTTTGTGGTGGATTTAACTTTAAAGTCTATTTAGTCAGAAATTAATATTGCCACTCCTGCTTGTTTTTGATTGTTGTTTGCTGGATGTATTTTTTCCATCCTTTGAGTTTTAGTTTGTGTCTCTAAGTCTAAGGTGTGTCTCTTGTAGACAGCATATAGCTGAATTATGTTTTTTTTATCCAATCTATGACTCTCTGTCTCTTTATTGGTGCATTTAGTCCATTTACATTCAGGGTAATTATAGAGAGGTATGAATTTAGTGCTGTCATTTTGATGCATTTTTCTGTGTTGACAGTTTCATTTTCCACTTACTTTTGTGTGCTGAGAACTTTTTCTTTGTAAATTGTGTGTTCATCTTTTTCGTTGTAGATGAATTTGTTTTTGCTGAGTCTTTATGTTTACCTTGGTTTTTATTTTGAAGTTTGGGATTGTTAGTCTTATTTGTGGTTACCTTAATATCTACCCCTGTTTTTCTAAGTATGAACCTACTTTGTATTCCCTACATTGCTTTGATTTCCTCTCCATATGGAAGATTTATGCCTGCTGTATTTCGTCCCTCTTTATTGATTATTGTCATCTTTTACATAATGGTGTCAGTGATTCCACGTTTTGAGCATTTTTTAAAACCTTATTTCATTTTTGTGATTTCCCTATCTTAGTTGATATCAGGATGCTCTGTTCTGTGTCCTTGTGTTGTGTTGATATCTGATATTATTGGCTTCCTATCCAGAGAATTCCCTTAAGTACTTCTTGTAGTTTTGGTTTGTTTTTTGCAAATTCTCTAAGCTTGTGTTTATTTCTAAATGACTTAATTTCCCCTTCATATTTGAGAGAGAGGTTTGTTGGATATATGATTCTTGGCTAGCAATTTTTCTCCTTCAGTGCTGTATGTATGTCATCCCATTGCCTTCTTGCCTGCATGTTTTCTGCCAAGTAGTCGGAACTTATTCGTATTCATTCTACTTCGTAGGTAACTTTTCATTTATCCCTGGCTGCTCTTAAAATTTTCTCTTATCTTTGGTTTTGCAATTTTGATGATAATATGTTTTGGTGATTTTCTTTTGGGATCTGCCTTTTATGTGGTTCAATGAGCATCTTGGATAGATAACCTTTCATTTTCCGCCATGTCAGGGAAGTTTTCTGCCAACAAATCTTCAATAATTCTCTCTGTATTTTCTGTTATCCCTTCCTCTTCTGGAATTCTAATCACACACAAGTTGTTCTTGATAGAGTCCTACTTGATTCTTAGTGTTTCTTCATTTTTCTAAATTCTTTTATCTGATTTTTCTTTAAGTACATTGGTGCCAAGTGCCTTATCCGCCATCTCCACAATTCTGCATTTCAATTCCTCAATTATGCTTCTCTGACTTCCTATTGATTTATCTAATTCTGTAATTTTATTGTTAATCTTTTGGGTTTCTGAATGCTGTCTCTCTATGGATTCTTATGGATTCTTGCAGCCTATTAAATTTTTCATTTTGTTCTTGAATAATCTTTTTAATATCTTCAACTGCTTTATCTGTGTGTTCCTTGGCTTTTTTTGTACATTGCCTGATTTCATTCCTGATGTTGTCCCTGAAGTCTTGAAGTGTTCGGTATGCTAATCCTCTGTATTCTACATCTGCCAATTCCAGGATACAACTTCCTCTGGGAGAGACCTTGATTCTCTACTTTGGGAATTTGTAGAAGCAATCATGGTCTGCTTCTTTATGTGATTTGATATTGACTGCGGTCTCTGAGCCATCTATAAGTTGTTGTAATAATTTATTTTATGTTTTCTGACAGTGTCCTTTTTGTTTTGCTTTGTTTCGATATACTCGGATAGGCTACTAGAGTATGCTAACTTGGTCATTGGAGCCCTTGAAGCACTAATGTCCTGTTACCAGATGGTTAGAACTGTTACCAGGTAAATAAGCCTATGAGTCCATTCACTATTCTTTAATAGAATCAGCTCAGGTGTCCTGACAGTCAGCCACCTACTGTGTGGTTTAAGCTCTCACCTACTATCTTAGAGGAGTAGTGGTGATGGTTGTATACACTGGTTTCTGGTAGCAGCAGGGGGTCACACCCTGAGGAGAGTAGGGTGCTGACAGCTTTCCCCCAAGTGTCAGTGAGGATGTAGCATCTCTGTTCTCTAGAGTGCTCTGTTGGGTGGACTCTGCAGCTGTGGCTTAGGCACCCAATTCTTATATCCGTAAAGACTGATAGGCACCATTATCCTCAGACCCCTTTCGCGTGGTGCTAGGTGGCATGGATTAAGCCTCAGCCCTCCGGTCTGTACTGTGGGTAGGTGAAGGCTTTGTTTAATAAGTAGAGCAGTATCAGACCTCCAAAACCTGCCTCTCCATCACACAGCTGAAACAATTACAGTCAGACCTCTAACAGATTTGCCTTTGCATAATAATAGCCACCTGGTAGGGAACATAATTTTGAGGTTAATGAATAGCTTGAATGTGATGAATGCATTCTAACAAATATATCTCATCAATTTAATCTGTATATTGAGGTGTTTATGACATTTTACTTCTTTTGTTGTAGGTTACCCTTGAGTCATCAGGTTATTAACCACCTGATAAATCCACTAGAATGCTTCCTACCTACTTAAGATGGCCTAGTGAATCCAGGGTTTCTGATAAATGCACTCATTTTAATACAATGAGTTCAGTGTAAAATCATGTGTTTCCTTCCCTGACTTTTGTTATGAGAATCCATTTCAAAATAATTTTTCATATTTATGATCAAATTAATGAGCAAAATATTGTAAAACTTTTAATATCTATGCTCTCCTTCTAAGTAAGAATTTTTCATCCCATGGATAATGGCAGGCCTGATACATGTTATACACTTAAAGACAGTCTAGGAGTGGTAAATACACTCATAAGAAGAATTGTAAAGCCAACTACTTCAGGTGAGGTAATCAGTGGGTTCTAAATAATGCATGACCAATCTCATGAGGTAGAGGAAGAGGGATGCTTCTGTTGGCAAAGGAGGTTGGGTGGAACTTTTAGATCCAGGTACGCAGAGTCATTGAAATTCACAGAGACAGTGTCATCTCAATTCAAAATTCTTCCATCTATTTGTTGATTCATTTAACAAACATTTTACTGACTGAGTGATCTACATCAAGCCATTTGGCAGGCAATTCTGAGCAAAATGTTCTCTTTGCTCACAAAATGCTCGTAATTTATCAAGAGAAAAGATGTTTTGGTAAGTTGTAAAAATTGCTATCATATTGATAATCATACCACTAGGCTTCTCCTTCTACTAGGCTTGTGTCATCCTAAATAACCACTTGTGAAATAAAAAATTAGACAGTGAAAAACTTATGAATAGCAGCTGAACATTGTCTCATATAATGCTGGAAGATTGCAAGCACCTCAGATTGGAAGGCACTCAGAGTATGACTGGGGAAAAGCTGCCTCCTCAAGGTACACTCGACCTTAATGACGTAGATGGAGTCAAGCTTTTAGGACCTTCATTTGCTGGTATGGCATGACTCAGAATTAGAAGAACCAGCTGCAAGCATCCAGTAATAATCAGCATGGAATTTATGAAGTATGAATCTAGGGAAATTGAAAGTCAACAAAAATTATATGAAACGTATAAAGATCAATATCCTAGGCATTAGATAGCTGAAAAGGGCTAGTAGTTGCCGTTTGGGTTAAGGCAATCGTATGGTCTACTATGCCAAGAATGACAAATTGAAGAGGAACAGCATCACATTCATCTTCAAAAAGAACATTTCAAGATCTATCCTGAAGTACAATGCTGTCAGTAATAGAAAAATATCGACGTGCCTACAAGGAAGGCCAGCTAATACGACAATTATTCGAATTTAAGAATCAACCACTAAGGCCAAAGATGAGGAAATTGAAGATTTTTACCAATTTCCAAATCTAAAATTGATCAAACATACTGGTAATTACTGGTGATTGAAATGCCAAAGTTGGAAACAAAGAAGAAGGATTGATCAATAGTTGGGATATGTGGCTTTGGTGATAGAAATGACACCAGAGATCCTGCGATAGAGTTTTGCAAGACCAACAACTTCTTCACAGCAATTATCTTTTTTTAATAACATAAATTGCAACTATACACATGGATCTCACCAGACAGATTGCACAGGAATCAAATTGACTCCATCTGTAGAAAGAGGCAATGGAAAAGCTCAATATCATCAGTCAGAACAAGGCCAGGGGCCGACTTCAGAACAGATTATCAACTGCTCATATGTAAGTTCACGTTGAAGCTGAAGAAAATTAGATCAAATCCACAAGAGCCAAAATACCACCTTGAGTATCCCACCTGAATTTAGACACCATTCCAAGAATAGATTTGATGCACTGAATACTAATGACTGAAGACCAGACAAGTTGTGGAATGACATTAAGGACATCAGACACGAAGAATGCAAAAGGTCTTTAAAAAGGAAAGACCAAAATGGATGTCAGAAGAGACTCTGAAACTTGCTCTTGAATTTTGAGTAGCTAAAGCGAATGGAAGGAATGATGAAGTAAAATAGTTGAGAAGATTTCAAAGGGTGGCTTGAGAAGACATAGTAAAGTATTATAGGGAAATGTACAAAGACATGGTATTAGAAACCAAATGGAAAGAACACACTCAGCATTTCTCAAGCTGAAAGAACTGAAGAATAAATTCAAGCCTTGAGTTGCAATATTGAAGGATTCTGCTGGGAAAATACTGAACAATGGAGGAAGCATCAAAAGAAGATGGAAGGAATACACAGAGCCACTGTATCAAAAAGAATTGGTCAATGGTCAACCATTTTAGGAGGCAGGATATGGCCAAGAACCAATGGTAGTGAAGGAAGAAGTCCAAGCTGCACTGAAGGCATTAAGAAAAAAAGGGTCCAGGAATTAAGAGCTACCAATTGAGTTGTTTCAACAAATGGATGCAGTATTAGAGGTGTTCACCTGTCTATACCAAGAAATTTGGAAGACAGCTACCTGGCCAAACAAAAGTGCCCATTCCAATGAACGGTGATCCCACAGAAAGTGGAAATTATCAAACAATATCATTAATATCACACACAAGTAAAATTTTGCTGAAGATCATTCAAAAGCAGTGGCGACAGTACATTATGAGAACTGCCAGAAATTCAAACTGGATTAAGAAGAAGACATAAAACAAGGGTTATCGTTGCTGTGTAGATCATAACAAATTATGGATAACACTACAAAGAATGGGAATTCCAGAACACTTAATTGTGCTTATAAGGAAACTGTACATGGACCAAGAGGCAGTTGTTCAAACAGAACAAGGGGGTTCAGCAAGGTTTAAAATCAGAAAAGGTGTATATCAGGGTCATATCCTTTCACCATATTCATTGAACCTGTATGCTGAGCAAATAATCCAAGAAGATGGAGTATATTAAGAAGAATGTGACATCTGGATTGGAGGAAGAATCATTAACAACCTGTGATATGCAGAGGACATGACCTTACTTGCTGAAAGCCAAGAGGACTTCAAGCACTTACTGATGAATATCGAAGACTAGAGCCTTCAGTATGGATTACACCTCAAAATAAGAAACAACAACAAAAAAAACCAAATCCAAAACTCTTCACAACTGGACCAATTAGCAGTATCATGATAAATGGAGAAAAGATTGAAGTTGTCAAGGATTTCATTTTACTTGGATTCACAATCAACGCCCACAGAAGCAGCAGTCAAGAAATCAAAGGATGCATTGTACTAGGAAAACTGCTGCAAAAGACCTCTTTAAAGTGTTCAAAAGCAAAGATGTTACTTTAAGGACCAAGATGTGTGTGACCCAAGCCATAGTATTTTAAATCACCTCATATGCAGGAGAAAGAAGGACGATGAATAAGGAAGATCAAAGAAGAATTGATGACTTTGAATTATGGTGTTGGCAAAGAATACCATGGACTGACAGAAGAATGAACAAATCCTTCTTGGAAGAAGTTCAGCCAGAATGCCCCTTAGAAGCAAGCATGGTGACACATTATCTCACGTACTTTGGACATGTTATCAGGTGGGACCAGTACCTTGAGAAGGACATCATGCTTGGAAAAGTAGAGGGTCAGGGAAAAAGAAGATTCTCAACTAGATGGATTGACACAGCAGCTGCAAAAAAGGGCTCAAACATAGCGGTGATTTTGTGAATGGGGAAAGACAGGCTGTGTTTCTTTCTGTTGTACGTGATGTCTCTATGAGTCACAACCAACTGATGGTAACTAACAAGAACACAAATATTTGTTCTCAAGTACTTGGTTGGGCAACAATCTAGCTAACGGAATCTTAATATATTGCATAATGGAGTCCAGAAAATGTTTCCTGTTTGAGATAAAACCTCTGATCAGAAAAATTATTCATAAAGATTCAGGGTAGTGAAGCATCAGAATCTTGTTGACGTGTCATATAGTGTTTAAATCATTTCTAGTTATCTGTTGGAATAATGTCCCCTCAGATTTGTATTTAAAGCAATTTATAATTTTTAGCTTGTTATTATTATATGTAATTGGTAGGTCCTCAACATCAGTCTGCATAAGATTACTTTTTCTTCCTTCCTTTTATTTTAATTAACTCCCTTGAGTCTCTTACGAACAAAGTGTAAAACTGTAGCAATTGTGCAATTTTGTGCACAATTGCAAACATAGTCATTCTTTGTTATGAAAAGTGGGTTCCTTTAATCTGAGAGCGTTCCTAAAATATCCTTCTCTTAGAAAAGCATATTTTCATTTAAGTGTAAGTAATTAAGGGGAAAAAAGTAGAGAAAAATTCTATCTGGCAATTAGAAAGCATATTCTAATTGAGTTATCGATAGTATCTTGGTCCTGTATTTTTGTAACGTATGTGAAACTGGGAAATATTAACAGATGGGTATACTTTCCCAATTGCCCCTCTGATTTAAATTCTTCTCAAGAAAAACACTGGAATTAAAGTTCTTATTCAAACAATTGAATGTTATCTAATATTACAAAAGCAATAATATTCATCATTTATTGTTTGACTTTTGTTTATACCATATGCCCTTAGGGGAAAAAGAGTATCAACACTCCCTGCATATGGCAAGTCACTTGTAATTTGGAATAAATATCTAGATAATAAAATTAGACAACTCTACAAATACAATGGTAATTACCATTGACAACTCAGGGGTCACATATTTTCTATATGTAGATGCAATACTCGAAGCTGCCTGAATATACAGGGATACATATAAAATGTAGCATGATAGATTTTTTAAAAATAATTTTTATTGTGCTTTAAGTGAAAGTTTACAAATCAAGTCAGTCTGTCACATATAAGCTTATATACACCTTACTACATACTCCCATTTACTCTGCCCCTAATGAGCCAGCCCGCTCCTCCTGCCAGTCTCTTCTTTCGTGACCATTTTGCCAGTTTCTAACCCTCTCTACCCTCCCATCTCCCCTCCAGACAGGAGATGTCAACACAGTCTCAAGTGTCCACCTGATACAAGTAGCTCACGCTTCATCAGCATCTCTCTCCAGCCCATTGTCCAGTCCCTTCCATGCCTGATGAGTTGTCTTCGGGAATGGTTCCTGTCCTGGGCCAACAGAAGGTTTGGGGACCATGACCGCTGGGATTCTTCTAGTCTCAGTCAGACCATTAAGTCTGGTCTTTTTATGAGAATTTGGGGTCTGCATTCCACTGTTCCCCTGCTCCCTCAGGGTTTCTCTGTTGTGCTCCCTGTCAGGGCAGTCATCGGTTGTGGCCAGGTACCATCTAGTTCTTCTGGTCTCAGGGTGATGTAAGTCTCTAGTTCATGTGGCCCTTTCTGTCTCTTGGGCTCATAGTTATCGTGTGACGTTGGTGTTCTTCATTCTCCTTTGATCCAGGTGGGTTGAGACCAATTGATTCATCTTAGATGGCTGCTTGGTAGCATTTAAGACCCCAGATGCCACACTTCAAAGTGGGATGCAGAATGTTTTCATAATAGAATTTATTTTGCCAATTGATTTAGAAGTCCTCTTAAGCCATAGTCCCCAAACCCCTGCCCTTGCTCCGCTGACCTTTGAAGCATTCAGTTTATCCTGGAAACTTCTTTGGTTTTGGTCCAGTCCAGTTGAACTGAACTTCCCTGTATTATTGTCCTTCCCTTCACCTAAAGTAGTTCTTATCTACTAGCTAATCAGTAAATAACCATCTCCCACCCTCCCTCCCTCCCCCCTCTAGTAACCACAAAAGAATGTGTTCTTCTCAGTTTATACTATTTCTCAAGATCTTATAATAGTGGTCTTATACAATATTTGTCCTTTTTCCTCTGACTAATTTCACTCAGCATAATGCCTTCCAGGTTCCTCCATGTTATGAAATGTTTCACAGATTCATCACTGTTCTTTATCGATGCGTAGTATTCCATTGTGTGAATATACCATAATTTATTTAACCTTTCATCCATTGATGGACACCTTGGTTGCTTCCAGCTTTTTGCTATCGTAAACAGTGCTGCAATAAACATGGGTGTGCATATATCTGTTTGTGTAAAGGCTCTTATTTCTCTAGGGTATATTCCAAGGAGTGGGATTTCTGGGTTGTATGGTAGTTCTATTTGTAACTTTTTAAGAAAACACCAGATAGATTTCCAAAATGGTTGTACCGTTTTACATTCCCACCAGCAGTGTATAAGAGTTCCAATCTCTCCGCAGCCTCTCCAACATTTATTATTTTGTGTTTTTTGGATTAATGCCAGCCTTGTTGGAGTGAGATGGAATCTCATCGTAGTTTTAATTTGCATTTCTCTAATGGCTAATGATCGAGAGCATTTTCTCATGTATCTGTTAGCTGCCTGAATATCTTCTTTAGTGAAGTGCGTGTTCATATCCTTTGCCCACTTCTTGATTAGGTCGTTTATCTTTTTGTGGTTGAGTTTTAACAGAATCATATAGATTTTAGAGATCAGGTTCTGGTCGGAGATGTCATAGCTGAAAATTTTTTCCCAGTCTGTAGGTGGTCTTTTTCCTCTTTTGGTGAAGTCTTTAGATGAGCATAGGTGTTTGATTTTTAGGAGCTCCCAGTTATCTGGTTTCTCTTCAGCATTTTTAGTAATGCTTTGTATTCTGTTTATGCCTTGTATTAGGGCTCCTAGGGTTGTCCCTATTTTTTCTTCCATGATCTTTATCGTTTTAGTCTTTATGTTTAGGTCTTTGATCCACTTGGAGTTAGTTTTTGTGCATGGTGTGAGGTATGGGTCCTGTTTCATTTTTTTGCAAATGGATTTCCAAATTATGCCAGCACTATTTGTTAAAGATACTATCTTTTCCCCAATTAACTGACACTGGGCCTTTGTCAAATATCAGCTGCTCGTACGTGAATGGATTTCTCTCTGGGTTCTCAATTCTGTTCCATTGGTCTATGTGCCTGTTGTACCAGTACCAGGCTGTTTTGACTACTGTGGCTGTATAATAGGTTCTAAAATCAGGTAGAGTGAGGCCTCCCACTTTCTTCTTCTTTTTCAGTAATGCTTCACTTATCGAGGCTTCTTTCCCTTCCATATGAAGTTGGTGATTTGTTTCTCCATCACATTAAAGAATGTCATTGGAATTTGGATCAGAAGTGCATTGTATGTATAGATGGCTTTTAGTAGAATAGACATTTTTACTATGTTAAGTTTTCCTATCCATGAGCAAGGTATGTTTTCCCACTTATGTAGGTCCCTTTTAGTTGCTTGTACTAGTACTTTGTAGTTTTCTTTGTATAGGTCTTTTACATCTTTGGTAAGATTTATTCCAAAGTATTTTATCTCTTGGGTGCTACTGTAAATGGCATTGATTTGGTGATTTCCTCTTTGATGTACTTTTTGTTGGTATAGAGAAATCCAACTGATTTTTGTATGCTTATCTTGTATCCCGATACTCTGCTGAACTCTTCTATTAGTTTCAGTAGTTTTCTGGAGGATTCCTTAGGGTTTTCTGTGTACAAGATCATGTCATCTGCAAATAAAGATAATTTTACTTCTTCCTTGTCAGTCCAGATGAGCTTTATTTCTTTGTCTAGCCTAATTGCTCTGGCTAGGACCTCTAGCACAATGTTGAATAAGAGCGGTGATAAAGGGCATCCTTGTCTGGTTCCCATTCTCCAGGGAAATGCTTTCAGGTTCTCTCCATTTAGAGTGATGTTGGCTGTTGGCTTTGTATAAAAAAAAAAAAAATTATTTATTTTTTTTAGAAGCCCTTTATTATGTTGAGGAATTTTCCTTCAATTCCTATATTGCTGAGAGTTTTTATCGTGAATGGGTGTTGAACTTTGTCAAATGCCTTTTGTGCATCTATTGATAAGATCATGTGGTTTTTGTCTTTTGTTTTATTTGTATGGTGGATTACATTAACGGTTTTTCTAATATTAAACCAGCCTTGCATACCTGGTATAAATCCCACTTGGTCATGCTGGATTATTTTTTTGATATGTTGTTGAATTCTATTGTCTAGAATTTTGTTGAGGATTTTTGCATCTATGTTCATGAGGGATATAGGTCTGTAATTTTCTTTTTTGTGATGTCTTTACCTGGTTTTGGTATCAGGGATATGGTGGCTTCATAGAATGAGTTAGGTAGTATTCCAACATTTTCTATGCTTTGAAATAGCTTTAGTAGTGGTGGTGTTAACTCTTCTCTGAAAGTTTGGTAGAACTCTGCAGTAAAGCTGTCTGGGCCTGGGTTTTTTTTTTTTTTTTTTTTTTTTTTGGTGGGAGTTTTTTGATTACCTTTTCAATCTCTTTTTTTGTTATGGGTCTATTTAGTTGTTCTACTTCTGATTGTGTTAGTTTAGGTAGGTAGTGTTTTTCTAGGAATTCATCCATTTCTTCTAGGTTTGCAAATTTGTTAGAGTACAATTTTTCGTAATAATCTGATATGATTCTTTTAATTTCAGTTGGGTCTGTTGTGACGAGGCCCATCTCGTCTCTTATTCCGGTTATTTGTTTCCTTTCCTGTATTTCTTTAGTCAGTCTGGCCAATGGTTTATCAATTTTGTTAATTTTTTTAAAGAACCAGCTTTTGGCTTTGTTAATTCTTTCAATTGTTTTTCTGTTCTCTAGTTCATTTAGTTCAGCTCTAATTTTTATTATTTGTCTTCTTCTGGTGCCTGATGGATTCTTTTGTTGCTCACTTTCTATTTGTTCAAGTTGTAGGGACAGTTCTCTGATTTTGGCTCTTTCTTCTTTTTGTATGTGTGCATTTATCGATATAAATTGTCCTCTGAGCACTGCTTTTGCTGTGTCCCAGAGGTTTTGATAGGAAGTGTTTTCATTCTCGTTGCATTCTATGAATTTCTTTATTCCCTCCTTAATGTCTTCTATAACCCAGTCTTTTTTCAGCAGGGTATTGTTCATTTTGCAAGTATTTCATTTCTTTTCCCTTTTTTTTCTGTTATTGATTTCCGCCTTTATGACCTTGTGGTCTGAGAAGATGCTTTGCAGTATTTCGATGTTTTGGATTCTGAAAAGGTTTGTTTTATGACCTAATATGTGATCTATTTTAGTGAATGTTCCATGTGCGCTAGAAAAAAAGTATACTTTGCAGCTGTTGTGTTGAGTGTTCTGTATAAGTCTATGAGGTCAAGTTGGTTGATTGTAGCAATTAGGTCTTCCGTGTCTCTATTGAGCTTCTTACTGGAAGTCCTATCCTTCTCCGAAAGTGGTGTGTTCAAGTCTCCTACTATAATTGTGGAAGTGTCTATCTCACTTTTCAGTTCTGTTAAAGTTTGTTTTATGTATTTTGCAGCCCTGTCTTTGGGTCCATAAATATTTAATATGGTTATATCTTCCTGGTCAATTGTCCCTTTAATCATTATGTAATGTCCTTCTTTATCATTTGTGGTGGATTTAACTTTGAAGTCTATTTTGTCAGAAATTACTATTGCTACTCCTGCTCTTTTTTGCTTGTTGTTTGCTTGATA